>NC_045427.1:90024709-90625334 GCF_902635505.1 Sarcophilus harrisii | reverse complement strand
AAAAAAGCACAAAGTGGAAATAAATTGACATTGTAGGAGCTCAGAGAAAACAGACACATTATTAGTTAAGTTATGAATTTGTCCAACCCTTCTAAAAAGCATAGTGTCAAAGACAGAAAGAAATATATAAACCAAATCATTCAGAGTAGTAATTTTAAGGAAATAGAAAAAAGGCCAAAGAACTATAAAAAAGTAATGTTTAATTAACTCAGTAATACTGAAACAAATTCTGGTAGATGTATATACAATATAAAAAGGGGGAAATGTGAGGAATTCGGTGAAACATGGAGAAATTCCCATAAACTGTTGAACAATAAAGTAAAAATATCCAGGAAAACATGATATACCATGATTAAAATAAAATATATGAAAAAGATTATACAATAAAACTGCAGACTAGATATCATTAGGTCCAATCTTGCCTCTAGAAAAGAGATAAGGAAAGGCATTGTATACTTTTTATTAATGTGTGTGTGTGTGTGTGTGTGTGTGTATGTTTGAGAAAGATGGGCCTTCATATTGTAGAATGGTATACATATTGTCAGATTTAGTCTTGTGTTGGTTGCTTTGGCATTTCAGTTTTCTTTACTGGAAGCAAAAGTTCACTCTGTGAATGAGGGAGGAGATAGGTTTGGAGAACGTTAGAACATGGGAGACTTTATCCAAAAATTATTTTGATGTAAAAAAAAAATAAACTAAAGAAAAAAGTTAAAGAAATTAAAGATACACCAAATTTGCCAAGTACTTAAAGTAGGACCTCAAGAGTTTAGCCTAAGTTAAGTAACTTACTTGGCTATTTAGTCTGGATGTCATTTTTGCTTTCAGGAGTATAATCAACTCTTTTTGAACTGCAAAGCAAAATGCTAAAAGTGTTAGCTAGTATTCTATTTTCCACCATCTCCCCAGACAAAGCAGAAACCAGCACAGTAAGCAGAAAATTGATTATCAACTTTCAATTAGGTTTTTCAGACATATAATCAATTCTCTGCATGTGCCTCAATATGAAGGTCCCTATTGATGCAATCTTACATGTTTTGTAGTCACCGGGGAAGCAAAAAAAAAAAAAAAAAAAAGATTAACAATTGGGTCTAGCCATCAGCACAAAGTTATTTGCAACCAATTTGTACTGGCTTGCTAAGTTGAGGAAATTTTCTCTTCAAAAGTACAAACAGACTGGCCTTAGGGAGGACAGCTTTGCCAATTCTTAGAACAATTTTAATAAATGCATGTAAATGAATATCATTGAGAACAGGTGGCTACATGTTTTGGTGGGTAATAGGTGACCATGGGAGGGTACTATTTCCCTTTCTATTATACAGCTTTGTGAGAAATGCTCAAATAGCATCCCCTGAGCTCCCCCTTTATTATAATCCATCATATTTAGCTGGTCTAATTTGACACTAGCTACTGCTTGCTGCCAAAGCATTCATGGACAATTCCACATTGTTGCCGCTAATCTCTAAAATGTAACCGCAGTGGTTGACATGATGGAGATAGGCCATAACGAAATCCTGTCATTCTGAATTAAGGTACGTGTATGTGTGTGTGTGTGTGTGTGTGTGTGTGTGTGTGTGTGTGTGTGTGTTTTATTCTGCTTGGCCATTTTTCCTCCATTAAAGAGAGAAATTCAGTCATTAAAGCTGAGAAATGGGCTGTCTGGGCAGACATTTCAGCACATGCACAAATACTTGAAATACATTATCAAAACAAAACTCTAAAGGAATAAATTGTAATAAATAAATACTTTTTTCTGCATTTATGGAACTGAAGGCATATCAAGACTGATGAGGATGATTGGAAGGATGCATTTACTGCTATAGCAATCAGTTGAAGAGAAGAAACCATATTGGAGGAAACACTAATGTAGAAGTCAATCAGAAGATCCAGGTCCCATATTTGCAACTACTATTTACAAGGAATATAGTCTTGAATTGTTTCCTTGATCCTTTTCAATTCGGGATTCTTTATTTATGAAATTGAGCCAAGAAAATAAAGATCAAGAATAGAATTTATTAAGTTAAAAGAAAGTAGTCATAGTTATCATGATCTCAGACAAAGTTAAAGCTAAAATAGATTTAATCAAAAAAAGAAAAGAAAAATAGGGAAAGTACAGTATATGCCACCTGTATAAATTAATATTGTTTTAAAATTACTAGACAACATAAGGTTGGAATACTGCTGTGGTGTAGGAAACGTTCAGTTGGTGGATTTAAAAAAAATATGGGAAGACTTGGAATTTAGAAGGAAGATGTTATCTGCTTTCAGAGAAATAGAGAGCAAATGAGCATAGTGACCATCTTACAGAAATATACATGAATGGCTATGTCTACATATGTGTTTGATTATAGATACATATATGTGTGTATATTTGTGTGAGTATCTGTGATTAATTGAGGGAGGGAGAGAGGAAGGAAGAAAGGGGAAAAAAGAATAAAGTAAAAAAGTATGCAGCAAAGAATAAAGGAAAATCTACAAGAAATCAAAGAAAAGAGACAGCTCTGAACACAAAGTGTAGTGTTCATTACATAGGTTTTGAGGAAATGGAAATTAACTGCTTTACATTTCTTATACTCGCTTATGTTCTGCTGTGTTCTGTGTGCTTCCCTTCCCCTAACCCCATTTTGTATTTGTTTTAAATAAATAAACTATTTAGATTACATGGCATTACATTATGATATCAAATGAGATGATATACCCGAACTTTAAAGTGTTAGACCAATATATTAGAAAACTACTCAATACAGGTGATAGATCTTAGACAAAGGTCAATGTAAATTTTAATTGTCATTTTTAAAAGGATGGCACAGAATGTTGTTCATAACTCTAGCCATGAGTCTTTCAATGAAGGATACTGGAACAATTATGGTATTAACACAAATTGGGTAATTTGAAAGAGTTGCCAGTGTTAGGGGGAGATAATGAGTCCAATTTTTAACATGGTGAGTTTAAAGTGACAGTGGAACATGCAAATGGGGACATTTGAAAGGCAGTCAGAAATAGGTTTGGAAAACAGGTAAAGAGCTTTGACCTGGATATATACATTTCAGTTATCTATTTAGATATAAAAGATAAAATCATAGAAATGTGAGAGGAGGAGACTATTATTAAAACAGAGAATTCTAAAGCTTAACAGTCTAGTTCAGCTCATTTATTTCACAACTAAATAATGTGAGAAGCAGGGAGGTTGAGAGACTGGCCTAAGATCCTACAGCTAATTAATAGAAAAGGCAGGAGTAGAGTCAGGGCCCTTGACTTCTGGGGTCAGCATTTTTTTTTTCTTGAAATTCTTCTTAAAATAGTCATTATTATTATATCTGGGGAAGGAAAAAGTATCTAGTCTATTTTTGTTTTTTCATATGTACATCCCAGTGAACATAACTGAATCTTTCTCTAATGATGAAGAATCTCTCAAGGATTCAGGGTTAGCATTCTGACCATGAATTCCTATTGCATAGGATGGGAGATTGTAAGTATAGATATTGGAGACTTGAGGGGTTGTGGGCTAACACACAATATCACCCCATTCCATATTTTATTAAAATTTTAGTAGGTGCTTATTTTAATAGGATTTGTTTTTTTATACTAAAAATAAACTCTGTGTGCAAGAAGTAAATTGAAGGTATTAGTTAATCCTCTAGTAAATTAGCAGTTATGATTTATTGAGTTTTATATAATCAAAATTTTATTAAAATTAAGATAAATGGAGAAGTGAAAAACAAACTAAATAGATCATGCATTATAAATGTTACTTACGGCTAAGGGCCTTTTGAGATTTGAGCTGAGACCCTAACTCTAAAAAGATCATTTTCTATCTCTGGCTCATGACCCCAAGCCAATTTATTCAGGAAAAATCTTTAAAAGAATGCTCAGCTGTATTCTGTTTTTAGTTCTTCCTACAACTGGATAATAGTGCTTCCAAAACTTGTGTTAACACCTCTGTTTATTTCTCTGCCAGGGCTTGCCACTGAGGAAGTCAGTCTTTCTGGCAAAGCTAGCTTCTGCAGTGCCAACAATAAAATTTCCTTTTTTGCCACTAATATTTCAGGGTTGTGAATTCTTTCACGTTGAACCTACACCAACCAGAAGGGGATTCTCACACCTCAACTCTCTGCATTGCCACTAACTGTATCAGTTACACAAGTGATTCTCTGTACCCCTTCTCTGCCCATCTTCTTCCCCACATTACCTTCTTTCCATCCTAATCGTGATCTCACACCACCTGCCTCTGTGCTCCTTGATGTGTGGGATGGGAGTGACCACTGACACTATCAGGACTTCAAATATGAGTACAGGAAAAAGTTTCTTTTTTATGAGAAAGGGTATGCAGTCTTTGACACACAAAATGTGGTTTGAGAGAGACACACACACAAGCAAGGAGCAGTTCCTTTTTATTCCCTAACAGATCTCCCCCTTCCCACCCCTCTAGCTCCTTTTCCCCTGGGCTGGGGTTCAGAGCTTACAGGCAGTTTTTTGCCTAGAGCTAAAAGCCTGTGGCTATCAAATGCTTAACTGGGGGACATTTCTACTAGAGAAGCAAATGAGGAAGTGGCTCCTTCTTCAGTTATTGTAGCAAAGCAGAACCCTGAGGAAACTTCCACTCAATTCAGTCCCTGTCCCCAAAAGAGCTTCCATTCTAGAAGCAGAAAGCTAGGGGCAAAGAACAAAAAATTCTTTTCAAATCTCTGGCTATTACCCCATATAAACCCCAGTCCCTGCCCCCAAAGAGCTTCTATTCTTACAATCTTTGGGGAGAGATAACCTGATTATTCTTTGATGTCTTTGTGGACATCAATTTCTAATTTGTTTCATTTCTCTAAATTTTCATAACTATGGAAACCAAACAAATGCCCATCCATTTCTCACATTGTTAATCATCTCTGTACTTTTAGTGCTGTTTGCCTCTTAAGCATAAAGGCAGCTTTACTTCCTGCTGCTATGGAGGTTTAGTTTCATAATTCCATTTTAGCAATTAATTAGCAATCTATAGGGGAACTGTCATGACCTGAGGGTCTCTCCTTCCCAGATTCATTCATTCATATAGTTAGGATTTTTTAGACTAGTTAAAAAAGAGATTCTTTGCCTCAATTGCTACCCAGCCTTAATCACTGAATAGGTGCTTCTGATGGTGTTCTATTGGCAGTCATAGAGTTGTAGAAATCCCCTTTTGATAGGCACAGGTCCTTCGTGAAAAAATTCATCATCCCGAAGAGTTTTAGGTGGCAAAAATGGAAGTTTATTGTTGGATGAGAAGTAGCTTTGCTCGAAAAACTGACTTCTTTAGTGGCAAAATCCTATTAGGGAAATGGAGGCTGGCACTGAAAAGAGAATGTCTTCACAGTGGGCAAGGTCCTAGCAGCTATGCCAAAGAGGCAACGCATACTACTTTGGATTTCTACAAAGAAATGAGTTTAGAAATATTCTTTATAGAAAATCTGATGCTCAGGTTTCAGGTTGAAATGAAAGCCAATGTCTCCAGGCCTAAATCTCCAGTTGAATGGAAATCACTTTTTGAAAGATTCTGGAATTTGGAATTTCCTGAAAATCTGCATCAATGGGGGGGATTTGCCTTAGGAAAGTTATATATATATATATATATATATATATATATATATATATATATATATACATATATAAATTTATATTATATAGTCATTTAGTAGGCTAAATTTATAAAGTCATATTTATATAGTCATTTAGTGGGCTAAAGGCCCACATACAATTTTGAGGAGATGGTGAGACTGATGACTTTGTGTAACTTCACTTAAATCAAATTCATGTGCAAATCAAGACATTTTCTTCTTGAAGTCAATGGTCTTCAAGAAAGAAAAATGAACAGTAACAACCATGCTTGGCCCATAGTAAGTGCTTAATAAATGCTGATTGATGGATTTACACTTAATTGTAATTTAGTATGGGAGTCCAACGGTTGCGCTGCATTGTCACCAGGATTTATAAACTATATATTAGGGGATTTATGGGAGAGGGCTGAAAAAAGCAGTTCTTTGGATGAGAATACATTCTTATGGGGCACCTGGGAGGTGCAGGAGATAGAGCAGTAGAATTTGAATCAGGAAGATATTTTTTTCTTAAGTTCAACACTTGCTAGTTGTGTGATCCTGGGCAATTCACTTAACCTTGTTTACTTCCATTTTTTCATCTGTAAAATGAGCTGGAGAAAGAAATAGCAAATCACTCCAGTATCTTTGCCAAGAAAATGCCAAATGGGGTCGCAAAGAGTCACTCGTGACTGCAAAATGATGCAACAATATTTCCCCTAGCTGTTGGTCACTAATCATTTTGGAGACAGTTCTAGAAATTGTATATTAAACTGAGGAATTTCTTGTGATTCTTATTATGGGGCTAAGGTGATGGTCTAAGTCCATGGGAGGTACCCTTTTGACAAATTACCTAGCCTTGTAATCACATCAGATTGCTTGGGGGATTCAGAAAATTGATCAAAGCCTGCTTTAATCAGCTGTTATTACATAAAGAAACAAGAGTAGCTAGACCTTTGGTCTCTCATTACTGATAGTGGTCTGAGTTTATTTTAAAAGAAAAAAGAAAAAGAAAATCTTAAGAATTGAATTGCTTGTAAGGCTGATATAACCATCAGCAATAGAGACATGTAAAAAACAATAGGACCCTTAATTCACTGTAAAAATCTTCCCTTGTCCCTCCATGATTTTGTTGTTATTTAGAGTCAGTAATTAGTAGAAAAACAAACTTTATTTCTTCTCCACCTCCCCCACTACACATACACACACACACACACACACACACACACACACACACACACACACAAGTTTTAAATGACTTCTATTTGTAAGCCAATGAAGATACAATATGTAATACATTGTGGTTCCTGTAATGAAGAACTATATAATTAAATGGAATAGTAAAAAATGTACCAAAATTATTATAAAAAAGGCATAATATATAAAGTTACTGGAGAGATCTGGAATGAAAAAAACTTGGGAAAATTTGAGAAGAAAAACTTTTGATGGGTAAAGAGACAAAAGACACAAGGCTATTTTGGGATGGATAGGTTGTAGAAGGCTTCTTACCTAGCACTTTAAGGAAGAGAATGGTTTCAGGATATGAAGCTGTGGAAGGAATATCTCCAAGACAAGAATAAATAAAGAAGAAACTCTGTTTTTGTGTGAATAAAGACCTATTGTTGATACGTCAGGAAAAACTGATTTAATTTTTTATTTATATCTGATTAACATTAAAGAGTGAAATAGTAGGGACAGCTAGGTAGTGAGCACCAGCCCTGAAGTTAGGAGGACCCTAGTTCAAATTTGATCTCAGACACTTAACACTTCCTAGCTATGTGACCCTGGGCACTTAATCCCAATTGCCTCAGGGGAAAAAAAAGTAAGAGTGCTGAAGACAAGAGAGGGTACACAAAATAAATATATTTTAGAAATCTAAAATCAGATTCCAGAATTGGAAGAGGCCTTATAAACCATCTAGCATAATCCACATCTGCAAAACAATCTCTTCTGTGACATATCTGACAAGTAATCTCCTAATCTCAACCAACAGTATAGTGGAAATCACTAGTTTACAGGACAGTCCATTCCATAGTAATATTGCCTTACTTATTTGTAAGTTTTTGTTTTTTGTTGTGTTTTTCTTTTTTTTTGGGGGGGGCAAGTATTGAGATATTTTTCTCTTTAAATCCAACTTTAATCAGTCTCTATTTCCTTCATCTTCTGGTCTCCTCCAAGTCTAGTAGGCCAAGTGAAATCCTCCTCAATATGACAGTTTTTTAAATGGATACATACTTATCACATTCCTCCTAAATCTTCTCTTCTGCAATTTTAGCATGCCTTTTTATTTCTTTTGGAAATCAGGCTTCACATATAATGATCTTAAGACCTGTGTGGTTCAGACAGCATTTAATAAAAAAGCTGGAGAGATCTCTAGAAGCAAAGCGAAGTTTATTATACGTTCTCGAGAATCGAGCGTCCCACCCATCGAGCAGACAATTGAAGGGAGGAAGCACCATAGGGGGCAGGGTCAACACTTTTTATCCCTAACGCAAATACCCCCTCCCACCACTGACCCTCATCCTTATTGGCTGAGGATCTTACATTCTAAACACGGGAACTACCCAAGAAATTGAACTTGACCAATAAGTACATAGTTACCCATATTTGACCTAACAGAAAGACACTGATGTCATAGGAGGATAACAAGGGGATTTAAGTATGCCCTTAGGGGATAGCAGGGAGGGAACTTAAGTATGCCCTTGACTTGATGCTTAAAGTCCTTCAGGCCTACTCAAACTTTGAAATAGATGGAAGCCTTACACGATTTTCACAACTGTCTTGAAAGATCTCACCTCATCTCGTTCAGACCCTTCATTCTATTAAACTTTCTTTGGATACTCTCAGTCTTATCTATATCCTAGCAAAAAGACCTCCACAAAATACTCCAAATGTGGTCTGACCAAATCAGAGTATAAAATAATCCCTTTATTATTCATTTAACCATATAAGACAATAAAATATGTAGGTCTTATCTTCCTGATTAGATTTAATTTCTTGGTGGCCTTATACATCATTATAATGCCCACAGCATCTAATGAATAGGGTTTTCCATAGTTAATGCTTAATAAGAAATTGTTAAATGAAAAATATAACTTTTTTTCCCTAATGAAACAAACCTGTGATTCTGGGAAATGTAGTAATTTCATTTTAAATAAAAGACTACAATATGAATACCTTTAACATTTGCCCTAGGAGTTGCAATTTTGTGTTATATTAGTTTTCTCTTTAAACATTAATCGTCTTGTACCATAGCAGCTGCCTTTTAAAATTTATTGGCATTGATTTGAGTCCACTCCAGGGCTATGATGGATGGCTTTTATTTGGGGCTAGCAGCAGAGAAGAGATCAAAATAAGGATCTTGCCAACAGTATAATGCATTGAGAATATAAATAATAATATTTTTAAGTTTTTTTGTTTTATTAAAAAGAACCTACACTTACAAGAATGACCATAGGGAACCTCAAGATTGTTTTGTTACTTTTCCTCCATTTTTTTAAAAACAGAAGACATATTTGAGTGGTGTATTTTCTACTCCATTCCCTAGGAGCAGCAATGATGTGAACCAAGGAGGTCTTTATAGATCTATAAAAAGTGCTCTTAACCTTTCATTCACCCTCTCTTTCATTACCCACATTTCCCATTTGTTAGTCTTATAGAAAGGACAGAGAATGTGGATTAGACAATAATATCCTTAGGTGAGTTTGGAATTGATTGAAAAATCAAGATAAGAATACAATCATTAATAGTTTGATGTCAGCTTGGATGGGTGTCTCTGCCAAATTGCCTTAGGAAACTGTGTTTGGTCCTGTGTTGTTTAACATTTTTATCAATGATGTAGAAAGGCACAGATAGTATATTTATTTATTAAAATTTATAGTTGACAAAGCTGTGAAGACTAACATAATGGATCATGTTGGACTGAGGATCTAAAAAGATATTGATGGTCTAGAACAGTGGATCAAATATAATAGGAATATACTTACTATGGACAGATTTTAAATCTTAAATAGATTTTAAAAATAAACTTCATAACAAAGATGGAGGAGTTAGAGCGAGATAATAGTTCAGATTTTTAAAAATCTGATCATAACTGATGTAGTAATAGATAAGAGGGGCAGAAAAAGAATCCCACTTCTCCCTTCCAACCCCACCTCCAACTGAAAAACAAAAACAAAAACAAAATCCTTGCAACAAATAAACATAATTAAGTTAACCAAATTGCTACCAGGGTCAGGTTAAAAAATCCATGATTCATTCTATATCTTGAATTTATCACCTCTCTGTCAGCAAATTGGAACTATAAGATAATCATTGTTGAAGGAGTACTTATTTTGCATTTGATTGTGAGGTGTTTTTTTTTTCCTTGGCCCTAATATGTATTCAATTTTTGTGTAAATGCCATGTCGCGCGAATTAGACTGACTACCAAACTGATATACTGTACAGGCTAAACAGGCATACAACAATGAAAGAAGTTCAACAAACTCTGTAGACCTTCAGTTTAGTAGTTAGTCTAATATTTCTTTCATCATACATTTTTCTTCAGAGTCTCAAAAACACTAATCTAGCTCTTACAAGCATGTGTCAATCTCATCATCAATGTGTATATCCCTGGAAAATATACTCCCAACGTAAGCAAACTTATCCACAATATTATTTTTTTTTCCATTTGCTGAAATCAATGGTTCCACATACGGATGATAAGGTGCTGGCTGATGGAACATCTGATTTTTCTTGGAGGTTAATTGTAATTCATTTAATATTTCTTTTTTGTTGCTTTCAAATGCTTTCAATGAGGACAAAAACATCATCGTCAGTTACTACACTGATAAGAAATTCTTCAACTTAAAAAGGCTGTATCCAAGAGTAAAATGAACAGAGTTTGTAATTATAAGTGGGGTTCTTTAATGTTGTTCTCTCAAAACTAGATAAATATAACCAAAAATAAGTAAGTCAAGGAAATGAATAGAATTTTAGTTAAGCTAGATAGAATAGATATCTGGAGAGAACTGAAAGGAAATAGGAATATATTTTTTTCCTTAGCAGTTCATCATATCTTTACTTTGATTGACCATATATTAAGACATCAAAATTTTATAGTTAAAGGCAGATAAGCAGAAATATTAAAAATATATTTTATAGATCACAAAGGAATAAAATTATGTTTAATAAGGGACCACAGAAATGTAGATTAAAAACTACTTGTTGATTAAATTATCAAATCTTAAAGAATGATTAAGTTAAAGAAGAAATCATAGAAACAGTAATTTCACTGAAGAGAATGATAATGGGATAATATCAGAAAACTTATAGGACACAGCAAAAGCACTGATCAGAAAAAAATTCATATCTCGAGTGATTTAATGAGAGCCATAACTTGTGGGAGGGAAGGAGAATAAAGGGGGATAAAAGGGAAAAAAGAAATTTACATTATGACATATAATTAAAAGGAATAGCAAGTTGTACATAATAGATTTGCAGTTTCATGTGCATTCATCCTATTGTATTATTACTTGTTATTATCCAAGTTATAGAATGCTTGCTTTGTTTCATAAATTAAAAATAAAATAAATTTTAAAAATAAAAATACTGACCTATTGTGTCAGAGTAAGTTTTGCTGTAACACTCATTTTGTCATAGCCCATAAGCATTTATACAATGATATTACCTTATCTGCTATCATCCTCCCCTCCAGTATAAGATATCTTCCTTGTTATACTTTTCAATTGTAATTGAAAAGATTATTCTTTTGCCTTCCCTTTTTCTAGGAATTGGCCTAACTATGATGCTTTAAAGATTTAGTAATTAAGCATGAAACTGCTATTGTCTCTGCAAACACAATTCATATTATTGCATAGTAAACTATTATATTTCCTGATTGCCTAATTTTTTATGATTGTTAGAACAATTAGAGACAGAATTCTATAATTTAAACATTGATAGGAAAAGAAACCATTTAAGTGACCACTGAGCCATTCCTTTTCTTTAAATGCTTTTAAATGAGGTCCTATTTAGCAAACATTTGGGCAATTGTCCCCAGTTCCTGCCTCCCACATATCTGGAATTAATTTTATGTAGTTTCTCAGAGAACCATAAGTCAATTTCTCCTTCTAAAACTTATTTTTCCACAAAAGAAAAATGAGAGTGCTGTTTATATGTGTATTTATTTCAACACACATACATACACATATACAAACACCTGTCTTATAAATGGACTAAGTAAATACATATTTTTTCACATTTTATTTCATGCTATAACATTTTTCTTGAGGATTCAAATGACTTGAAAGTATTTATGTATATAAATAAATACATGTATATATATATGCAATATACACATGCAATAAGTTTACATGAATATATGGGTGAAGACAAGTCAAATGACATTTATAGATTAAGATAATAAATTAAATAAACAACCTTGTAGAATTCAGCTCTTTGTAATATGCTCTTTGATATAAGTGGAAAGTTCATTAAGAACAGCCAGCATCTTCCATTATGATCTAGGAAATTGTTTTTCTTCCCATATTTTTAATAATAGTTTTTAACCTGGAAACCTTTCCAGTACTGACTATACCTTTAGTCATTCCTCTCAGTTCAGTGGTGGATTTAAAGAATTCAAGTACTTCTTGTTCCTCAGTGTCAATTTCAGGCTCTCCTTATATCTCCATTTCTCAGGAAAATTCCTTTGAGATTTACACAATTCATGTCTGCCACCCAATAAAAATCCTGGTGCCTGATGTCTACAAAAACTCTATGTCACTCCCCTATCTTCTTGAATGAGTTTAGTACCTTTCTTAAAAATTTTCTCTTCTCTAATTCCTGTCCTCATATTCAGGGATGCCAACATATAAAATGACTCTCCCTGAAACTCTCTATCCAATTCTTCAATCCATTCAAATTTCTATGACTTAATCAGTCTTTTTCAGTCACACACAAAGAATGTCAGATCTCTGATCTTGCCATCACACACAAATGCACTACCTCTTCGTTGAAGATTGTAAAATACTTCAGCTGATCTATTGACTATTTACTTCTGCCTTCCCTTATCAAACCTTACTTTGGTCTCCTATTATTTAACTTCTCAATTCTCTCTCAGGGCATCTCTCCCATAATAGCTATTCTTTTCTTTTTCCATTGTCTTGACTCCTTGACAAATACATTGAACTCTACATTGTCCTATACTGTATTCTTTTCTCAAAATCCTAGACCCTTTATTATATTATTTGTGCTCTAAGATGCTATCCAAGGCTCAGAATTGGATAATTTTCTTACACACATGCTATTAAATGAAAGTAAAGAAAATTATGCAATTGGTTTGCCAAGTCCATTAAAAATTCATGTTATACAACTTCAACTGAGCCCTCACTCTTCTTAGGCAATTTTACTATATCTACTTATCAATTCACAAATAGAGTTTCTATTGTGACTTTAAAACCTTCTAAATCCTCCTCAGAGCTCCCATAGCTCTCTCTTGTTCTAATTTATCAGCTTAAGAGCATTGCCTTACATTTCACAGTAAAAATGAGGTAATTATTGTGAGTTCTCTTCTACTCTCATTAGCTCATATGACCCAGATGTCTTCTGCCACTATCTCCTCTTCAGCTATTCTTTCATGTGAACAAGTGATCTTTCTCCTGATCAGAGTTAATCCCCCTACCTCTTCAAGAGATACCATTCTATCCCTCATCTCCAACAGATTGCCCCCTCTGTCATCCCTACTCTATCACTTTTTTCATTCTCTCCCTCTTTTCTAGTACATCCCTAGTGACTATAAATATGCTTTTATCTTTGCCCATTCTTGAACTTCACTTGATTTTACCATTCCACTATCATGCTATGTATCTTATGGATTTTGTGGCTAAACTTGAAAAGGCTATATACAATAAATGTGCTCATTTTTTTTCTTCTCAATCTCCTATAATATGGCTTTTACCCTCAACATTACACTGCAATTTTCTTCTGCAAAGTAACTAAATCCAATTGTCAAATTCAATGGCTTTTTCTCAGTTTTCTTTTTTGTCTTCTCTGCAGCTTTTCACATTTTTGATCACCTGTTTCCTCTGATACTCTTTTCTCTCTAGGTTTTCAGGACATCATTTTCTCCTAGTTCTCCCACTAATATGACTATGACTTCTTTTCTCCTTTTTTGGATTCTCATCTTCTGGTTGTTGAAGTAGCTAGGTTTCTCTTCTCTCTATTTCACTTGGTGATCTCAGCAGATCCCATAGATTTTATTACCATCTATATGCTGATAATTCTCAAATATATTTATCTTGCTTTAACCTCTCTGCTTATTCCAAACTTGTATCTCCAATTACCATTCAGATATTTCAGACTGAATGTCCAATAAACATTAAGATGTCCAAAACTTCATTATATGCCTCCTCTCTAATAACTTCCTTCTTATTTAAGAGTAACACCAATCTCCTAGTGCCTCAGGCTTGTAACCCAGGTGTCATCTTCAACTATTTACTTTATCTCACCCCACACCTATATTCAATTTGTTTCGGGAGCCTGTCAATATAACCTGTCAGTTACTCAGTAAATAAGTATTTATTGAGTGCCTACTATGTAATTGGAGTTATACCAAACACTAGGAATATAAAAAGGAGCAAAATATGATTCCTGCCTTCAAGGTGTTCACAGTCTAACAGGAGAAACAACAAACAATTATGTACAAACAAGCTCTATGTAGGATAAAAAGAAAATAGTTAACAGAGGGAAGACTAGAATTAAGAAGATTTGACAAAAGCCTTCCGTGAGAAAATGAGATTTAAAAGAAGCCTGGAAAGTCAGGAGGGAGAGGATTCAAAGTATCGGGTTCAGCAAGAAAAAAAGCCAAGAAGCTAAGAGATAGAGTATCTTATCCATAAACAGCAAGGAGGTCAGTGGATCAAAGAATATGTTTTGGTAGTATTGTTTAAGAGAGCTAGAAAGGTAGGTAGTAATTACATTATTAAGGGTTTTGAACACCAAATAGACAATTTTGTATTTGATGGTAGAGGCAATAAATAGACATAATTTATTTAGTGGGAAGGTAACTAGTGCTTAAAGAAAATAATTTTGATGGTTAAGTTGAAGATGGAAGAAGTTTCAGAGTACAGAAGAAGACAAATTTGAAGACTGTTCCATTACAAAATAAGGTTACACAAGCTAAACTGAATTTTCTCTGGATTTAGGCAATCCTTCTATACTTCTGTACTTCAGCTCACTATTTTACCCTTCACATTCCAAACCTTTTCATCCCTCTTTAAGGCTCCCATGGCTTCTTCCCCACCTCAACCCCCCTTCATTGAAAATCTTGCTTCATATTTAACCAGAAAAACAAACTGAGGTCATTCTCCGTGATTTCCTCTTTTTCTCCCCTTTTGTATCTCATATTATTCACTATTCATTGGCCCTTTTCAAACAAAAAACTGATTGTAGGCAGGAGTATGGGTTCATGCTGAGTGTTCAAGGAAAATTATAAGCTACTCTATATGCAGTCTCTTAATAGTATAGCCATTTTCATGATTTCATAAATATCTACTTGGGTTTTTTTTTTAATTGTATAAGAAGTATAAATATAAGAGTATAAGAGGAGTTAGGTGAGAATAGGGAGACACCTGAGGGCAAGTGAAACAAACAGCAGTAAGCAAAACCAGGCCGAGGTCCATAAGGATAGGAAAAATGCAGAATTATTACTAGAAGTAGAAATGGAAAAGGCAATGTGTTAGTCTTTGAATCAGAAGATGTTATATTTCATCTGGCTGTAATTCGGTATAAAACTTTGAATTTGAAGGACAAGTTCCTGAACCTTTCCTACCTTTGTAATGCTAGCAAAGTCTCTTAACTTCTCTGTGCCTGATACTTTATCCTTTTGATAAGGAATTTGGACTAATTTCTATCAAAGACCTTCCGACTTGTAATTACTTAATTTCAATAGTTATGTGACCCTGGACAATCCACTTAATCTCCATGAATATCAGTTTCCTTATCAATAAGTTGGAAATCATAGCACTCAAACAACCTTTGTCACACAATGATGTTCTACAAACCTCAAATTATTCTGGGAATGTGAATTATTAAAAAAGTAGCAGAATTATTAGTCATTATAATATGTTTGTTTCAATGTTAATTTTCTCAGAAGAACAAATACCTGGCAAACTCAAATCATCGTGGAGGGATAGTTGTGAATTGGGATCCCAGCAGCTCTACCACTCCTAAGTTACCTTCTTATACATGGAAACAAAGCCACCTTTCTAATGCCTGCTGTACCTATTTGCTGTACTCTAAATTTGGCTTTTCCTAAAACAAATCTTTTCTTGACCTGTCTATACATTTGAAATTGTGGAAAAAGTGTTGGATATTGTTTTAGCTTTAAATGCTGGTTCTGACACTTAACAGTTTTGTATTCTGAGACCAATCATGTAACTTTTCTGAGCCTTACTTTCCTCACTGTAAAATGGGAATATTTATGTTTCTAAAACCCATTCATAAAATTGTTGTGAGTGAAGCATCTTAAAACTTTATTTCATAAATTAAAATTGTTATTACTAGAGAATTTAAATTCTTATAGGCTCAGCTTATTACTGAGTTCAAGTTATTATTTATATAATTTTTGGTGGGTGGGGGTATCTTGTGAAAATGTAGGTTTTCAATAGAAGAAATGGGGATGATTCCATGCTTCCCTCTTTAGAAGGGCATTCTTGACATTGGGGTAGGTATAGGGCCTAAGTATGAAACTAAAAACATAATTGATAGCAGAAGTAGAACTAATTTCTGGTTAAGGAAATATCTCTGGTTTGTTTATGCTGGGTGAATCAGTAGGAAAAGGCTAATGACAGTACCTTGGTGAATTAATAAAGCCATGTCCTGAAAAGCTGAGCTAAGAGAAATCTAGGTAGGGAAGAATATAAAAATTGTAGTGACCTAAGTGATGATAATTCTACTGGAAAATCCACTTCAGATTCTTTTCCTTTGTACTTCATGGACATATCCCTTGGGTGTCTTTTATATGTGAGTATAGCTTGGTTGGACCAGACAAACTGAGCCACCATATTTCTAATCTTCCTATGAAAGAGAAATAGCTATAATCCTTTTTCCTTCATGGACATCAGAGATAAGAAAAATCTTAAAGCTAAACAATTAAGCATCCTAATAACTGAAGGGCTGATTAAGAGGTATTTTCAATAGAACTCTGCTTGAGTCAAATGCCTATTCAGAGTTTGGGACTGGCCCTTGCAATGGTTGCTCTGTATCAGGGAATGGCAAATTTATAGCTCAAGGGCCAATGCTGCTTATTTCTATCAGTTTGCTAGCCAATAAATGCTCTATTTTAAGGTCATCTCTTAATGTGAAATCACAAAGTAAGGGAGTAGCAGTTCAAGAGTGAAATTTGGTGCAGATGTCACATTATTCTTTTCTTATATATTTGTTTATATTTTAAAGCTTTTTGTCACCTGATACCAACCTACCTCTGTAGCTTAATTTTACATTACTTTCCCTTCTCTGTTCCAAAATCCAGTCATATTGGCTTTCTGTCTGTTTCTTATGCTCAACATTCAATTTTTATAATCTCTGGTCCTTGGTCTATCTTTTCCTCCTCTTCTTGACAACAATTTTAAGCTCAAGATCAGGTGTTATCTTGTATGTGAAACTTTTTCTGAGGTCTCCATCCAAATGCTATTGTCCTTGCTCCTAAACTATCTTATATTAATTATTTTGTATTTGTTTTCTTCATATTCTTTGTATACTTACATATGTAATTTTTACTTCATTAGAATTTAAACTCGTAAATAAAACCTTCATTTATTCTTTGTCCTAAATACCTAGCACAAAGCTTGACAGATAATAGGTGCTTGCTTAATAAATGTCATTGATTGATCTTGATTCCTTTTTTTTCTGGCCTAGAAACTTATCAATAGAAAAATTTTGTAAGCTTGATTGCAAAATGGAAGATAAATAATCCATATTCATATTCAGAATAAAGAATCAGCCTTGCAATAGAGGTCTGAACTGTATTTCTGGTACCTTTCTGGCATTAGATCAATCTACTCCTCTAGATGATCAAGTTTAGAGATGATTAGATCAAATTTCTTCTTTCTCTTATTCAAATCTGGAAAACAGGAGAGCTGACGTGAATAAGAACACAGTGCCTTTCATTAACAGCCCTAATAAGATTTCATTTAGTCTGAGGAAAGTCTGAAAGCAATGAATAGAAATATGAAGATCCTCAGAATTTGGTATTAGGTAGATGCAAGAGTAGATCTCCGTGTTTTGATAGAAACAAACAAGAATGTCAAGTGAACCTTGTTTGTGTGAAGTTCTCTAACTTATAGAGAACCTCAAATGTCTAATTACCCACTTTAGATTTTAGCTTTTAAACAAAGTGGAGTTTTTTAGGGTTTCTGATTAAATGAAGAATGTGATGATATGTTAAAAACTTTAAGCTGCTTTTCAACAATGAGGTGATTCAGGCCAATTTCAATAGATTTGTGATGGAGAGTCTTAACTTTTCTAACAAGTTAGAAAAGATTTGTCTCAGTTTTGCTCTTCATAATCTATCCTCTTGCTATCTTTCCAGTTTTCTTATATTTTAATCCCAATACATACTCTGGATAGTCTAGTTACTTGGGAGAGTTTGTGTATAAATGCTTATGTCCCCCCTCTATTGTATAGCTGTATTCCCTAGTAAATCTTGTGTGATACATTGCTCATGCAACAGTCTTAGATAATGGAAGTAAAGAAAGATTTGTACAATGATGGCTGTGTTATAAAGTCAGTGACAATTTCATTCCTAACATGATTTTCTAAACCTTTTCCTATTATCCTGTGCATGCTTGCATTTGAGTTTTCAAGGTCTTGTCATCTTTTATGCTGCTTCCTTAACATTATCCCTTCTATGCTTATTAGGTACCTAACTAAGCAAAAGCAATCTGCTAGGTTTTATTTTTTCTTTCTTTCTTTCATAAAAAAAGAGGGATGCAATGGGCAGTAATTCCTAACAAAAGCTCTATACCATATGCACATGCTCAGAAGAGATTGCATGGCATATAAGACAAACAAGGGTCAGGGCCAATGGGAGATATGAAACAACAGCATTAGAAGACATAAATGAATGGCCATGCAACATCAGAAGCATGAATTGACCGGGTCAATATATACTTTGGTCAATAAGTTCCTTTTGCAGATATTCTTCCAGTTGACCTACCTATATTTGTTCCCTATAACTACTCTTTCTATTGATTGTGTATGTACCTGGGAGATTTATGTGCCTTAGTTTTTTTGGACAAAAGTTTGATTTTTACATTTTTATTATACTATTTAATTAAACAGCTTTGATTGAATTAATTGTATTTTCTAGTTGAGTAGTAAAAGTAAATATATATGTGTGGATTAATGAGTCATTTTTAAAAGTAGAGTACCATAAATTGGGATAAATTTTTGTGAGAAACCTATATGGCAATAAATAAATGAATGAATGAATGAACATAAATATAAATAAAAAGAAAGAATAAGATGGATTAATTATAGATAGAAAGTTATTTGGAAAAGATCTGGGAATTCTGCTGGTCTATATGCTTAACACATACTGACAGTGTGATATAGTTACCAAGAAAACTAATACAATATTAGACTTTGCTGTGAAATGACTTGAGGATAAGGAAGGGATAATTCTGTGGCATATCGGCAGAGGACATCTATCTGTAGTAGTATCTTCAATTTTCTAATACCATCTTTAGGAAAGATATGGATAAAGAGGAATTTCCTGAAGAAGGCAATAAGCATGGAAAAGAAGGTTGAATTTGAGTCAGATCTTTGAAGGAACTTAACTTATAGAGAACCTCAAATGTCTAACTACCCAATTTAGATTAGCTTTTAAACAAAGTGGAGTTTTTTAGGGTTTCTGATTAAATGAAGAATGTGATGATATGTTAAAAACTTTAAGCTGCTTTTCAACAATGAAGTGATTCAGGCCAATTTTAATAGATTTGTGATGGAGAGAGTCTTAACTTTTCTAACAAGTTAGAAAAAGATTTGTCTCAGTTTTGCTCTTCATAATCTATCCTCTTGCTATCTTTCCAGTTTTCTTATATTTTAATCCCAATACATTCTCTTTAACCCCATGACTTCAACCTTGCTGTTCCATGATCAAGATATACCATCTGTTGGTTCCAGAACTTCTTTGGCTCTCCTCTATCCTCACCCTCCTTTGTTTTTACTACTGCCCCTTCCCCATATTCTTTTAAGTCTTAACTAAAATCCTATCTTCTAGAAACTTTCCCCAAACCCTCTTAATTTCAGTGACTTCCCTCTTTTCATTTGCTATTAATCCTGTAAATGATTTGATTTGCCTATATTCATTTGCATATATTTGTATCTCCTACATTAGATTGTAAGGTCCTTTAGGGCAGGGACTATTTTTCTTTTTCTTTTCTTTTCTTTTCTTTCTTTCTTTCTTTCTTTCTTTCTTTCTTTCTTTCTTTCTTTCTTTCTTTCTTTCTTTCTTTCTTTCTTTCTTTCTTTCTTTCTTTCTTTCTTTCTTTCATATCCCTAGTACTTTACTCAGTGCCTAGCATATGGTAAGTTCTTAATAATTGTTTATTGATAGGTTAATTTGTAACTTGTCTACCCATATTTGAAGGGCTGCAGTGGGGAAAATAGAATAGTTATTTGGTTTGTCCCTCTTCTAAAAGGGACAAAATTAGGAGCAATGAATAGAAATGAGAAAGGGAAATGTTGGCTTGATGGTAGAAGAAATAGTAATTTTTTTTTAAACAACAACTTAAAAATGAAACAAGTTACCTAGAATGATAGTGACTTGCCTCTCATTTAATGTCTTCAAAAAAAGGTAAATGACTATTTATGTAATGTATTCTGGAAGCCATTTTGCTCAGTTATGGTATGGACTAGATGTCCATGGAAATCTCTTTCAAATCTTAAGGTCATCATGTGATCAATGATGAACAACTTTTAACAATGAGTAACTATTTAAAGTATTTAGTGCTTTCAAATGTTATTCATTCAAATCTAGATAGAACATTCAGCTTAAAGTTCTTTTAAAATATAATACCTTTTTATTTTTCAAAATCCATGCAGAGGTAGTTTTTAACATTCCCCCTTGCAATACCTACCTTGTGTTCCAATTTTTTCTCCTTCCCTCCCTACCTTTCCCCTCCCCTAGATAGAAAGTAATCCAATATAGGTTAAACATGTGCAATTCTTCTAAATATATTTTCATATTTATCATGATGCACAAGAAAAATCAGATCAAAAGGGGAAAGATGAGAAGGAAAAAAAAAAAAACAAGCAGGCAAACAATAACAACAACAACACAGGTGAAATATGCTATGTTATGATTTGTAGAGAGCCAGAACTCTGGAGAAGCATACTTGAAACAAGTTGTTAACTCGGAGGAATTGATAAGATAATGGTTATCTAGTTTAGCATGGTGATTAATAGTTCTCTAGTTCAATACATGTACTTAGTACTTAATATAGTTCCACAAGATTGACACCTATTCTACAAGATTGACACTACAATGATGTAATTATAATAGAGTATATAAGAACTAATAAGGATGAATGAAAGACATCACTCTATCTCCTGCCACCTTGGTGGCTGGGCTGTCTTTCATTTCTCCACTGAGACCAAGGCCCATGTGAAGGGCCTCCAGAAAGGAGACAGATGTGAAAGAGACAATAAAGAATTTGGACTTTATCCCTGCTATTCTTGTAGTGATTACTCAGATGAAACGAAGGCTGGTCCAAAGACCTCCAGAAAGCTAACCAGAACATTACAATGATTTGTATTCAATCCTATAATTTTCTCTCTGGATGTAGATGACTTTCTCCATCATAAATCTATTGAAATTAGCCTGAATCACCTCATTGTTGAAAAGTAGCTTAAAGTTTTTAATGTATCATCACATTCTTCATTTAATCAAAAACCCTAAAAAACTCCACTTTGTTTAAAAGCTAAAATCTAAATTGGGTAGTTAGACATTTGAGGTTCTCTATAATTTTATTCCACCTTATCATTCTTTCCCAAATGAAATTTTTGTTTCAACAAGACTAGTATCCTTACTGTCCCTTAAAAATATAAAGCTCATTCCTACCTCAAAGTCTTTACTCATGCTGGTAGTTATGCCTGGAATAACCTAGCACTGCCTCTCTCCTTATTTATGTGGTATTCATCTTCAAAGTCTAGCTCTAAGTCTGCTTCTCAATGGGAGACTTCTCTCATATTTTCCCCTAAAACTCCTATTTTTATGGCTTTATTGATATTTCATTCCATCTCACCAAATAAGAGAAAAACTCCTTCACAAGGACTGAGTATACTCCCTTTCTTGTATCTCTCATCTGTCCTATTGGTTATTTTTTAATCCCTCATTCTGGAAGATAACTAGGATATCAAGGATGTGATGCAATGACATTCAAGTGAGTTGAAGTGAGGTTGAATACTGAACAAAGTCATCAACCTCACTCTCCTCCAAAGCCATAGATCAGATGACTAGAGATAGTCCTGGTTGTGGTAGGAGACCTTGGACTTGGTAAGTCTTTTACAGGTTTCACGTTGATTAAGGCAAAGCCCATTCAATAATTATGGCTAGGGAAGATTTCAAAGTGTTGGATTTCATGGTATAGTGGTCAGTGAATTCAAATAGTCTAAGTTAATTGTTCAATATCCAGATCTATGTTAGGGACTGGTGCTGATTCATGAGAAGAGGAGACTACACAATTAGCTGCCATTTGCTATTGAAACTACATTCACTTTACTTTGGTGAGATAATTCAGAAGACTGGAATGTCCCTGGAACTTCTTCATTTATCTGGGTGGCAAGATTACCAAGACCCTTATACAAGCTTATATTGACTTCCTGAGAAGCTGCATCTACTTACAGATCAGTAGCCAGAGAAATGATTTTGAGTGACCTATGGAAAGGGAAATATGATAGATGGCCCCAATCCTGAATAAAACAACAAATAAAGTTTATTTATCTACCTAAATAAATAGAAAATTAGAACCTCTAGAATCTTGAAAAAAACCAAAAACCTCCATTGAAAGCAACAGTATTATGTTTTTAATTAATGAATTTATGTATTTTTAAAATTCTCATTTATTTTGGCTCTGACAACTCAGCAAGCTGGCCTGCAGGGAGTTGAAAATCAAGCTGAAAAATGCCTCTGGCAATGACCATGTCTTTCCAATATTATTTATTTAATTTTAATTTCTTCCTCTTTGGGGTTTGAGGTGATGGATGAGGTGTCAGAAAACCTTTCTTATTGCTGAATGCTTGTAAGGTGGAGCTGGCAGAACTGTCTTAATGTTTAACTTTCATCATCTGATCACTGCTGCTTCCCTCTGACATCCATAAAGTGTTCCTTACCCAGAACTCTCTTGTCTCACTAAGTGAGGCTCACTTAGAGAAGAAAAAGGAGTTAAAATTTTCCTCAGAAGTAAAACAAAGAATGTTTTATAAATTGAAAAATATCAGAGCTATTTAGGCTAGATTTACTTACAAGCAGTTTCCCAGATATATGTGTGGAGTGTGTCTGTGTGTGTGTGTGTGTGCCTGCATTTTGCTATCGGAATCCCATCTGGGGTTTTCCTGGCAAAGGTACTGGAGTGAAATATCTGAGGCTGAATATGAATTCAGATCTTCCTGACTCTAGAAAGCACAGAACTACTTAGCTGCCTCTGTGACATTCAGGATCTTGGATACCAGGAAATAAAGTCATTTAATATGTATCAGGACATTAAGGAATAATTTACGTTGCAAAACATAGAGTATATAATTAAAGCAATGAGGCTAATTACTAGAAGCTCTATATGAAAATTACATGTACAATGCTAATTTAGTTGTTGGAGTTCTTAACTTGGGATCTTTGAATTTAAAAAGTATTTTGATAATTGTATTTCAATATAAGTGGTTTGTTTTGTAATTCTTTATATTTTATTATATGCATTTGAAGGCATTATACAAAGAAGTGATCTGGAAGTCTTACCTTATTTCCAAAGGAGTCTATCACATATCCATACACTCAAAACTTGAAGATGCTATAAAATATAATTCCGAACAAGATTCATCCCATACTAAATTATCAAATGAAGAAAATTTTTTTTCTGATCCAAATGTCCAACTTTTAAAAACTATTGTTGGAGGGATCCTCATTATGTGACTTTAGGCAACCAATCTTTTCAGCATCAAAACTTGTACCCATGTAGTAAAATGAATAGAAAACTTGAAAATTAGCAGAAAAACAAGTTCAAATGTGACTTCAGACAATTAGTAGTTGTATGACTGAACAAGTTACCCAATCATAGTTTCTTCAGTTTTTTTTTTAATTTCTAAAATGGGGATAATTATACTACCTACACCTCAGGATTGTTGTGAGAATAAAACAAAATATTATTTATAAAGCACTTTACAAATCTTAAAGAATATACAATGCTACTTATTGTTATCATAGCTGTAGAGAAAGCTATTAGCCATGGATATGTTAGTGTGAATTGTAATTGATGTCCTCTCTCAGCAGGTGTGTGCACATTTAAGTATGATTTCCTATGATAAAATGAAACCATTTCTATTTTATGAAAAGAATTTCAGGCATCAGCAAACAGGTAGGTAAGATGAGGGATAGGTGAGCAGCCCATTCTTGAAATTTAACCTTTCAGTTCGTTATTTCCACTGAAAGTGAAACCCATTGCCTTCTTTTGAAGAGATTTCATCCAGTCCTTACTCCAAGCAAGCCTGTATTCTCCCTTTCTCCCTCCCTTCATCATCCATTTCTGAGTTTGACAACTTATTGATTCACATAGGCTACAAGGACAAATTCACTGGCAATCATTCATTGTGCAATTTCTCCTTGTTCTGTTCCCTGTAAAGACAGAAATAACCAGCCACCATCTCCTGAACCACAGTCATTGTTAAATAACCCTTCAGCTTTCTCTTCCCCAGGGTAAATAATCCCATTTCTTCATAGGTCAGACTGTGTAAAATTAGAACAGTACCCGGTATTAACACTTTGTTCCTTTCTTATATTTCTAGTGGCCAGGCTTCTTTTTATTCTTTAATGATTATGTCCATCTTGGTATATCAGCATGAATTATATGATTTTTAGGTATGGAATGATTTCATTCTCCTAGAATAATGCAATAGGGGTGATTAGAAAAGAAGAATTTGTTCTCTCCTTATTGCCTGTGGATTTTATTAGGGAACTATTTTAAAGAAATCCATATGTATCCAAGGTTTCAAATTCCCTTGTCTTCATTTGCTTTATTCCACTATATCTCTCTGCCACCTCTATGAACACCCATGGTTAACTTGCTGACACTGTTTTCTTGCTTTATGTGTCTGCTTTCTTTTAAATTACTTGGCAGCTGGTAGCATTTATATGAAAAGTACTAGATGAATGTGGCTTGAAATAAGGGTTTTTTTTAAACAAGTTTGCTTAAACCTTCAAAAAAGGCTTACATTTTTCTCTTGGAAAAAAAAAAGCCAAATGCTTAGTGTTTTAAATGGTACTATATATAGTAGGTCATCGGATGTACTTTATAATGGAGAGAAAAGAGATACCATTTTGAAGTTCAATCGTCCAAGTCACAATAATAGGATAATTCCTTTCTTAAAGTAAACAAATACTATCAAAGCAATGCATTGTTGAGAATGACTTCATATTTATTATTTATGTCCTCAAAAGAGTGATGATGCCCTTCTAATCATTCTATAGAGGTTGCTAGGTGGAGTAGTGTATAGAATATAGAAGAGTGATTTCAAATTCACAAAGAGCTGAGCTCAAAACAAGCCTTAGACAGAGATTGTGTGATCCTGAATAAATTACTTAATCTCTGCTTGCCTCAGTTTCCTCAGCTATAACATGGGGGCAACAATAACATCCACCTCACAAAGTTGTTATGAGGATTAAATTAGATAATATATGTAAAGTGCTTAGCACAGTATTTCTGAATGTAGTGGGAAATTTCCATTAACTTGGGATACTTGCACATTTGCATAGGCAATGAAACAAGTGAATCTGTGTCTTGACACATCTTAATTCCCAATAAGGAACACAGAGAGAATTTCTAAATATTTGTCACTGGAGAGTCAAAATGTTCCCCCTATTATATAAACCTTCAAATATATGCTATTTGTTTTAGTAAGCCCAATGGTGTCATCAGGATAAGATGTTGGCTTTGGTAGTGACTAAATTTTCACTTATAATTGGAAGTGAATAATTAGTTACTAAAAAAGATAATGTAACTGAGGACCCTCTAAAAAACTAAAAGTTTTATGGACCAGGTCTGATCCCAGGCATTGATCCAAATGATTATCTCTTTGGATTTTTTATCCTACCTGGAGTCAATTAAGGATCATGCCCCCAAAATGGAAATGAACCAAAATTGGTCTGTGTTTGGATTTCCACAAAAGTGGGTAATAAGGCCCTCAATTCCAATATAAGTAATTGGTATATAATATCAGTAATAGGTATACAGTCATCTTTGTTTTACTTACCCCCAGAAAATGCTACACATACAAAGGACTTACAGGAACATGAACAAGAAGAGAAACCAAAAGCAATAAAATACCTCATTAAACTCCTTTTTGGGAAACTATGAAAAAAATATTCCCCATTCACCTCAGATTTATACCAACAACTTACAGCTATAATATGGTTAGCAAGAATCAGGTTTCTTTCTCATCCTAGAAATGATTTTTACATATTTATGTTCTAGTACAATCTACTGGAGGCATGCTACCAAGAATATTTGTCTCTAGAGGATCTACCATCCAGATATTCAAACTCAGTAATTCTTGATTTCAAGAACTCTTGAACTCCCATAGAAAGTTTCTGATTCCTGATTTCTGTTCAGAAAGACAGAATGCATCTAGATACTGAAATCCATTATCTCCCCTCTCAACTTGTTAGGACAAGAATAGGTAGCTCTTGTTCTGTGCTTCTTATACCAGCAATCATTTTATCTGCCCAAAGAAGGACAAATTATTTTGCAGCTTCATTTTATAGACAAAGATAAAAGTGGCAGGGAGGGGGTCTCCACTGATAAGAGTTTGTCTTCCTTGCTTTTACTAGGCAATCATTTTAGAGGCTGTACCAACCACTAACCAATCAGTTGGCCAGTGAGAGGAATTCTATTTGTCCCTTTAGCAAAGGGGTAAAAATTATATCTATTCAATTGGAGCTGCCATTCTGACAGACTTAAGCCCTATGATTTGAATTAATTGATTGGATAATTTATGAGTTAGGACAAAGGGGTCTCAGATCAACCTTCCTTATGAAATAAAGAAAATAAAGTAATGCTTATAATAAAATTTGGAGGAATTGGGATATGGGTGGGGAGAGCAGTTGGATGTTAACAGACTGATTGACATCTCTCATTCAACCCATGATAGGTCAGAGAACACTGAGGTCCATTATATAGAAATTTGCCTTGCTGCAATAGATGCAGTATAACACAGTATGTGAGGCAGGATTGAAAATGAGTTATTCCTTATTCCAAGGATACTCCCCATCCACTAAACTGTGTTGCCTTGTTACTACTATATTACAAACTCCTTTTTGCTTTGGGACTCTATCTTTTATGCAATAAAAGTAGCACTTTTGGATTGAGAAACATCTTAGAGAAGATTTAGCTCAATACTTCATTTTACATTAGGAGAACCTGTTGCCCAAGTGGTGATTTACCCACAGTAACAGAATTAATGTGTCATTGAATTTATATTATCTAACTCAAATCTTGGGTTCTTTATATTATATTTTAATATTAATAACAAATTAATATAATATTAATTAACAATAGTTGATATAATAATTTAAACAAATAAAAAATTTAATATAGTATGTTTTAATAGACTTCCCTTATTACCCATAACATGGGATGATGGGCATATTATGGGTGCTTTGTAAGTTCTTGTTAATTGATCTCATAGAACTTCTCATCATATTTTACATTGCATTATATTTAATCATCTATTCATTATATAATCTTTATTGGATTGTAAACTCCTTTAAAATAAGGACTCTACCATATCATTGAAGTTTCCTTCACATCTAATGCAGTCCTATGAAAACTATTTAATAAATACTGTATGAAGACATAAATGAATGGATTGAAAATCTTTACAAAATAACTTTGAGTTCTCTAGCATCGAATTTGAGACAATTATTTTTTTCATTTTTGTTTGAACCTCATTGGGAACATTGAAAATAAAGGGAAATAAGGGGCAGCTAGGTGGCTCAGTGGAAAGAGCACCAGACCCAAAGTTAGGAGGACCTGAATTCAAATCTGACCTTAGATACTTAACACTTCCTGACTGTGTGACTCTGGGCAAGTCACTTAAGCCCTATTGCCTTAGGGGAAAAAAGAAAGAAAATAAGGGGAAATAGTAGTAGAAAAATAGAGTGAATGTATAGAATACATTTCTACTGATGCAAGTTGTGAATCATTGGATATGCTGCCAAATGGGTAACAAGATTCATTTTTTGGAAAGAAGGAAGCAAATATTTGTTAAATGCTTACTATTAGAAAGCACTGTGCTAAGGGCTGAGTATACAAATAAAAAAGTGATATTCCCAAATCTCTCAGGTTTGGAGGCCAAGGCTATTTCCATAAGGTTCTAGGAAAATATTATAATCAAGGCAAAAGTTTCATTTATCTGAATCATTCAATGAAAATCAAATGTGGATAAATATACTGATCTTGTTTTATAGGCGAGTAGGTTACACAGTGAATAGAGTTTTGGAGTACCTAACTCAGGTGTCAGGAAGACCTGAATTTGAATCTTACCTCAGATACTAGCTGTGTGACTTTGGGTATGTCTCTAAACCTTATTCAGTTTTACTTTTCTCAACTATAAAAAGGGAATAATAATAATATGACACCGTACAGGGTTATTGTGAAGATCAAATGAAATAGCTTATTCAAAGCATCTATGCAGATGTGATCCATAAATAAAAAAAATTTTCATTCTTTGAAGAGTATAGCTATGAGGAATACTTTTTAAAAAATGATCTTCTTTCTCTAAGAGGGGAAAAATAATGTAACCTGAATGGGTGAATAGCAACAAAGGTTCTTCATCTCTGTAGGAGGCAGAACCTAGAAAAAGGAAAAAAAAAATCAGAAAAATGAGTGAAAATTAAAAAGTAAATTTAAACTTGGATGAGTGACAGTGATATCAGCTTTCTCTCTCACATGAAAAGGCAGCTGGATGAAGGAACTTGGGCCACCCACTGCCTGAGAAATTCATTGGAATCTTATGAACCTTTGATTCACTGGCTCTATAGGAGGTGAGAATACAGTTTTCATGGTGAGTGTCGTTGAAGCATGTTTGGTTTCATCAGCTGTATCCCTTCCCACCCTTCACCCACACACTGTTTCTAATTGAAGACTCTGCTAAAGAAAGTTCCAGCCTGTATCTATGTCTTCAATCTATTTGTTATCTTGGAATTGTTCATCATCTCTTTTGTCCCTTTTAGCATGAGAATCATTTTAAAAGGGTGTTTTTGGTATCCACGACAGCAGCAATTTAAAGCATGTTCTTTCCTGAAATATATGTTAATTTCAGAAATAATGAAAATAACTGAGATGTTGTAACATGTCATATTTAGCTATAAATTTCTTTAGCCTTTTGTGCTATACCTACCTCATCATCCCATTTCTTTCTGCTTTGTGAATTCATGTTTTTGAGAAAAGAAGATGCCCTTGTTAATAAAAGAAATGTACCCATTCTTTATCTTATAAATTCACTTGTCTTTCTCTCTTTAAAAAAAAAAAAGCTTCTTTTGGCTATTTTATCTTCTTAACCATTTGCCACAAAATCATCATATGGATAAGACAGGGAATAACTAAGCTCAACAATCATTGAGTAAAATCAAGATTCATTCCTTTCAGTTATTACCTTTAGCCCAATCTCTCCCTAACTACCAATTATTTTTGGATATCTTATAAGAACACAGTGTGAACAGTTATTTTTGCCTGACCCTCCAATTATTGCTTCCAGGCAGTGTTTTTATCTTGGCAACCACTTCATCTGCACCAAATTGCCAATAGTAGTATTTTCTCAAGACTCATGCTCTTAATCTTCCTCCAGAAGCAAAGCCACATGGTAACTATGCTTGTGTAAAGAGAACAATCCCACAAACTGAGCCATTATTGGATGGACATTCCGCTTATTTCATACAAGAGACCTTGAATATGCGAGGCAGTAAGATTTGAGGAGGGAAATTTGAGGGCGGAGAGAGGTCAAGAGCCCTGGATTTGTATTCAGAAAATGTGGATTTAGGTCCAGATGCCACTGCTTTGTACTATCTTTATGAATGTGAACAAGCCAATAAAATTGTTGGGATTTTAGGTTCTTTATCTACAGAATAAAAGAGTAGTACTAGATTATTCCCAAGGTTCCTTTCTAGCTCTGAATCTACAGAGATTCACCAGAGTCCTTCTGAATATGTCTGGAGTAGATTTATAAAAAAAATGTTTGGAATAGATTTGTTTCCTGGGAAACAATCATTACATCCTGATTCAGCCTTGGTAGGCTGAAAGCCTGTAAGTCTACCTTTCTTGCTAGACTGAAGTACCCAGAAGGAATTAAATGAAGACCAGATATTTACAACATAGGGACTGAAATAACCACAGAAAGGAGCTGACAGGTCATAAACCAGACACAATGTAAACCATGAACTGGCATCCTATTTGTGACAGTTATACCTAATCTGTTTTGTTTTCTTTTATGTTTTGTGGTGGTGGTGGTGGTGGTGGTGGCTGTTTTTTAAGGAAAATGCTTTGGATTGTCAAGGCTTGTGCAATAATTATTTTACAAATGCAAAGGAAATCTCATCTATCCAGAATGACTGAGGTTAATTAATTAATATTCTGTTTAACTGAGAATAACTATAAAAAGACCATCATGTGAATTACTTATTTCAAAGAATTAAAAAATGAGTCACTGTCCAGAACTAAAAGGGCATTCCTACATGGTTCCAGGATTATAATCCAAAATATCTAAGGACTATGGATCTGGATTTGGGTTTAGAAAATATAATTAGATGCCAGGGGATGCTGAATCTGGTCAGTCACCTGTTAATTTAGATTCATTGTTAGAACAAAATGAAATACTCTAGGTTATTCAACATTGAAACAAAAGTTTGGTAATTTAGCCATAAAAAGGACAGGTAGGACATCTGGACAGCATTGTAGATAGGGCACTGGGATAGGAATCAGCAAGACTCATCTTCATGAGTTCAAATATAGCCACAGACATTTACTATGTAAGTCTGGGCAAGCCACTTTACCTGGTTCACCTCAAACCCTCAACTGGAGAATGAGCTGGAGAAGGAAATGGTGAACTACTCTAGCGTCTCTGCCAAGAAAACTACAGATGGGGTCACAGAATCTGAAACTGAAAAACAGCAAACAACAAAACAAAAGGGAATTCAACAAGGACATTTCATTACTTAGCTTGAGTAGGCAGAAGAAGAGTTGGTTGTCATAACTCAGCCGTAAGATATCCTCCAAGTAGGGAATGTGGGAAAATTGGGACACTGATACATTGTTGGTGGAATTGTGAATACATCCAGCCATTCTGGAGAGCAATTTGGACTCTCAAAAAGTTATCAAACTTTGCATACCCTTTGATCCAGCAGTGTTACTACTGGGCTTATATCTCAAAGAGATTTTAAAGGGAAAGGGATCTGTATGTGCAAGAATGTTTGTAGCCGTCCTCTTTGTAGTGGCCAGAAACTGGAAATAGAGTGGATGCCCATCAATTAGAGAATGGCTGAATAAATTGTGGTATATGAATATTTTGGAATATTATTGTTCTGCAAGAAATGACCAGCAGGATGAGTTTAGAAAGTCCTGGAGACTTATATGAACTGATGCTGAATGAAATGAGCAGGACTAGGAGATCATTATATACTTCAACAACAATACATGATGATCAATTCTGATGGACATGGCCCTCTTCAACAATGAGATGAACCAAATCAGTTCCAATAGAGCAGTAATGCATTGAACTATCTACACCCAGGGAAAGAACTCTGGGAGATGACTATCCCTCTATTTTTGTCTGCCTGCATTTTTGATTTCCTTCACAGGCTAATTGCACAATATTTCAGAGTCCAATTCTTTTTGTACAGCAAAATAACTGTTTGGACGCGTACACACACACACACACACACATATATAGTATTTAATTTATACTTAACATATGTATTGGTCAACCTGCCATCTGGGGGAGGGGGTGGGGGAAAGGAGGGGAAAAGTTTGAACAAAAAGTTTTGCAATTGTCAATGCTGAAAAATTACCCATACATATATATATGTATATATATTACCCATATATATATATATGTAAATAAAAAGCTATAATTTAAAAAAATAAATAAATAAATAAAATTAGAAAGAGAAAAAAAAAAGATATCCTCCAAGTTTGAAGAACCTTGATTCTACTTGTTTAGTCATTTTTCAGTTTTGTTATACTCTTCTGTGACCCATTTGGGGATTTTCTTGGCAAAAATGACTTGAGTAGTTTGGCTATTTCCTTCTCCAGTTCATTATAGAGATGAAGAAACTGAGGCAAATGAGTAAAGAGACCTGCCCAGGGTTATACAGCTAGTACATCTCTTAAGCTTGTTTTTAACTTAGGAAGATGAGTATTCCTGACTCCAGACCTGGTACTTTATCCCCTGAGCCACCTTGCTGCCCTGACTCCACTCAGGTGAGCAGGAAGCAAGAGAATAAAGCCAGAAGTCAAAGAATATTATTTCCAGGAAGGGCCAACTTGAACCTTAGTTTTCTGATTCAATCAAATCCAGGAGGCAATTTTATCTCCTTTTAGGAAGGAAAGAAATTAAGCAGCTCTAACCCACATAGTTGTGATGATGATGATGATGGTAGTGATGATGGAAGACAGGGGGAATATTAAATATGAACATATCACAGAAAGCAAAACCTGCCCTTAGCCTATGAGTTATCCTGTAAATTTTCACTGATGTATCCATTGTATAGACTGCTATACACATGAGCTTTTAAAATGACACAAATAATGAATTTTTCTTCTTCTTAGAATGGTAAATCACACAATGCTCAACTATCATTAGTTGAACACTCACATTATAGACCATGAGGAAGACACATGGTTTGCCTGTTCTCATCTTTCACACTGTAACTCTCCTCCATTAAATTGATTAAATTAAACAATCTAGCATGTTGATGGATAAGGAATTGCTCCCCAAATAGGGGGATTGGTTTCCATAAGACAGACATGAAGATTTTTCTCATTTTTTGTAGCCACGCTATTGAGCATATTGATGATCAGCCCCTTTAGGAATGGCCTGAGGCTAAAAACAGCTGCTTCCATTGCTTGCTTCCCATAAGTAACTATAACATAGTGCCTCGGCTTTGTCCTTATAGAGTATTTATCTCTTTAAGAAATGAAGCTCTGAATAAAGTAAAAAATGCACAGTAGAGGAAAAAAGAAAATCTGCAAGGAAGCAAAAAAAAGAACTGTTTTGAATATAATGTCTTCTATTATTATATATACTTTTATGAAATGTAAATTTATTGTTACATATTTTGAATCCTCCATTATGTTCTGTTGTACACATGACAACATTTCTTTCTTTTTTCTGTCTTTTTTTTCTTTTTCTATTTTGTATTTAAATTAGAAAAATAAAGCTCTGGTTCTTCTTCAAATCAGTTAAAAAAGAATCATAGAATTATAGATTCAGAACTGAAAGACAACTTCCAGGACACCTGCTCTAACTCCTTCATTTGACAGATGAGAAAACTAACACTCAGAGAAGTAAGAAAATGCACAAAGTTGCATAACAGGTAACAAGTTGGGAGTTCAATGGAGGTCCATTGATTCCAAATCCAAAATTGTTTCCATACTACATATTGTCTTCCCAATGTTCAAAGTTGTAATGGGTTACCCATTCCCCTGTTCATACACAGTTAAAATTCCATTTTATCCATTGAATAATTCCAGAATATTGTTCATATTGCCTTACCTTTTAATATCATTGTTGTCATTTTTAACTTTAACCCTGTATTCCCTAATCCTCTATTTTTAAAGGCTGATTTATAAAGATGCTTTAATAATTTCTACCTAAGAACATGGGCTCTCAATTGCTACAGATTGTCTTTACTTCTTATGACATGTCCAGAAGTTCATGGGGTATGAATATTTTTACTTAAACAAAGAATTGCATTATTCTTATGCTTGATGTATTATCCCAAGCTCCAAGCATTGCAAGGTCTTTTAGGAATGTATGTGTTAGATTGGTGCCTTGTATAGATAGATACTTAAAACATTTATTAAGTATTTATGCTGTCAGGCACTGTGCTAAGAGCTAATAATAAAAATTGAAGAAAATAAATTAATTCTTATTCTAAATAGCTTACATTTTAACAGGAAGAGACAACATATAAAAGGGAGATGGATAGGATATGGTTTATTTGCAGTGACATGGAAGAGCAGAAAGAAATTGAGTAGAGGTCTGGGCCCTAAAAAATAAAGCATAATCAGGGCTGAGGGACTTATGAGTGGAGTCCAGGTTACAGATGAGTAGGAAATGGAAGGTAGTTGTCTGATCTGCAACAGTGTAGAAAAGAACTAGAAGTAGTTTGGAGGCTAGGGTTAACACGACAGAAACTGAGCTACTGAGGCTGAAGGGTCTGTAATATTGGAGGGAGGTTTGGGTTGGCTGCTTCCTCCATCCTTTCTCACTCCCTTCCTAAATCAGTAGAGGACAGTCTGAATCAGGGTGTAGGCAATGCTGCTAGATTGATGTAAAAAAATTCCAGCTACTCTTTGCCCAATTTCCTTTCCCCTTTCCCCTTATATCACCCTTGACTTGCATTCCTTCATTTTCCCAACCCCCAAATCTAAGATTTAGCATTTGAAGAAACCTTAAGAATCATCTAGTCCAACTTCCTTACTTCAAAGGTAAGCAAATTAAATCTGGGAAAAAAAAAAACCAACATACAAATAAAGGCTGAAATAGCTAAATGTCTCATAGGTCACATAGTAAAAGACTCATCTAACTCATCTTCTTGTCTCTTTGTATGGACTATTTTCCAACACCTTCCTCAACTTCCACCCCAGGATTTCTGAAACAACATATTGCTATTCATTAGCAATGACTGCCCAAGGAGTGGCAATTCCTATCAGTCACTAAAATAATGTTTGTCACTTTCACACAGGATGATTTTCTGTACATTTTTATCTTAAGATTTCTCTAGCATAATGTGAGTTTTTTCTTCTCTCTTTCTTAGGCTCTTGGTCTGAAGTGGCATTCATTATGTAGATTTTAAAAAATGTAATCTAGACCGCTTTCCATCCCTGAGGCTTGTCTCTCTTACACATTAATATCATATAAGACCCTGTTTTGCATATTGTCCTAATTTCTGGGCTTGTCATTGTTGATACAGTTTTTTTTTTTTTTTTTTTTTTTTTTTTTTTTTGCATAGGTCTCAGCAAAGATGCAACTGCTGTCTGAAAATGTGACATGATTTAAGGGCTATCCATTTATCTTAATACCTTCTCCCTCCATTTTTTTTTGCCAGATCAAAGATATGGAATGATTTCTTAAAGCAAAATGAGGGAGTAATTCAATTGAAGGTTGTGTAAATGTCCTTGATATAATCAAGTTGAATTATCTTTCTATACAATCCATTTGTTCCTTCTTCCTGTACTCCTTTAACCTAGCTGCTACTTTTAGAGATGCAAGGAATAACTTTCCTTAATTATCAACAAGAAAAATTCTTTCATTCATAGGTTCTTTATGTTTGAAGATACACATCAATGTATAATTCTCAGCTTTATCCTTAAAGACATTGGATTTTACTTTTGCTAATTATGGGAGGATTGTTTTATGATAAAACCAGCCAGACATAATTGACATTTCAATTTCATTCTTACAAATTATTTTATTTCGGTTTCAAAAGTACCCTATTTGATAGAGCAGGAAATATTGCTTCCATTTTATAGATGCGAAAATAGAAATGACAGAGATAAGGCCTGCTCAAAGTCCTACTTTAAGAGGCAAAGCTAGTTTCAGACCTGGATCTTGTAATTCCAAATTCAATTCTCCTTCTATGAATGGAAAGAGCACTAGTATAGAAGTTACATCCTTGACTTCTACTTTTGTTTTTGTTAATAACTAGTTATACAATGCTAACAAGTAACCCATCAGATTTTATTTCTTATCTGCACAATGATGGGATGGAGACCTCTACAGTGATTTCCAACTCTAATATCTCATGAATATGCTAGGTAGTGAGATAGTTCATATCAACCTGTTATCCTTCAAGACTTCCATTGCAGAGTTGCAAAATGTGGTTCCTTAGAGTTTTGGTCTCATGAATTTAGCTATGCTGTGAATCAACTCAGATTTCTTAGCTATATGATACAGAACTGATAATTCTTTATTTGCCCCCAAATCATTATTTCTATCAATTTCCATCTATTATTGCTAACCTATTTAAAAAAAAATCCTAGAATCAAATGAGGAATTTCAACATTGCTTTCCTACTAGCTCTTAAAAAGATGTACTTTGATAGGAGATCAAGTAAAATAAAGAGGAAATCAAAGGAAAGAGGAAAGTGGAACTGAATTAACACAAATGCTATTTTTCTCCAGTGGAATCAATGAAGATTTCTCAGCTCCCAACCAAGTTCTCTGGTTACAGAGTCACTATTCTCCCTGAAAGTTTAGGCACTTATTAAGAGTTATAGCCTAGTGTCCCTTGGCAAAACTAGCACTGTTATTAAAAATAATAATCATAATATCTGGAACTTTAGATTTGTAATTATAAATTTTGTAAATTGGTTGCTGCTCTTGTTAACTTATTTGATCCTAAAAGAAGCCCATTAAATAAATTAGATTTTGTTATTCCCCATTTTACTAAAGAAGAAACTGGGTTGCAAAGAAGTTTAGGCATTAACAATTAGTTAATGACTGAGTCAGGCCAAGAACTCTCTTAAGAACCTTTGGATTAGAATTCAGCAACCATTTAGGACTACAACCTGAATATTCTAAAATAAAGCTTCATGGCTTTGGGTAGAAGAAGATGATAATGATAAAATAATAATAATAACTAACATTTATATAGTACATGCTAGGCACTGTGTAAAGCTAAACACTCTTAAAATATCCCATTTTTTTCATTTTTAAAGATGGACAACATAATCTCCTAGGTTCATTCTGCCTCTAATTTTTGTGCGAATTTATGAAAACAGTATTTTCAATGGTGGCTGCTGGCAACCAGTGTTCATTAAGACACCAATGTTTTACATGACATTTTGGTTCTAGAAAGTCCAGGATAAGGGTGTGAGGAGGAACACAGAGTCAAACTCTGTATCTGTAAATGATCAACTTGTTTGCTCCATCATACAGGGTTTCTAAGCAATTGAGCAGCACATGGCCCTTTACCATTAATTGAATGACAAGCTATTGCCTTGCTACAGGGCAAAGAGAGAACATTTGATGCACTTGTTTTCATGGGAAACTACTACTACTTCTCCTGCACTATTATCATTAGATTTTTGATACTTTGGAGTCAATTATCTTCTACAGCAAACTCCTGGCCAAGTGCTAGCCTCTTAGGATTTGACACTGATCACCTCTGTTGCCATTACCCAAATGAAAGGTTTGCTTTAAGATTTAGCTTTGGGAATTAAACGCCATTCCTGAGTTCTTTTCAGTTGTCCTCTACCACCATGAGCTGTCAATCATAATCATCGGCTCAAACATCTGTTCAGAGTTCAAGTGCTCATAAAACCATAAGGAGTCGAGTTATATCTACAAAGGTCAGCTTTAAAATTCTGCAAGCAAATTACAAATACAACACAGTTACAGAAAGCAATCTTGCCAGTTTTTCCCTTCTTAAAAGCCTGATCTTTTTTCTCTTTTTTCTATACACATGGCTTTGTTCATCCCCTGAATAAATTCTTCAACTTGATAAGGCTATAAACCAAACTTAAAGTGGAGGGAATGTTGGTGAATGATTTTTTGTTTGCTGATGATTGTACACTGAATGCTGCCTCCAAAGTTGAGATGCAACAAAGTATGGATTAATTCTCTACTCCTTGTACCAATTTTGGCTTAACAATTAACACCAAGAAAATACAGGACTACCATCAGCCAGCACCATACCATTTATATGTGGATCTATGAGTTACAGTAAATGATGAATAATGCTGTGGATAAGTTCTCTTACCTTGGCAGTATACCTTCCAGGGATGTCCACACTGTTTGGGACAGATGCTCTATATAGCATTCAATATCCTTTTTAAATTTCACATCATGAAATTGGCTGTTTGTTCTCTTTTATTTTTATTATTCTTATTCTTTGTCTTTCTGTCATGCATTCTTTTATTTTTATCATGTTTTCAAATTTTCTGGCCAATCATGATTTATTGATATATTTATAGGAATTTCCCAGTTACATCTTTGTCAGTGACAACTACATTAACAAGCATCATGTACCTTTTTAAAAAAAACTATTAGATTTCTGAAATACAAATAGACTAACTCTGCTTATGAAATGATAAATAGACACATTTTCATGTTTGCTACATCATATTTAAACTGTGTTTTGAATGTTTTTTCTTAAAATTTGCATAATTTCATGAATTCATAATTCATAAATTCATGAATCTTCTTGCACACTTGCACATTGAATGGTACAGTAATGGCAACTTGAGATACATTGTTAGTTACTCAAAACAGATTTCAATGATCAAAATATAGCTTTATGCACCTGTTTTTATGTTGGCTAAGAGCTATACAATTAATAATTTTGAGTATGAACACTGATTACATTCTGAAATGTTGATCAAAATAAATCATAGTAGCTTCTTTGAAAATAAAGAACTATTATTTTTCTGAGTGTTAAATTTGCTAGTGTTATGTATCTAAGTGTTAATATATCTAAGTATGTGTCTATATTCAGATAGACATTACATTGCATTCATATACTATTTATATAGTTTTAGTGTACATGGCTTTACACTCCAGCCTCAAAATAACAATGGAACAGAGTTTTTAAAATAATAATGCTAAACCAAAGCTAAACTCTAATACCAATAGCAGCATTCTTCTTCCCTGATGCTACAAACATATAAGTCCCAGTATATTAATAATTCTAAACTTGTGGATCAAAAGCAAAAAATTCACTCTGCTATCCAGACATTTTATGCTATCTATTTTTCAAGGTTTAGCTCAAATCCTATCTTCTCTACAGGAGGCTAACAGTGACCTTTGCCTCTAAAGTCCCATGGAACTTACTATGCCTTTTACATGGAATGTACTGTTTACTGCTTGGACTTACATGTTTTATATTCTCAACTCAAGTGCAGATTTCTTAAAATCAGTAATCCCACTTCATGTTTCTTCTAATTATCTTTAGTAGTTCCTTGACAATAAAGGAAGGGCTTAATATAGAAAATTTGACTATTGCTTGATTGATAATGGGATGGATTGGCACTTTCATTTTTTGTTTAATATTTGTTATTTTATCTTAAGAATCGTCAACAAACATGAATATTCCCAACAAGCAAGGAAGAATATTAAAAAAAAATGAAGATTAAACCATAAATCTATGAAGTGTAGATTACTTTTTTCAAAGTACTTTACATTTAACATAATTCTATTACTGGTTTGTTTGTTGCTGTTTCTTTCTAATTTCCACTTCTCTTTGTATTTTTAAAAACTTTCTTTAAGCCTTTTTCTTTTTTCTTCTTCTTTGTTTTTCAATACTATCACTAACTCCCTCTCCTTCACTGATTTCTACTCCATTCCAATTTTTTTTTCACTTTTAATCCCAATTTCTGTCTTCACATTGATACAGTAAAAGTTTAACTGAAGGGGAAAAGTCCCTGTAATGTTTTCCTTAAAGCAACCATGGCAAATGAAGTGTTTTCTAGTTAATGATCTAATGTTATGTATTTACACTTGAATTACTTTGGAAATAATGTGAAGAACATTATGTTGATAAGTTGTTTTTCCCCCTACTCAAATACATTTAGCAAGGGTTATTTTATTGGCAATCCTAATTTCAGATTTTTAAATGACATGCTGGGTCCAATTGTCAAAGTGGAAATGATGATTTTCATCTATGTAGCTGGAGGGTCACACCACTGTTCTTGATAGGCTTGCCATCTGAATTCTCTGGGGCCTTAGATAAGGCCCCCCAAGCTTGGCATTCTATCAGACATTTTCTTCATTATATTTCCTATCTTAAGCCTTGATGGATAAAGTGACTGGCACTGGAGGAACTGTTGCTTAAATTGACTGAGAAGATGAAAGTCTGTTTCAAATTGAATTGGATGAGAAATGCTTTATTTGGGGAAAAGATCTCTTTGGAATTTTAGTATTTGGGAACAAACATAACATGTATCTAAAATATATTATACCACAATACACTAATGGAGCTATGATCTTATAGATTGGGGGGAGATTATAACCTATTAAAATCTTCTCATCCTAACTGAGTCTTGTCCAAGCTCCACATCACAGCAGACCCTCCTAATATGCTTAGGGGCCTTCTTATGTTCTCTTATTTTCTCAAAGATAATAATGCACAGCACATTCTATTAACTAAGTATTCCTTGGTCCTGCTACATGTCTGGCCTATGTTCTTTTTCTATTACAACTTTCTTTTATGATATCCTTTTTTGTTTTTGTTTTGTCTTACTATTTCTGCTGTATTATTCTTTATTTGTAATGTATTATAGCTATTTCAGACCTACTACCTACCTTTCAATTGCTATTTGGATGACCTTATATGTCAATGACTCTTAGCCATACAATGTCATGAAAGCAATATTTTTGTTAACAATATTTGTTAAAAATGACTTTTATTTAAGGGAGAAACAAATTTCTCTCTTTATAACATCTTTATTTCTTAAACTTCACTTTGAGAAAATAAAGTATTATAAGGAAGGAGATTTGGTCATCTTTACAGATCTTAGAACATAGATACTGATTTTGTCCCATTAATAATCTAAGAACAAAGCAGGACAAAGCCCTTTGTAATGGGGTTTTCTTTTATGTGATTTACACTTTCAAAATTTGTCCTTAACCCATCACTTCTCAAGTAATTTATATACTAAAAAGTTAGCATATCATCTGCAAACTGTAAAACATGCATGCAAACTCACTAATAATTAGAATAATAACATTTCTTCTCTTCGGGTGGGATTTTTATAGCAGCCTATAGTTCAGGGCCTTAAGCCATGGTCTATGCATAAGCTTCACATATTATGGTAATGTATAAAATGCATATATTCAATCAAAAGGCAAGACATGTGATGCTGAAATGGACAATACATCTTTGGAGGAAAAGATATAAAATGTTTTGAGAGTGAGGTATTCATACAAAATAGAAATACTGGCCACTCATAGCCAATAGAATACAGCACATGATATAGCAAAAAAAAAAAAAAAAAAAAAAAAAAAAAAAAAAAAAAAAAAAAAAAAAGATATACAGAATCTTTACTCTTTTTCTTATTGTTTGCTTGCATTTTATTTTCTTTACTGTTTTTTCCCAGTGTGATTTGATTTTCCTTGTACAGCTAGATACTTGTATAAATGTGCATGCATGTATTGAATTTAACATATATTTCTACCATGTTTAATTTATTTGAATTATAAATAATACTTGGGGATTGTTTTGGATAGAGTCATCATTTTAAGGAAAAATCCTTCTATATCTCTGATTTCAAATGTTTGTTGAGGGTTTTTTCCTGCACTTTTTGATATAGTCATATTATTTTTGTTACTTTTGTTGGTGATATAATTGTCTTCATAGTTTTCCTAAGGATGCAGACATCCCTGCATTTCTGGTATGAATACTACTTGGTCACAAAAAAATTGTCTAAATTCTGCAAAATATATTTGTTTAAAAGTTCTCTAATTACCATACTCTGTTGGAGTCACATCACCACTTACTTGGAATATTATAATTGCTTCTTTATTGTCTTGAAGCTTCCAATCTCTAATCTCTCATTTTTAATTGATAGAATCATATACTTCCAAATCATATGCATGATTTGGGAGCAGTCTCAGTACTCATACATATGATAATGCATACACATAAGGAAATCCCTTCTTTAACTAATAGAAAAAGTGATTTTTCCAACTACTAAAAAAATCTTCTAAAGACATTGGTTCTTACTATCTCTTTTCTACATTTAAAAATCTTCAGTGGCTTCTTGTTCGCAAATATATGAAAACTTTAAACTTTAAAGTATGAAACTTTAACCAGCCATTGAAGAGATTTACTTTTTGACTCCAAACTACCTTTCCAAGAACATTTCACATTTTCCTTCTTTAAATGTTCTTAATTCTAGGCAAACTATATGTACTATTATTCATTTTGCAAATGTGATATTCAATTACCTTCTTCTATTAAACTTATTCTATTAATTTTTTTGATTTAATTTTTCATACATTCTTTCTTCAGCTCTGCTTTTCAATAATCCTCATTTTTTTTTAAAGGCTTAGCTCAGGCACCACCTTTTCATCATGTCCTCTGATTTTCCCTGGCAGAAAATGTTCCCTTCTTCCTTAAATATTTTTAGAACACTCTGGTGTTGATAACTCACTACCAACCCTCTCTGCATCATATTACATTATTTTATAGCATTCTATCTCTGTGCATATTGTTCCTGCCAAGAAAATGCAATCTCTTTGTATCCTGATCATCTAATACAGTGCTTTGCATGTTGTAAATACTTAATGAATGTTGTTTGAATTGTATTAAATTACAAAATCCCTGACACCTTATTTTGTTTTTATTTTCCTAAAAGCAAGCCAGAGATAAAATGTCTACTTAATTGAGTGTTCCAATTAGTAGAGATTTTACCATGTGCTTTAGCTTTTCTGCAAAGATAAAGATATTTTTAAAGCAATCAACTGGTGTCAAGAAGGAACAAGACCCTCTGAATGACCAATTATTGGTTTTACAATAATAATTATGCATAAATGCACATACATAAAGTCACACACTGTTATTACTACTTTACTACTGCTATTATTACACTATAGAATCTTTAGATATCTTGCAATTTAATGAAAAATATTAATTCTTGACACCAGAATAATGTGCTTCCTTTGTTTCTAACATTATTAATCCACTTTTAAATTCATTCTTCCTTCCTCCCTCATTGCCTACCTTTGGTCTACTTCAGTAGGCAATTGTTTTCTTTTGTTTTCCATTTTACCCCCCTGAAATATATGTGGGAGAGGGACTAAACAATTTTACTATTTGAGCTGCAAATGTGAACCATTCCCTTCCTACCCAAAACTTTCAGTTTCCAACAGCTTTCATCATGGCACAGGAGACATAACTATGTCTTAGTTGTCAAGCCTTATCCATGTGTAGCATATATTAGATTACAAAATCAAGTGGGGCAACAGTTGAGAAAATGGAGAAGAAATAAAAATTCTCTTTTTAATTCTTAATCACCACTATCTATATTTAAGTTTATATCTTCCCTGGAGAACTCCAGGTAATAATTCAGTCATTACAATAGCTTGGTTATACTATTTTCCTCTCTATCGAGCCTTTATTGTTCATTTTATAATTGTGAAATAATTCCCCAACTCTATTTAGACACATTGAATTTAGGAAGTATTATTTAGCAGTGATTGAAATTCCAATCTTGCTCATAATCATTCTAAGGATTTTTTCCACTGTTATTTTAACCAGCTCTGCAATCTAAGGAATTCTGGACCTTGCCACTATCCCATTGCTGTGCCCTTAGCCCATCTAGGCCTTTCTAATTGTCCTGAAGCTGAACTTTCTTTTATTTATTTCCAACTTCTATTAGAGTGTGAGGTCTTTGGGATCAGGGACTGACTTGATTGTTTTTCTTTTTCTAGACACAACACTTAGCAAAATACTTGGTAAGTAGTAAGAACTTAATTCATTCAGTGACTTTAATAATTTCTTCAGATTTTTAACTCTAATAACTTTTGATAAAATATATAATGTAGTTTATTTGTTGTATGTTCAATTCACCTGTTTTAAAATTTTAGTTGTTTATTTTCAAGGGAATAGATCCCACTTTCTTTCAAGAGTACCCCCCCCCCCCATTGAGAATGGAGACAGGGAGTGCCTCAGAGTCTCATTCTTATTATTCTTTAGGCTAATTTTCATCACTGGCCATCTCCCCTTAATAATCTATGGAGCTCAGATATTCTCAGAGGATTTACAGTTGGGACTCTTTACCATTACTAAAAATCAGGTAGAGAACAATACATTACTTGCTTACTTGGCAACAAAAAAGAGTGGGAGACATATTTTGCTGGTACCAAAATTGAATTGGCTGACTCTTGGGCAAAGATACAAATGCATATTAGGAAAATTGGGGAAAGAATCTCTTAAAAAGAAAATAAAATGTTAGCATTCCTGCCTAAATATTCTGTCTGTAAAATGCCAACGTTATTGTTCTGCATTGTCTAGTATCAATTATACAGAATCAAGCACTGTCAAATAACATAAAAAAGCAGTATCATAGCTTTAGAGAAAACTCTGATATTTATTCTTTTAGACTAAGTCTTGTTTCATCCAATTGGGACAGCCAATAAAGACCACATGCTCAGCTGTATTTCTCTAGTAATGTATGTTCCTCCTTCATTAATCTATGCAACCATATTGTCTTGGTACTCTGTGTTAAACATTAAACAATACTGATTGCCTATTGTATGTGCACCTTGCACCAAAGCATGTAGACATTTTACCTTTAACAGAATGATGGTATATTCCATTCTCAGTGTCTTCTAATTTTTCACTTCTGTAATCTTGTGCCTTTTCTCTAAGATCAGTCCATTTGAGATTTACACCAGGATATTGTGTCTCATCTTTGCATTTCCAGAGGACCTGGAAACTCTGTCCAACCTATCTTTCTAGTTTTGGTGGAATATTATTCATCCTCCCTCTTCCTGAAATAGAATCAAATTGGCCTTTTTATTTATTCCTCAAAGATAACAATTTTTTTCCTTCTTTCTGCTTTTGGGTTGATCATATTTCATACCTGTACTGCACTTTCCTCAATATCTTCAACTCAGAGTTTCCTTCTTATTAAAGATGTACCTCAAGTGCAGAACCCTTTCTGATCTCCCAATTGCTAATGATCTCCCTTCAAAACTTCCTTTTATTTAAATGCTTTGTGTTTATTAATTTTTTGTTAAATTTTCTTTTTAATTTAAGTTCAGCTTCAAGCAATTAAAAAGATCTAGGTGGACTAAGGGCACATCAATAGAGCAGTAGCAAGGTCCAGAGATTCTTAGGTTGCAGAGCTGGTTAAGATAACAGTGGAAAATTTATTTAATTTAATTTATTTACCTTTTAATTTATTAATTAATTTTAATTTTAATGTATCTAATTTATTTTAAATTTTAATTTAACAAAACAAGCATTTCTATAACTACACAATATAAAAGATGATTGTACATGAAACTGTAAATCTACCATGCACTTGTTATTCCTTTCAAATATACAAAAATGTACTGTTTCCTTTATTGTACCCTCTCTCCTTAGAGATGGCTACCATTAGACACAAACATATGTATGTATATTATGTGTGCATGTAAAATTATTCTATACATACTTCTATTTATCAGTGCCTACTTCGGTTGAAGATAGAGTCTATAGCTCATTAACAAAGGTCAAGAGATTCATGCAACAGGAAAAAAGGTATGACATATAGCTAAAGAATAAGTAAGAATTTATCAGGGGGAAAGGTATAACTGATTTTCTAATCATATAGAATAATATGAATAAATATATAGAAACACGAAAACCTATGACATGTTTTGGGATAAAGAGCAGTCTTTTGCTAGAGCACACAGAATGTTAATATGAGATAAGGTCTAAAAGGTAAAACAGTCTAATTTGTTGAAGAACTTAAATGTCTAACAATGAAGTTTCAATTTTAATTAGTAGTTGATGGGGAACGATCAAGGATTTTTTAGCAGAGTAGAAAAGAATAAGCATTTACTTAGTGGCTACTATGTATTCAGCACTGTGTTAAGAGCTTTACAAATGTTATCTTATTTTAGCTCACATTATTAGAAGCATAGAATTCTATCCACTTTGCCACACAACTATCTAAGCAGAAGAGGCAGAAGCATTTGGAAAGAATTGTATGGGGAAAAGAGTAAAGGTAGAAAAGAGGCTATTATGATATTTCATATACATGGTAATGGGAGATTTATATTGCATAGGTTACATTGGAAATGGAGTGAAGAGGGAGAGACATAGAATACCTAGTACATCATAACTTACTGTGTATGACAATTGAGGGAGATGCAGAGTCAAACACAATTCCAAACTTTTGAATCCAAAAAGACAAGATTTAGGATAAAGGACTATCTTAGAGAGTAGACCTTTTTCCTTATCTACTAGAAATCTTCAATCAAAGATTGTATAGCCAATAGTTAGTGATGTAGTGGTGGAGATTTTTTGTCAAGTTCCAACTGTACTAGATGGTCTTTTTCAAATTTAAAATTTAATTGTTCCGTAGCTAACATGTTAAGGAACATGATTAATTTGAGATGCTGACTGGCCCTCCATATAGGAATGTCCTTTACACAATTATATAAAGGGTTCAAGAGCTAAGTAAAGAGATCAGGACTAATAGTATATATTTGAGAATCATCTGTATAAAGGTGGAAATTAATTACTTAATGGCTTTAATTAGCTATGGGGTTAAAGAAAACTACCAAGAGAATGAATATAGAGAAAATAGAAGAGAACAAAGGAAAGAACATTGGAAAGAACAAACATTAAAGTCCTGAAGAGGATAAATAGCTCAAAATAAAAAGAGGAGTAGTTGACAGAAAAAACCTGAAGTGTATAGTATCTCTGAAAAGAGAGAGGAGAAACAGAGACAAAGACAGAGGCAGATGACAGACAAAAAGACAGAGAGACACAGACAGAGGCAGACATAGACAGATAAGAGAGATATGGGATACTGAAGGTAGTATGTTTCATTTGTGGACAGCACTAATTGTTAGGATGGTTTTCTTGATACAATCATGAATTTTGCTCTCTGTAATAATTTTCCATTGTTCCTAGTTCTGCCTTGTGGAGTCAAGCAAAACAATGTTAATCCTTTTACCTGACAATAAATATTTGAATACAACTATCATGTCTGCTTTGATTTTTCTTTTTGCCAGGCTAACTATACATAGATCCTTTAGCTAACTTGTTCATGACATAATCTCAAAGCCTATTTCCATTTATAAGATATAATTTTATATTCACCGTTTGCATAATTACATGGCAATTGTAAAGGAACTTGAGTCTATCTAGGAGAGGAATACTAGTCATATTGTTCCTATGTAAATTTTGTAACTATAGAAAATATTTTTTCTAAGTAACAATATTTGGAAACTTTATCAATGATGTGTCTGACCATGATGACTTGTATACTTCTCCCACTATGAAGTGCTAATAGTAATGACATCAAAAGATTCTGGATTTCCAATAAATACCACAATAAAAAATCCCTAAAAGATTTTAAAGAGAATTGGCAAAATAATAGTAAGGTTCTTTTAACCTCAGCTGCATGTTATAAAAGAAGGCATTAAGGGTGGCAGGACCATGAAGAGGACACTGCTATTTTTGAGTATGGCAATAAAAAAAGTCATAGAGGGGCATTGTGTTGTTTTAAGCAGTTTGATTTAAAACTGGTTCACAGTCATGAATATGAGCATATGAGTTGAAATCTAAGTAAGAACATTTAAGCCCCTTCACTGAATGTGTCTTCTCTTCTTATGGACAAAAAATGTCTCTGAAGGGATCAAAGGAAAGACTCATCCTGTGGTCTTGGTTGAGGGTATAGGATTACAGGGTCATAAAGTTAGAGGATTTTGACTTTAAAATTTGTCTATCCAATCTCCTTATTTTGTAAATAAACAAAATATGACCTATTAAAGTTAATTAATTTTCTTATGTAGTATAAAGAGAAATCTAGTATTTGAACCCATAGTTCTAATATTAAATGCAAAATTCTTTCCACTAACCCATGAAACTATGCCTATATTATAAAAAGTAAATGTTCTATTGAATAAAATCCACATCAATATATTTTGAAATATCCAGACACGCCTTATAACGAAAGAAAACTCATCTGAATGAATCAATGAAAAATTTCACTTTTTACCAAGATGATGGATTCTCTAGTTGATATAACTTGATAATAGATAGGCAGGTAAACATCCTACCTTATAATATGGAGGTGAATCCTGCCAGTCATTTTAACAGAGATAGAATAGTCAGAAGATTTGAGATGTTAATTAGCTTTCCCTTGAGCTAACATAATCTTTATCTCCAGCTGTGTGACTCTAAGAAAGAATTGTCACTGGCCTTTGAAAATATCAAAAGAAAAATTACTCCCAGTTTGATTCACAGTTACAAAGGTCCAGTTGGGCCTTTGAATCAAAGGGCAATTATATCAGCACTAGGAAGAAATAACTTTCTAAGAATGTCATTTGATATATGGAAGTGATTAGGAAAGATCCCTAAGCCAGATCTCATTGTATTATGATATTACTATTCAGAATTACAAAGGTTGGTCCTTGGAGTGAAGTGGGTACTATTATTTCTTGAACCTATTTGCTTTTACATTCTATAACAACTTTTAGAATAACAAGTTTCATATATTTACTATCTGTTTGTATAAAACTATACTTTCTTTTCTTTCCTATAAACCTACCTGTCCTATAAAATACTCCTTCAATTCTTCATCAAGTGACCCTAGAGTTTTGAAAGCTCTGCCTTTTAATGTAGTAGAAGTTGTTTAATGTAGTAGAAGTTGTTGAATGTTTTATCAATCTAGAGAAGATTCAAGTTCAAACCCAGTGATGAACTCCAGGTCTGTTGCCTGAAGATCAGGTTAAAGTAAACTCAGTGAAGGTTCATCTCATATATAAATTGACTGAATGGGGTAAATAATGATAACAGTAATAACAACAAGCCAACAACAACAATGATAATGAAAACTAGCACTTTGTAGCATTTTTATATTTACAAAACACTTTACAAATGTTATTTTATTTTAAACTCACAATAACCCTGGATATTATTAATCCCATTTTGCAGATAAGGAAACTGAGCCACATTGAGACTGAGTGACTTGCCTAGAGTCATTTTCAGTGAGTGCTGGATTTAAATTCGGATTTTTTTGACTCCAGGTTTAGCATTGTACCCAGTATCACCTAGCTGCCTATATTTATCAAGTATAATAACTCTTAAAGAATTCCTACCAACTAAAAAAAAAAAAAAGAAACTCTCTTCTGCATTAGTGAAAGAGACATGCAGTGCAATCACAGTTCCTCAGAGTTGAATCATTTAAATGCTATCTGTATGACTGGTTCTTCCTACTTAAAGAATATGTATCCTCTCTCTTCTCTTTGACCCTTCAGTACCTTGGACAGCTCTACTACATGAACAGTCTCTCCACATGAATATTGTATTCTTAGAGTTACTTTATTCCAGTCCCTTCAGCCTTCTTCTGATTCACCTCAGCACCTTGGATAACCCTAATAATGTTGCCTTTACATTCCACATACATATTTTGTCTTCTCAGGGTTACTCACACCAGTCTTTTTCATTCTTCTATTGATTTAACTGAAAGCAACAAAGAATCCTGAATAATAATGACAAACATTTGTTTAGTGTTTCCTATGTACAAAGAACTTTACTATTATTTTCTCATTTTATCCTCACAACCACACCATTTTATATGTGAGGAAGTTGAAGCAAATAGAAGATAAGTGACTTCTTAGCGAGTAAATATCTACAGTCAAATTTGAATTGGGGTTCCTTCCTGAATGCTCTTGATTTTTGAACTGAAGGTCAAGTAACTTGGCCAGAGTCACACAGGTAATAAGTGAATGAGGCTGAATTTAAACTCAAGAAGATGAGTTCTTGAGTTTCCTGAAGATGAGTTTCCTGACTCCAGGTCCAGCACTCTATCAGCTGCATCACCTACACACCCTTATCTATCTTTTAACATTTTTATATTTTTCCAATTTTTCCTCACTTCCTCCTTCTGCCTCTTCTTCTTAGAAAAATAAACAAATAAATAAAAAATACAATGCTTTTGAAAACAGTATTAATTATTATATCCTTCCATTTCTACTTTTCCAGTGTTTTTTTTTTCCCCCTGATTACCCTTCCTCCATTTTTTTCTCTTTCTATTAGAATATTCTCCTTGAGGGAAGAGTCTGATTTCTAAGATTTTATATAGCAAGTACTTAATATATATATATATATATATATATATATATATATATATATATATATATATAATATATATATATATAAAATAATTCATTTTGAAAATTGGGGTTTTATTAGTGGTAACTCTACTTTAGAGAGAACTGATATTTTCTTCATCCCCACCTTAAACCTTAATTCTGTGTCCTATTTATTTTAGCTTTCAGAAATGTCCTCATTTTAAATTATATTGCTTCTTTTGACTATAATATCATAGATACAGGGCTTCTTTGGGGTCATCCAGTCCCTGCCTTCTCATTTTGCAAATGCTAGTAATGATTTTGACATTGCTAGCTATTGATATAGCTTTACAAGCTGTTTCCATCGCTGCCATAAATTGTTCACTCCAAATTAATTATTATATTGATATTGATATTACTATATTGATAACCTAGAATGTCTCTGGTATCTGGGAGATAAGCTGAACATTTCCTAGGAAAAAAACATATAAGGGCCTGATTCAACTCTTAAACATGTATATAGATTTTAAGCCTCACTCAAAATATATTTGCTTCTAAACAAACACAATAACTATTGGTACATTACATTCTAATTATTTGAAGAATCAAGGATTTCAAAGTTAATAAAATAGTATATTTTACTCATCTATAATATATTGTATATTCTAAAGGCAGGAGGACTGTATTCTTGTCCTAATTCCTTTATATACTCTATTACCTTGTGGAATTGGTTTAATATGTTTGGACATCAGTTTCCTCATTCATAAAATGAGGAATTTGGTTGGACAATTATTCCAATATAGAGATTATATTTGTGTGTGTGTGTGTGTGTTTTGCGTGTGTGTGTTTTATGCAGATATGTATTGAGCAGTCATCACAAATGGTTCTTGTGAAGAGGAAACTGCAACTCTTATCACTATCTTTTCTGGCTAGGCAAGTAAGCCTGGGACCCCAGGAAAAAGGGAAAGAGTTATCTGGTACAATTTCCTGAAATCATAAAAGGAACTGTCCCACTTCCCTTAAGTGTCTGTAAGCAATCAAAGGAAATGGAAATGATAACTGACTAACTAGTATGGGTCCAATTTTCTGACAAGATGTATGGGTTGCTTGAGATGTATAAATGTGAGAAAACTCCTTATATCAGTCTTTGAATCTGATTAAGTTTCTGGGCAGTATAACCTAAATCCTTGACTAAGGGTCCCTAAATATCAGGTGGAAGTGATGCAGTTTCCTTGCCATGCAGGACTAAGTTTATAAAATACTATAAGGTTTTCTTTCAATTCCTACAATTGAATAAACTTTTCTCATAAGACAGAATTTGAACTATATTCATAATAGAATAAAAAAGGAACAGAGCTAGTTCCAGAAATGAATCCCAAGATAGAATCAGTGTGGTTCATTTATTTCCCATAATTAATCACTTACTTCCCCTCAATTTTCCTCATGACTCATGGACAAACTAGTTGTCTCTGAGTCTACCCCCTCATTGTGCAAACAAGACATTAGTGCCTATAGTATCTACCAACATGGTTGTGATGAGGTTTCTCATTGTTTCCCCAAACTATATTGTATTCATTTTTTATATATTTATATATTTTGGATAGGGAAGTTATGGCTATGATGAATTTATGTCCATGACCTTGCTTTTGCAGACATAATTATACTTAATTTTATTATTATACAGAGAGTAAGAAGAAGAATGAGGAGAAACATACATGGAATGACAACAAGAGATGACAAAATGGCCCACCATGAAGGGTAGATTGGATATGAAGGTTAACCATAGCATCATCATAGCAGAGATATTTAAAAATATTAGTTAGACTTAGCTAAAATTTATTAGATGTTAGTTCTAATCTATGGAATTTTAATTTCCCAGCCCAGGAAGTTTTGTTTGAATTTAAAACAAAACAAAACAAAACAAATCTATGTGTGTGTGTGTACCTGTTTCCATATACACATACATACATATACATATATGTTGTCTCTTCAGTTTTTTTTTTTTTTGTATTCTCAGAGATTAGCAGAGCATCTAGAATATATATTAGACACTCAATAAGTCCTCCTTGGTTTTGATTGAGCAAGTGAAGGAATTGGGACCATCTCCAGTCATTCTGATCTGCATCTTGCCACTGGATCCAGATAGCTTTGGAGGAGAAAGAGGTTGGTGATTTTGGACAGCCACCTTTACTTAAATCTAACTCACTTGCATGTCATGGCATCATCACCTTCCTAATGTCATAGTCCTTTTTGAGAATGAAGAACAAAAAAACAAAAAGGAGTAAATGAATATAGTACATGTAAGGTACTTCGTAAATGAAATTAATAAATAAAGCTTCTACTGTTGCTCCTGTTAGCAAAATCACTTACTATCATCTACCAGCGTCTATGTATATCTGGCACTGAGGTTACAAAGATATATAAGATAAAATGTGGAACTTCAAAAAGCTTACAATCACTCCAGAGAAGCACATATATAGTGAAGAGGAGAAAAATATATATTTCAAGGCAGCCTAAATGTTAAATGAATAGTACCAGTAATTGGTACTACTAATGAAAGATACACATGGCAAAAATATTCCTTGGTTTGCCTTATAAGTGCTATTTTTGGAACACAGCCCTATCAAGTCTATTCCCTATCTAGTCTGGTGATTCACAGTGCCTTTCAGATTTGCTCCATTCCTGGTTTCATCCAGGTCATGCTGTCTGTCACCTCTACTTCCCAGCAATTCATAGTTACACTGCCTCTTCTGTAATTGGGCTCTTATTATGTTCTTAAGACAACATTTCTCCTGCCCATCATTGGAGCTCACTGTGAAGCAGCTGCTTAGAAATTCTGTTGTCATTCATTCTCCTTTTACATCCCACCCTGAAGAGTTATGTTTCAATATATATTGCTTCAGAGTGAGGAGGCTGGCTTCAATCCAGGACCTCATTGTCGGGAATGCTGTCTTCCCATTTAATTCAACAAGGTTCGTTGATGGAGCTGCTCAGGAAGCCATTTGGCGAATCCTAAGCAGCTCCAGGTCTTACTACTGTACAAAACAGCAGCAGATGGAGGTAATGAGGGGCACACACTGTCTGCCAGATGCTCATAAGGCTCCCTGGCCTTCTTGGCTCACTTTGCTATGTAATGGGCCTGATCTCACCAGAAAGCGGGAAACAAAGTGGATAGCCCTGGAAAATAGGTTAACTTTTCAGGGGAAGAGTTCAGATGATTACAGTCTCAGAAACAGAAAGTGATTTAGGACCTGAGAGTGGTAGAGTTTTAGAGTTATATGGTATCTTAAATATGATTTAACACAACTTTCATTTACACTTGGGGAAAGAAAGGACTGGAGACATGCAATATCTTCAGTCACCTGAGAGCCAGAAATGACATTAGGTTTGGCTTTAGGAAAGACCCAACTACATAATCCTTTCTTCCTAATATTTGTGAATCAGTTTGTTGTTTGTCCATTTTCAAAAAGGACAAGTTTTGGATAGGAAAGTTATGGATACGATGAATTTATGTCCATGACATTGCTTTTCCAGAAATAATTATACTTGATTTTATTATAATACATAGAGCAAGAAGAGGAATGGGGAGAGATATATGTGGAATGACAACAACGGATGACAAAATGGCCTACCTAAATGGGTGGATGGGATATGAAGATTAACCACAGCATCATCATAGCAGAAAGATTTTAAAATATTAGTTTATACTCAGTTAAAATCTACTAGGTGTTAGTTCCAAAGATTAGTGGATTTTAATTTCCCAGCCCAGGAAGTTTTGTTTCAATTAAAAAAAAACAAAAAAACAAAACAAAACAAAAAAAAATGAGTGCAGAGATCCAGGTCAAGTGTGGAGGGTTTTTATTCCTAAGTTCTCAATTATTCTTCCCTCAGACCTTATCCTGTCTTCTCCCTAATATTGTCCCCACACTCATCTTCTGCTCTAAGTTATCTTCAACCTCTCCCTGTGTTCCCAATCTACTTCCTGCAATTCTGCCATCTTAAAAAAAAATCGTATGATACTCATAAGCTATTATTCTAAACTTCTCATCCTTTTCTCAAATTCTTTGAAAATGCTGTTTACACTTATTTCCTCCATTTTTCCTTTTCATCTTTTCCAAACTCTCTGTAGTCTGGTTTCTGACCTTATCACTCAATTGAAATGGCTTACCCCAAAGTTTACAATAATTTCTTAATTTCTAAATCTAATTTTCAATTAACATCCTTATTTGATTTTTTACAGAATTTGTACTTTTCTTTAGTTTTGGTTGTTTGTTTGTTTCTTTGCTTTTCTTATAGATGTCTGACCTTCCCCCCACTCTTTATCTGACTGCCTCCTTAATCTTATCTCTTGGATTCACACCCAATAGTTGTGATCCACCAGTGAATAGTGAACCACCAGGCTATATTCTGGCCCATCTTCTCCTCCCCACTCCATATAATCTTTCATTTGCTAACCTAATAAGCAGCTATGAGATCAATGATAAACTTTATTTAAATAATTCAGAGACTCCCAGATTTATATTTCAATTGTATCCTCTCCCTTTAGATCTAATCATGGCTAGTGAACTACTCAGTCGACATTTCAAAGTATATTATCTTGGAGACATATCAGACTTTATTTTTCTTCTTAAACCCATCACCCCTCTCTCAAGCTCACCTTATACTGCTGTGGGTAGCATTGACCTTCTAATCAAGCAAGCTCACATGAATGTTATCCTCATCCCTCATTCTCACCTTACATTTCTAACCAATCCCCAAATTTTATCATTTCTAATTTTATAACTTTAATATTTACCTCCTTCTCTTTAGTCATATAGGAACCCCTCTATTTGGGTCTTTCTCAACTCTCTCTAGGACTATTATAATTTCCTTTTATTTAGTTTCCCTTTTGTCAAGTGTCTCTCCATTCCAATCTATTTTGACCACAATTGCCAAAATTATTTTCAGACGGCTCATCTTTGACTGTCTCTACCCTACTCAATGTAGTCTACTTTGGGAGCATTTAAGGCTTTTCACAATATGATTCCTTCTTAATTTTTTTTTATCATGACCATATTGACCTAGAATAAACTTCTTCTCACATTGACCTCTTGGAATTGTTTTCCTTCAGTAAGTATCTCAAAAGCTATATCAAGTCTTTTCTCTTTTCTCCAGCTTCAAGCACCTTAGCCCCTTCAAGTTAGTATTTATTCGTTTTGTACACAGTTTGCTTCTGCTTTATGTTGTATTTCCCATTATAATGTAAGCTTTGTGAGTGAAGTAACTATTTCATTTTTGTCTTTTTGTTTCTAGTACCCAGCAAAATGGCACATAGTAGGCAAATAATAAATATTTGCTGCCTAGTTTGAGAGCATTTTAAAGTAAACAAATGAATCTAACTTTAATAACTGTGAATATGATGATTCATAATAAAGACAGATTTCAAAGGCTTATCACTAAAATGCATAAGCAATTTAGCTAAATCAAATAAATAGTACTTAGAACACAGTACAAAAATATACCAGCATTTTCCCTCAAGGGTGTGAGAAATGAGTAGTTTTCTGGAACTTTGATTTCACTGGTATGAAAACTTCATTAATGTAAGAATCACAGAATCACCATTTCAGACTAGGGAAGGAGGAAAATTGTCACCAGATTACATCCAAACTTTAAAAAGAAGCTCCACTATATTTTACCTCCAAAAAGATAATATATTATTGTATGATTATATGTTTAAAAGACATAGCAAGTTGTACATAATGGATCTGTAGTTTCATATACAATTATCCTTTTTATGAATTATGTTATCTTATGTTTTATTCCATAAATTTAATAAAAATTCATAAAAATTTTAAAAAGAAAAGTATCATATAACCCTTACTTGAGGATGCATGTAATAAATGAGAGTCCCACTCTCTTGAAGCACTATTTTACAATTTTGGATTACTCTACGTTGTAGGAAATTTTTTCCAACATTAAGCCTAAAGTTGTTCCTTATAACTTTCTATCAATTACTTCTTCCTTGTTTTGGATACCTGGGCCAAACTAAACAAATCCAAGGCTTCTTCCACATAAGAACTCTCCAAATACAGGAAAGCAGTTTTAATTTATGCAAAACAGCAAAGCCTTTTTTTCTTTGCCTTTTAGAATGACCCTGTGGACCCTGTGAGATTGTTATTAAGAATATTAATAGTTGGTTGGCTGTTGTCCTTCATTTCTGAAGAGGACCAAAATGATATCACTATGTTAGAGTTATGTTAAAATTGAGTTGCAATAGATCTGAATGTGGCTGATCAGATTAATATGAGCTCCAAATGTTCTGCCACAGTCCTGGCACAAATAGTCCCTATAAACATTTGGGGTGGCGTCTCTAAATTTGTGTATCTTGTGTGTGTGTGTGTGTGTGTGTGTGTGTGTGTGTTGTATGTGTTGAGGGTTTTTTTTTTTTCTGGGGGGGGGTTTAATTCAATTCTGCTTTGCTCATAGAGCCCAACGCCTTCTCTGATGAGGTCATGCCATGTTGGCTGGTTGTCATGGTATGAAAAGAGCACCAAGGAGGTCAAAATGGATACCACTGAAGTAATACTGGTAATAAATAATAAGGACCTAAAATATGATCTTATCCATATGGGGAGGAAACAATATGAGAGATATTCTGGAGATAGAATCAGGACTTGACAACTCATTGGATAACTGATCTGAGGATTAGCAAGGTGATGTCTTACAATCAATTCTAAAATTATTTTTTTAGACTTTTTTTTTTTATTAAAGCTTTTTTTCCAAAACATATGCAAGGATAATTTTTCAACATTAACTCTTGCAAAATCTTGTGTTCCAGTTTTCCCTCCCCTTTCCCCACCCACTCCCCTAGATGGCAAGCAACCCAATATATCTTAAACATGGTAGAAATATGTGCTAAATCCAATATGTGCATACATATTTATACAATTATCTTGCTGCACAGATCAAACAGAAAAAAATGAGAAAGAAAGTAAAATGCAAGCAAACAACAAAAAGAGTGAAAAAGCTATGTTGTGACTCACACTCAGTTCCTGTAGTTCCCTCTCTGAGTGCGGAGGGCTCTCTTCATCACAAGATCATCTGAACAAGATCATCTGAATCATCTCCTTGTTGAAGAGAGCCATGTCCATCAGAATTAATTATCTTATAATCTTGTTGTTACAGTGTACAATGATCTCCTGGTTCTGCTTATTTCACTCAGCATCAGTTCATGTAAGTCTCTCCAGGTCTCTCTGAAATCATCCTGCGGATCGTTTCTTATAGAACAATAATATTCCATAACATTTACATATAATAACTTATTCAGCCATTATCCAATTGATGGGCATCCATCTTCATAATCTTCCTCAGACAATTCAACTGGAAGCAATTCAAGTTCCTGTTGTGGTGTGTTATACCATCCAATAATATTAATAGAATTTAATTAGCACTTAAATATTTGTAATGTGCTTCGCATGCATAATCTTGTTTGATTAAGATCAAGAAACTTACCTCTTGTAATAACATAGCTATTATTGTAAATAATAAAAAAAATGTTTTGTAAGAGACTTGAACTCATGTTTTACTAATTTTCCATTAAGGCAAAACAGCCTCTCAAACATCTTATTGAGGTATTACTTAAGGGAGGCATGTTTCTAGTTTCGAACTTTCTATCCAAATCAGGTCAGAAAAGGAAGATAAAAGCTTACCTAAATCACTCCTTTCTGATTTCAGAAAAAAAAAGTGTCAAAAGAAGGACCATGCTTAAATTCAGGTTTATGCACATGCTGTGGCCACATTAATGGTTTAATTGTAGTTTTCCTTGAATAAAGATTATCTTTTTTTTTTTTTTACTTGTGTATAGCATGTTTCTGAGAAGTTCTTGGGCTTCCTGAAATTTCTATGAAGAATCCCAGATAATCCAGGAATAATTTTCAAATGCCACAGCTTTGGCTAATATTAACTTTCACTTTTATGAATATAGCTTATAATAAAAATAATGATTCTATTAAAATTACTAAACATCTTTTCTGAGAATAGGAGAAAGACAGAAAAAATATTTATAATAAAAGTAGTAATGGGGATGAAGGAGAAGTGTATTATTGAAGGATGACCTGGAGCCAACAAGAATATAAGTATATGGTATAATTCTCCAATAAAATATGGAATATGCATGTGATCTGGTGTACAATCAATTATAGTGTTCATGACTCTTTGAGAATATAAAGCAATCTGAATTAACACTTATTGGGGGACCACAGCTTAAAGTAATATGTGTATATAGGTATGCAATAACTACATATACAGATACACACATGTATATATAATTATATATATAGAAATATATATCCATATATAGCATTCACTCTATATTATCTATGCAGATACAATTACATGTATATGTACACATGTATTAATATACCCACACATTCTAGTACCATGTATAAGCATATACCTATATATATGTGTGTATATACAGTCATATGTATGTACATATTCTAAACAAATAATTTCTTGGAAGTACTATAGAAAATGATTAATTCACACAAAAGCATTTTATATTTTTTTCATTGACCCTAACTGAAAGAAGACTAATCTGAATTAGTGAAGAATCTTAATTATATGATGACCTTCTCAAAAAAATAAAGACAAACAAGAATTTTAATACTTTAAGACATAAAGAATAGCATTGCTTAAGGGGAAGGAAAAGGAAAGGCAAAGATTGAAAACATTTGCAATGTGTACTACTGAACTTTGGGACAGAGGATATGGATTTGGATCCCATATAGATGCTTTTTTTTGTTTTTAAGCGGATACAATTGGGGTCAAGTGACTTGCCCAGGGTCATGCAGGCAGCAAGTGTTAAGTCTCTGAGACCAGATTTGAACTCAGGTCCTCCTAACTTCAGAACTGGTGCTTTATCCTCTGCACCATTTAGTTGCCCAGAATATAGGTGTTTTTTAAGTTGTTTGACTGTATACAAGACATTGAACTAAGAATCTTATCTCATTGATTTTTATGAGTAAAGTGCTTTAAAAACTGTGAAGCATCCTCTAAATGGGGGTGTTTCATACTAGAAAGAACAATGAATTTGGTCTATAGGTTTGAATTCCAGCTTTTAAATACTATCTCTGTGATGTTGATTAAGTAATTTTAAATTATCTTTTTTGGTGATAAGGTAATCTTGGATGATCTGTCTATTCTTTAAGCTAAAAACAAGTCATTTTAAAGCATTTAGCACAATACCTGGCACATTGTAAACATCGTATAAATGTTACTTATCATTATTATTATTATTAAAATAATTTAAATGATCATAACAAGACAATACATATTTGTAATTATCCCACTTTGATTAATAATTATTTTCAGTGGAGAAATTTTATACTTGATTGTCTGATCTGAAAATATTCATGATAAGTCAATCAATTGATTCTTTATTGTATTTTAGATATTGTATAATCTTGGAGAAATAAAGGATTAAACAGAGTCTTCTCTTGGAGCATATAATCTATAAGATGCATACACATAAGCATTTTGCTTTGCTTTTCAGTCATTTTAGTTATGTCTCATTCTGTCATCCCATTTGAGACTTTTTTGACAAAAATACTGAAGTGTTTTTCTATTTTCTTCTCCAGCTCATTTTGCAGATGAAGAAATTGAAGCAGATAGGATTAAGTGACTTGCCCAGGGTCCCACAGCTAATACGTGTGAGATCAAATTTAAATTTATAAAACTGAGTCTTCCTGATTCCAAACCAAGTGATCTATCTACTGCACCACTTAACTGCAACACATAAGCATATATAACCATATAAAAGATATATGCATGAATTTTGGGGATGGGGAGGAAAGCATTATTTCTAAGGAGAACAGAGAGCCTCATAAAGGATGTGGGTTTAGAGCTAAATTTTGAAGGAGATTGTGGATTCTAGGGAACAGAAATGAAGAGAAAATGAATTTAAAGAAATTCATGCAAATGAATGCAAAGAAATAAAGGAGAAAGAAGTAATTATATATATATATATATATATATATATATATATATAATTATATGAAGAGTAGTTTTGTTGGACTAAAGATTATGTGAAAGGTAGTAGAAAAGTCAATTGAATTCAGGTGATAAATGACTTTAAAAGACAAAGAGAAAAATGTTTTTCATTCCCAAAGTAAGAAGAAACCACTTAAATATCAGGTAGGAAAGTAACAAAGCTGAATCTGTACTTCAAGAATATTCTTTTGACAACTGTGTACATTATGGTGTGAAAAGAGCACCAAGGAGGTCAAAATGGATACCACTGAAGTAATACTGGTAATAAATAATAAGGACCTAAAATATGATCTTATCCATATGGGGAGGAAACAATATGAGAGATATTCTGGAGATAGAATCAAGACTTGACAATTCATTGGATAACTGAGCTGAGGATTAGCAAGGTGACTAGTTATAGTAATGAATTTAGAGTCTGAGAGTAAGGGAGAAGGAAGCCTTTGAGAGTAAAAAGAAAATTGAATAAAGAATTCAGTTACAGTTAGAGATGAGGTTTGGGAGAAAGATTGTGAATTCTGTTTTGGACATGTTAAATTGGGAGTACTATGCAAAAGTCAGATTCAAATGTCAATAGACAAGTAGTGATATGGAAATGGCTTTCAGGAGAGAAGAATATGTGTGTGAATGGGTGAGTGTGTGTGTGTGTGTGTGTGTGTGCGCGCGCATGTGCATGTAAGTGAAAGAAAGACACAGCAATAGAAAGATTAAGAAACAGAGAAGAAGAGGAGATACAGTCTTGATTTACACACAAAATTAGGGAATAAAATAAATACAGTGGTCCACCAAAGGAGATTCAGGAACAATTAAGCAAAGAGGTTGCTGAAAAGATTAGAGTAGTTTATTTCACAGCATCTATTGCAGAGTAAGGCAGAAAAATTCTGTGAATAATGTGCAGATGAGCCCTGAATCAATCAACATATTTTTATTGTGAATGTGGGCACACATAAAGATGGTATAAATATAGTTCAAAATAAAGTTCAGGGATAAACGAGATCAGCATCTCCTGGATCAGTTAGAAACCTCATACTTACCTATCATAAAAAGCTTTCTTCAAAAAGATAATTAGATGAGGTGATTCAGGCCAATTTCAATAGACATGTGATGGAGAAAACTATCTGCATCTAGAAAGAGAACCATGGGATATGAGTTTGGATCACAACATAGTATTTTGACCTTTTTTGTTCTTTTTGTTTGCTTGTCCCCCCCCCTTTTTTTCCTTTTTGATCTGATTTTTCTTGTACAGCATGATAAATGTGGAAATATCTTTAAAAGAATTGTGCATGTTTAATCTATATTGGATTACTTGCTATTTAGGGGAGAGAGATTGGGGGAGTAGGGGAGAAAAATTTGGAACACAAGGTTTTGCAAGGGTATGTGTTGCAAACTATCTTTGCATATATTTTGAAAATAAAAAAAGGTATTGTTAAAAAAAAAAGAAGAAGATAATTATAAGGCCATGACAAACAATGTCACACAAAAATCTGAAAATATCTTATTATTAGCAGATTATAAATGATTGTTTATTACTGGTAAAAGGTCATGACAAATCATTTCAAGAGGGAAGAAATCCAAACTCTCTAGAACCATATAAAAAATCCTCCAAATAATTAATAATGAGAGAAATGCAACTTACGGCAACTCTGAGTTTCTACCTCAAATTTTGTCAAATTGACAAAAAAGAAAAGTAATACAACTGAAAGGACTGTGAGAAGATAAGCAGATTGATGCACTTTTGGTGGATCTGTGAAGTGGTGCAGCCATTCTGGAAAGCAGTTTGGAACTATGATTCCCAAAACTCTGGACCTTTTGACAAATCATAGCACCACAAAAAGATTTAAGAAAAAAGAAAATGGTCTACATAAAAATATTTATTAATTCTTTTTGTAATGACAAAGAACTGGAAACTAAAGGAGCATCCATCAATTACTGGGTTGAATACATTATGTTATATATACATATACGAATGTGTAGTAAAAAAATTATGAAAATTACAGTTTTATAGATGCCTAAAAAGACTTCTGTGCACTGACAAAGAATAAACTGAAGAAAACCAGGAGAATAATTCTTCCTGAAATAAAAATATTGCAAAAGTAATCAAATTTGTTTAAAAGATATGGAAAGACTTGGAAATATGAAGGGAAACGTAAACCACTTTCGGAAAAACAGAAGACAAATAAGCATCTTACATAGAAATATATGAATGGATATGTGTATATATGTGTATGATTATAGATCTCTATGTATATGTAGGTATGTGTGTATGTGTATCAGTGTAATTATAGACTTCTTGGGGGAAGGGCAGAAAAGAAAAACATTTGTAAAATGCACAACAGAAAACAAAGAAAAACCTACAAGGAAGCAAAGAAAATGGACATCTCTGAAAACAATGTATAGTGTTTATTACAGAAGCTTTCACGAAGTGGAAATTTATTGATTTATATTTTGAATCCTCTCTAACATTTTGCTCTGCACATGCCATGTTTTCCCTTTCCCTATTTTATGTTTTACTTTTAAATTTACAAATAGTAATCAGATTTGGAAGATTTCTGAATTCTTATCAGAACAATGACTAAACCTGAGTCCAGAGTATAGATTGGAAAGAATACTACTTATCTCTTGACAGAGATGGACTCGGGATGCAAAATGAAAAGTGCATATGTTTGAAATTAGTATGAGAGTTTGTTTTGCTTGAATATGCTTCTTTGGTTTTCCTTTTCTTTGTAGAAGGGAGGAAATTTGGGGGCAGAAAAATAATGCCTTACATTGGATATAATATAATTTAATTATGTTTTCTTAATTGGAGAAAAAAGAATCAGTTACTATTTTGGAAGTCATTTCAGATCCTTTAACTATAGTTTGTTTACCTCAACAATTAGAACAGAAATCAAGACTGAATTAGAAAGAAAAAGAAGAAACTGCAATTTCAACAATTTCAGCTGATAATTTTTAAAAAACATAAAATGAGTAAATGAAAAGACATTGACTCAAGACCACTAAGCTCCTAATGATATTAAAACAGTCTCTTAAGAGACTAAAAAAGCACTGAAATTAATCTTATTCAACACTGTCTGCATCTTCTCTAAGAAACAGAGGGAACTAAAGGCAGAATTGCTTTCCTTTTTAAAAAAGGCAAGCTATTAAAAAGAAAGATAATAGAAAGTCAAAGATATTTTCCTTCATTAGTAAATTAGTAGATTAGTAAAGATGAAAACAAGTCAGAAATCTAAGGACAAAATTAGGCAGAATTGTCTGAATGTATGTGTAGGTTAAACTTAAAGGTCAACAAATAAATGTGAAGAGAGACAGGTTTGCCAATGTCCTCTTACTGATGACCACATATTTGGGTTCTACTCTCAGAAAAGTGTAATATTTTTTATTTCCTCTCATAATGCACAAAATTGAAAATAAAGAGAAAAAGGAATAAAAATATATAGAAAAAAATTTGCATTAGATTTGAATACTTTTAAAGATTTTCAAATTTCTTTTCAAGATATCTCAAGGAGGGAAAGAGTACAAAGAATGGAAAACATCACATTTGGTGTTATAACAACAAAAACGTGGCCAAGAAGACATCAACTACTGACTCATAAGTCTATTTTCTTATCTGTATAAAATCTTAACTGTATTGCTATATCAAGAACATATGAAGATATGAAAAACAAAAATTATAGACACCACAATTTTCTACAGTAAGCATCATCTCCAATTCCATGCAATTGATGTAGATGATAAAAATCCTGTTAAAAAAAAAAACTTTCAAAATAATTCACTCAACACAGCAAATTGTCTTGTAAATGCCTATCCTTCAACAAGATGTCTCCCATTCATTCATAAAATTCATAACTATTCCCTTGATGAAGACTAGAGATTGTTCAAATGATCACCTGAATGTCAGTATAAAGTAATGCATAAAGCAAAAATACTTATCCTCACACAAATGTTTTCTCTTATAATGTATCCCTTCTTTGTGACATTCAAAGGAAAGGAGGATTCCTTTTAGTTAGTAAAGTTCTTTAGATCTCTTGTTTTCCCAAAATCTAGAATACAATCATGAGCTCCACAATAATTCAAAAGCAATTGGTCTTACAATCCATATAGGAAAAAATGCATTAAAAATGCATATATCATAAATTATAATGCAAAGTTGGGTGGATAGCACTTTAGTTAGGCCATAAATATGTCTTGGCAAGGCACTAGACAAGAGTTAGAACTAAATAGGATTTTGAGTGGTTATTGCATTTAGGGTAATTCAAATATTGCAAAATGATTCCCAAACCCTTTTTTTAAAGAAAGCACTAATATTTCTCTGAACTAGTTAAATTCAGTAAGTCTTATCATTAGAATGATGATAGCGTTATGATGTCCTGACCCACAGCAATTCTCAGACAATTAACTAAGTCATAGAGGAATTGTGGTATTCATTGATGGAAAGCATATTGATACTTATAAAATTATAGATATGTAAACTAATGTATTTGAAGGGTTCTGATAAAGCCAGCTTGAACTGGTTTAGGAGAGCCAATTGTTAAATTTTCTTTATAAGCTTTTACATCTCAGAAATTTGCAAATGTTGCACAATAGGATGTGCTTGCTTTGTTGATTGTCTAGATTTAAGAAAGTGATGATTACTATTTAGTAATAATACAGATTAAATTTGAAGGTATTTTGTGTAATACATTTCTCCCACAGAGAGCTGGTTGTTAAACATTGACCAATATTTCTGGTTTATGATCATGAATAATGGAACTCCATGATCACAGAAGAAACAAAATTATAGGTGATAGAAAAGACAAATTAGTGACAAAAGTGGGGTAATTATGCTGCTGCATATTACTGAGTGACGTGTATGGGAAATGACATTAACTTACTTTCAGGAGAGGAGCTAATAATGTACTAAAAGTAAGGGATGCTTTGTATGGACAAAGAATTAAAAGAACTAGAGGAAGAACCCCAGCATATTGGGTAAGTCTTGTCCAGATGATTCAGTTAGAGGTTCAGACCAAAAACAAATAGGATTTTTAAAAAATGGATGACTTGGAATCTACTACAATGGTGAGAGTATCTTGCTTAATTCATAGATCTATTGTGGTATAAATAAGATTGTGTGATGAAGAAAATTTCAAAGGAATATCAGTAATTAGCACATTTGTTTAAATAATTATAATTGGAAACATTTGCAATGAGCATATTGTGTTTGAATGCAAATTAATTGGTCTTGAAAATAGTTGATGTTCCTTTCCTCTTGGGATTTATTATTAATATCTTTAGTATTAGATTGTTTTTATTCCTAGGCATCTTTAAAGTTAAACTTTAGCTCAATAGTTTCCCAGTCATCTCAAGTTTTAAAATAATTATTTTAATTAGTGGTGCTATGCTGTTTGTTTTGAATGCCTTGTCAGGGAAAAGTATACAGGTTTTATTCTTCTGATATTTGAGAGGCAGTATTTGATTTCTAATGCATGGCTTGACCTATTGTTTCCTAGGATTTATACATATATATATATATATATATATATATATATATATATATGTGTGTGTGTGTGTGTGTATATATATTCATACAGAAGTTCTCTACTCTCTATGAGAATTGGATGATGATAGCTCCCCCCCTAGGGCTCCAGTTTTCCATTTTAGAAGCTACCAGCTGTGTAGAAAAAGCCCAAATCTATATTGCTTTGCGTGAAAAGTCCATTAGAATCATACTTTAGTTAATATGGTTATAGCACAGGATTTGATTAGACTTTCTCAAACAGGATGTTTAGCAAACCATGTTAACAATGAATCCAGCTGTAAAGAAACTAGTGTTATTTTTAAGACTCTTGACTGGAAATTGTTTTGTGCCATCACTGGGCAATACTTTTATTACTGTTTTTACTGCTTGTAAATTAGATTGCATGTTGCAGAAATTATGCATAACTACACTGTTTTTAATATTTGCTGCTGTAGTCATTTCTGTAATTATGATACAGAAGTAACTATTGCAAGCTGTTCCTTTAGATGGCCCTTTCTTCTGAGTTCTAACATTAGCAGCTCGTGAAAATCCTGCCTGAAAGGGCATGCTACCAAATGCTTCACTTATGATGTATGACACACATATATTATAAAATGATTTTAATGAGCTTGATTTATGACAGCAGTGGCCCAATATGACACATTATTTTAGATTCCAGACATTTTGAGACACAACCTGAGGTATTTTTCTTAGAGAAAGTCAACCTGCTAGATTCTGAAACTAACCAACAGAGTAGAATAATATAGTTCATTTCATTGTATTTGGTTTTTAACACCATCTTGTGGTTGCAAAGTTGAGTGATGTAATGTAACCCAGGGAAAAAGTGATTGAAAAAAAGATGTATGTTCAATTAGTTATGCATAGAGAAACTTGTTGAATACCTGAAAGGATCAACCATCAAGTACCTGAAAAACTTGAAGGATGCCCAAATTGAGGAACTGCTTGCTAAGCAGATGTTAGGCTCAATAACAATTTCTGTACCAATTGATAAAGATAAGCAGGGAACTGGTGCCAAGGAGCACAGATGCATGCAGTTATACACATATGAATACATAAACATTTCCCTTTCTCTCATCTCTCCCTATTCCTCCCCTCCCCTTCCTCCTACAGTTCAATCAAGGATGGAGGCAGGGTTGTTTTTGTTTGTTTTACATACTTAGGAGTATTATCTGGAATGATATTAAAGATACAAAGAAGGAAAGAAGGGAGTCTTCCAACTGATCAATTCCAGGCCAGCTTTACTCACAAAGGTTGTTGTTTTGTCCTTTGTTCTCAAAAATGTCAGTATAAATGTCAGTATAATCAGTATAACATCAGGAAAGTGATGCCATGATATGGGTGAAGGAGGGCTATGCAAGGTCACCTGCCTAACTTTCCCCACCAGAGCTGTCTGGGTTCAATGGTCAGACACAGATCAAGATGACTGGTGATGGCCCTGGATGAAATGGGAGACCTTGGGCTTTTTAAGCTCAGATCTTCAATAGGTTTCAGACTGACTGAGGCTGCATGTCCATGAGGTATAAATGGCAGAACTAGAATTCAAACTCATTTTTTGCCTTCCCCATCCTTTAATCTTTCCCTTATACTACACTGCTTCTCAGATATTTTTCTCAGATATCAGGAAAGTGTGGATATTGTTTAAACTGCTGTTTTGGAGTAAAAGGATCTCATTTCAAATCTTGGCTCTTCCACTTAATGATAATGTGATCTAGTCACTTAATCTTTCTGAGTCTCTGTGAAAAGAGGAAAGAGTGTGAACTAAATGGCCTCTAAGGTTATTCTCAGCTCTACATATAAGATTTAATGACCTTATTGAAAGGGTACGTCCTAAAGAAGTAAAGTTTCCAAGACAAAATTTACTGACTTTCCAATGTAGTTCTTGTATGATTGTTCCAAACTACAGCCTATGACCATGTGTGATGGTTGAACTCATCATTGCCTCAAGATACGGCTAAAACTGAAGAACATTTCTTTAAATAAAAGGTCAGAAATAAGGTGTCATTTCACAGTTACACTTAGTGTAGCTGTATTTATTCTGAAAGCTCAGGATTTCAACTTTTTGCTCGATATGGAGAAAGAACAAACCTTTCAGATAGAATGGAATCAGTCTGGCCAATGCTCATTCTTCTAAACAACTATTAGACTCTTTTGAAGATTGAAAAGCAGAAAAATTATCTTGATTCCTCTTTTTTCAATCCTTTTAGATTCCTCTTCCTTTAGATTCTGTACCTATAATCTAATATCCCATTTCCAATCTGTGTCTACATTTTCTTCCCTATTTCTTATTTCCCTCTTCTAAGACACTTTTCTTTTTCCCATATCTTCATTCATGAAGTTGACCAACATTCTGAAATGGAATATTCTTTATTACACTACCTTCAGAAAGTTAGATTCATGTCATTTCCTGCAGAAAAATAAGATGAATTTAGGCTTCATTTTTTGGGGGAGAGGGTTAGTTTTCTCTCCTCTCATATAGTATTGCCTCTCTTAGATCTAGTTAATTTAGTTAGAGTTATTATTTAAAAGAATTTGGAGTAGTTTTGGGGAGAAGTTGGGTGATTTCCTATTTTTATTCAACCATCTTGGCTTCACCTGCTGCTCTATTTAATCTGGAAGGCAGAGGTGAACATTTGACCCAACTGAAAATAGGCCTTAGTTTGGACCTGAAAAATAATCTCTTATATAATATATGTAGTAAGTGGTGTTGTAGTCTTAATTAGAAAAACTCCAGTGAAGAGACAGGACAAGCCCTTGAGTCAGCCTAGTGCACTTTGCCATTGTTTTAATCATTAGGAAGTTTTTCCTCCCATCCTATCTAAAAAAGAAACTTGGCAAATTCAACATTTTTCTCTCCATTCTATCTTAGGGAGCTAAGTGGAGAAATACTAATATCTGTTCCTTAGGACAGTCCTCAATATTCTTTAAGACAGCTTAAATGTCACCCCCAAATGATCCTGGGTAAACAGCCCAATTTCCTTCAATTAATAAAAAAAAGAATGTGTTGTTGCAAGGTCCTTTGCCATTTGTCTGGCCTTTTCCATCTTATCAATGTCATTTTAATATGTGTAACTTTTACCTGAGCACAATATATCTAGATAAAGTCAGTTAATGGCGGAGACACCTCCTTATTCCTGGGACTTATGCCTCTCATTGCTGCCTAACTTCACAATAACTTTTGTGGCTGCTTTATTAAGAGGGGTACCCCTCTTCTCACCTTGGGCATTATGTGCTGGAATCACAGGTAAATGTTTAGTGTGGTTTTTTCGGAGCTAAAACTGGAAATGTTTCAGGAGTTAGATCACTTTAGCGATGACATCATTAGAACACTGTCACCTAGGTAATGGAATAATTGCCATAGCAACTGAGACCTTATCATTCAACAGCTATAAAATTTTGACAGATGGGAAAGGCTGACTGAGGATTTCAAGTAGGACAAATGTAACACATCACAGTGGCCAAAGTCATATTAATAGCCTTCAAATAGCAGTCTTTTAACAAATATTAACATGCTTGAATATAAAATGTATACATTGTTATTTATGTTCAAAGTTAATGTTGCTGTTGACCATAAGAACATTCTCCTTGAAAAATAGAGGCTATATAATTAAATGCAGGAGACTTATTAATACTAGAAATTGTTATAAACCCTGACTAGGAAGGAAAAGAAGCCTATTATAGGATGATTGTTTATTTCCTATTAAGTTGGTTTCCCTGAAGATTTCTTAATATAATATAACCTATATTTTGTGAATGAGTCTGATGGCATTTTTCCCCTTAATTTTTGATCTACACTTATAATGGGTTTCAGTCCTTTTCTCCTTTGTGGTGAATAAATGACCCTGCTCTCAAGAAGCTTACATGTTTCATTTTCTTTTCTTTGAATCTCCAGTGCTTACCACAGTGACTAGCACTAGTAGATTTTTAATAAATGCTTATTGATTGATGGGTTAGATAGGTAGTTTCCAAGGAACCTTCTAAGATGTGCCAACTAATCTATGCCAAAGAAAGATTTTGGCAATCATGCAAGTTTTTCTTAAGCTTATATACAAGGACTAAGTTAATTTTCCATTTCATGTTTCCAAATCATTGCCTTAAAATTTTTATTGAAATAGAAAAAGTGGGCCTTGGCTATTATCATACACATTCAATTTTGAAAGTCTATTTTCTTGGCAAATAAACATGGTGTCCAAAGAACATGGGGCTTTGGTTTTGCATACTATCCCAGATATTCACTGGCAGTGTAATTTTGGGGAAGTCATTTAACCTCTTGGATTCATTTTTCTCATTTTAAAATTAGGGATAATAATCCCTGTACTCCTTAATTCATAAAATTATCATACATAAATCGTGTTGGAAATCTCAGAGCACAATAAAAATACCACGTCTTCCTCATAAATCCATCAAATACATAAGACAAATTATTTATATTAATCAGCAACATACAATACCAATTTGAACAGATGAACAAAAAGTATATGTTGCAACAACTTAACTCGGGTTTCATAACTGAGAAGTGTAGTTTTTGTGCTCATTCATATGATAAAATCTATTAAGAGTTATCATTTTTATTAAATTTCTGTCTTCAGAATATTTCTTCCTCTTTTCCAAACTGATCAGTTGGTCACTTAAAGACAAAATTTTAGAGAAATGCTGTTGAGATTTCAAAGATTTTGAAAAAGGTGCTTTATATTCTAAAAACAAACAAGTAAATATATATCAATGTGAACTATTGTTATCAGGGTTAATTGATACTGTTTGAATATTACATCAGGAAGAAAATGAAGATCAAAGTCCAACCACTTTGTTTTATTAATGAAGAAATGAAGTTATTTCTATGTAATGTGATCAATAAACCCAGAATGGGCTAACAAAAGTTTGATTTCTACACAGAGCTAATCTGAGAATTAAGATAAAAATAAAGTTTCTTAACAGGTGGATTCAACCAATCAGAAATGGATACTATATCATTTTTAACTACAGTCTTACCACAGACTCTGATCTGGCTTAAACTAGTGAGCGTCAAGGAGCTGCAAAGGCAAGTAGGGAATGAGCTTACTTAATAGACTAATTGAATATCAACCCTGTGGAAGGAATTTTCTGCTATATTTGAACATGGGATGCATGACAAGGGAGGGACTACATATCTAGGAGGACATGTAGAATGTGGAGAGGGAAATACTGCTAGTCAGCAGAATATTGACCAATCAGGAACAACTGGGAGGAGACTGAATGGGACATAGGAGGGGTTTGTATAATATAATCATCCTTTTTCTTCTGTACCAGAATACTCCTCCACCATAAGGATGGGCTTTTCCTGTAGGAATATAATAAAATGCTCCTTCACTCAGGACAATTTTTATTCTTTGGCAGCGTTTTGGATCCTTGATTGCATTCATAACATTGACATAAAATCATTTAGGTGGGTAAGTGAAATTTTGCTGTAAATCATCAAAATATTTGACATCATTTAGGAGACAAACATGCAGATGAACTACATTGTTGGTTTTCTTGGGAGGCCTTAAGCATTATGGAAATTCCCTTCATACAGATGTCTTCTATTATTGTTGTGTGTGGTTGAAATGGTGGTAGTGGTAATGAGAGCAGGAGGTACCTATGTAACAACATAAAAGGTACTCAAAAAAAGTATTATAATTTTATGTTCAGTTGTTCCATTGGCTCAGAGACCTTGAAAGTAATTTTTAACTGATCACAGCTAAACAACTTTATGATTTAATGAAACTGAATAGACCTGGTTAGAAAAGTCCTAATATATTGCTAGAGATGACTTTCACATAATGTGCTTAGATCTTGCTCAAATCTGAATTTTGAATTCTCACAATGATTTTATATGGCATTTCTATAGCCAGTGCAGAAGCTCTTATTGGGAGAGAAGGGATAGCACAAACAAAAGACTTGTATTTGCTATGAATTTTGCCAGAGCTTACTTTCTCAAATCAGTGAAATTTTCCATAATAAAGAGATGCTTGATATTAACATAAGAAAAGATTACATTTTAATGCAATTTCATAGCTCTTCTGAGCCATCCCTTTATAGCAACTGGTCCTATCACCATTACAGAAGCATGTTCTCCACATTTCTGTTTCATTACACTACTGTAACTTCATGTGAATGAAAAAAATATATTCCAAATGTTACTCCCACCTTCACAGCTTGTACAGAAGAAGATAGAGACATAGGCATGGAAACAAATATTCGGGACTGCACAATCTGTTTAATAATCATTTAAAATTAATTTCAGCATTCTGAGAATAAAGTTTTTCTATATTGTGGAAAAGGAAGGGACTAAATTCCTTTTAAATATAGTCATGGGGGAGAAAGGGAGGAATGAATAACAAATCTATCCATAACCATGACAAATTCTTTAAGGAATGCTGGAATTTGAGTGTAGACTTTGACAAGCAGTGAGCTTCCCTTGCCCTCCAAGTGTATGCAACCAATTCATTACAGAGATTTGGAGAGATAGTGCTGACATCTTTTTATAAAGTTTACTTATTAGGGTCCCCAACTACTTTAAACAAATTAAAATAACAAATTAGTAAAAGGGCATTGGCAAAAATGGGAAATTTAAAAGTATTAAAGTGTTAATTACTTTGGAAATATTAATGACCTTGAAACTAGAAATAAAAGGCTTATTAATAACACAGAAATGAAATTTAATACTGTATGCAAGGAACTCAGAAAGTTAAAAAAAAAACCTGTCACATATTTCTTCCCTTCTCTCTCCTGGTTCCACAACTCATGGTCCTATATGCTTTAAATACATATATTTACACATATAAATCTATATTAAAATAATGACTTTCACTTTTTAGGATACCTTACATTTTTGAAACAGTTTTATATCCCTCTTCTCATATAATTTAATAATTATCTTGTGATTGAGACATTTGGTGGTAGAAAAATTAACATGTATAAGAGTTCTATGACTTGAACAAAAACATATATGCTACAAATATTGGAATTAGACTCAATATCTGGCTACCAGTCTAATATATTTTCCACCAAATTTTACTGCAGCTGTAAGACTCCAATCTGTTTTGGAAGGGCCCTTATAAAGAATCCCAATTTGAACCAGGTCAACCAAATGAAAAAAAAAAAAATCCCCCAAATTCAAGGAAAGAATGTAAAAGAAATTAATTAAGATAAATATGTTTTAGATAAAAGAACATTTACTAGGTGTCTGAAGATTTAGATTCTGATTGAAACTTTACTACTAACTGCTGAAGTAACTTTGTCAAGATATTTTCTTCTCTAGTAATCAGTTTCCTCATTAATAAAATCAGACAATTGGATTGATATCTTACAAGTTCCTTCTACCTCGAAAGCTCCACAATTTTGAATTTATGAGATGATAATAAAGACATAGTTTAAGTAAGCAAATAGAGTATGTTTCTTACCATAATGATTATTTCAGTTGCTTCCAGAGAGTCCATTCAATTTACTTAATGATTTTGGAAACTTCTAGAAAGTGATGCTTAGTTTAGTTAAAATGAAAGTCAAAGTGAAAGTGTTACACAATAAAAAGATAGAGTAATGATGGAAGGCACACTGAATTTGAGAGTCATAAAAATGAGGTTTCATTTTCTATGTCCCCTTCTCTAGCTTTTAACAAATTGCCTAAGTTGTCACAAACTTGAATTCTTAAACTGCAAAATAAATAAAATCCTAGTATTACCTTTTTCTCTTGGATATTGTGAGATAATGTTGGAAAATGAGGGTTTTGACCCCAAAAGTATAATACGTGGTGCAGTGTCTCAAAAGAATTTGTAGGATTAGACTTTCTCAAAATCAGGAAGAAAAGATTTTATTATGTTTCTAACAGTGGGCTAAATCCAAGAGGGTTTTTAGCAAAGAAAAGAGGTTTTTAACAATTAACCAAGACAAGTTCCATAGCAGAACTCACAATTAACCAGAAGAAATATGCCATTAAGGGAGAAGTCGTCAGTTGTGGGCTACGATACTAGTAGGTCTTTTATTGGGGAAATACAACCCTTGTTGTCATAATTGGGTTGTCTGATTGAATACAATAACTGTGGGGTTATGAAAGTTTCATCAATGCAAAGAATTGAAACATGGGTAGGACTATAATAAAAGTCCATTTAAATGTAGCAAAATGCTTGATTGAAATCATTCTATCAGTGTTCTTCCCTGTGTGCCTCAGGAGGTAGCCTGGTTTCCAGATTGTTTACATTAATTCAGATTCTCAATCCATGTCACCTAGCTATCCTAATACTAGTATTTGTACTTCTACTCTTCCTATTACTAGTATTTGTAGTATATGCAAAAAAACTTTGGAACAAACAAACATGAATTATTGTTGTTGCTATTTATGTAAAGAAGATAATCATATAGTGTGCAAGTAAATAAGATTTTTTTTTTTTTTTTTTTTTTTTTTTTTTTTGCTGAGTGAAACAACTTAACCTAATCACTGAAGGCTAAGAAAAAAATTGGAAATAGATTGTCAAAGCAAGCAGTAATCAGAAAACCAAACTTAATTGGCATAGCAACATCATGGCAGCTGTGAGACACAAATACATGAACAGTTGACTGTATATGACATTTGTCTTGAATAAGATGACAGAAAGTTACTTCTCTTTGGGCCTCTGTAAAATGATGGAATTGAGCATAAGATTCTTAGAGATCTCTTCCAGGATTATGGTCTAGAATGATATAAGTAATCAACTGGAAAGTACTCTTTAACTTGGAATAATCTCTTTAAGCTCCTCGCCTTGACCAAATGCTCATACAATCCCTTGAATCCTTAGTAAATTATAAAGATAGAAGTCCAATATTGGAACAATTATCTGTACCTAAGATAAGATTCATATAAATGATGTAAATACACTACCTAAGACCAAGGACACTTACAATTATGGCATGGCCCTTTAATCATATTTTTTGTTGCTGTTCTTATCATTGATAAGTGCCAGGACTCTCATAGAGCTCAGAATTTTAAGGCAGATCCCCACACTCATGAATCTCTGGATAGATTTCATGGGTTCTGTAAATTTAGTTTAGAAAAGCAATTAATTTAGTGAGTCATTTTCAATATATCTCCTAAAGTTTCGCCTTAGGTTCTGAATTTTGGGGTTTCCTGTCTGACATAAATCAATTGCAATATACTGGCTTTGTGAAATCTTTCAGTTAATCACTCCTAGTCACTGATTCTATAAGTTACAGATGTCCCTTTTTAGCTCAGACGTTTCTATCAGTGCTTGTGGGTTGTTGTTGTTTTTTTCTTCCATGAGCAAAACACTCCAAAGCAGTCATCTGCCAAGTTTGTTAAAACTCCCAGCAGCTTGTCACATTGCTGAGAAGTGTAAGTGTCAGGGAAATGGGTGAAAATAAACCCAGATCATAAAATTAGAGGTAATGATAGAGGGATGTTGGAAGTGAGAAATATCATAACCTAAGGAGAAAGAGACGTAGAAAAGTTATAATAAGGGAATAAGCTCAACATATAGAGCAAAATATTCCTGATTTCAGACCAGTGAGTTTGCTCATTGTTCCACAGAATGAGCAAAAAAAGAAAAAGGCCTTAAACTAAGAGTAGTAGTATTATTCCATCAAATGAGTGCTAAACTTAGAACCAAGATATCTGGGTTCAAATTTCAACTCTAACATGCATTAGCTATTTGACAATAAGAAATTTCAGTTCATGTTACTGAGACTTGGTTTTCTTGTTAGTCATAATGCCTATTGATCTTCCTTGTAAAGTTATTTTAAGGGAAGTGCTCTGTAAACTTTATTGCATATTTCTAAATGGATTATTTTTATAATTATATATAGTTTCTTAGATATTTAGTTGAAATTATCTTTTTGGAGGTGCCTTTTTTGGTCATCTTCATACTTTTGATCTTCAACTCATAGAATCTCACTAAAAGAGAAAAGTTTTATGTATAAATTTTTCCTTTTGCTTTAGAAAAGAAAGAATTGGGAAGAAGAGAAAAGAATGGATTGAACAGCATGTATATTTCATACAGCACAGTGCTGCATGCTACATTCTGATATTTGTGAAATGTCACATTACTATAAGAACAGACATTATCACATATGAAGAAGAGTGACATTTGGTCATGATAACGCAATCCATTTAAAAAGATGTAAATGGTAGGATTGCCATTTTGAGACCATAGTTTCAGAAAATAAGTGCTTATTTCATTACTTTCCTATGTGGAAATCTACTGAACCCCAGGCAATCTTTTTTATGTATGGTAACAAAGTGAAAATAAAACAAGATTTTTCTGAGTTTATTATTATTATGGATATCTATATTATATTATATAGACTGATACCATTCATTTATTTCTTGTCAAATGTCACATTTCTTGTTTTGGTTTTATGTATATGTATCATTTCTCAAGTTGAGTATTAGCTTCTTGAGGACAGTGATTGTATTTATAAGGTATCTCAGACTGGTGCTTTGTTCACATTAATTGCTCAACAAATATTTATTCAATATTATCCAGTTGTATTCTGAGCTGTATGAAATGATGAAAGGGATAGCTTCAAAGAAAGTTGGAAAATATGTATGAACTGACACAGGACAAAGTGAGAAGAAAATTCCAATAGAGTGATTTCTTCTATACTGTCATAAAAACAAACAGTTGAAAAATATTTGAAAAATCTTACCAAGGCTCAATCAAGGTACCAGATGCCTGATCCCCCGTGTCCTAAATGATGGTGTTGCAGAAAGGAGAACATACAGAATTAGAAATACTGTTTCAGACACTTAAAAGTGCAGGTGGCTCTTTTGGTGGTTTTTTTGTTTGTTTTTAGCATTTAGTATACTTTCTTAAGATGGCACAGTGCCAGGCCTGAAGTAGGACACAATTTGACAACAATAAAGGTGGTTAAGTACTTGAGAGGAGTTTCTATGTTTTGGCTTTATTTCCTTCAGCATCTTACATACTGCTTTGCATATATTTTAAGATGTGTCTTTAAGATGCCTGTTTGTGTCTAGCTGTATTTCACATATTTGTTTTCTTACTAAGTAGAGAGGGGATGAAGGAAAATGAGAAAACACATAAATTTTTTTATGTTCTATTTCATTTTAATAGGTTAGCAGTGTATTATAGAAGGAAATTATATCTGCTTATATGAGTGTGAGACTTCATCTCCCCACAGATGACCCATTTTACTCTCTAAGATATCTCCAAGCTTATCTGAGGATCACATAAATTCCAAATGTCAAAAAAAAAAAAATTCATCAACAATTAAATGCTAGAAGCAGACAATTAACAACATCATTATAATACAATCCAATGTAATCTGATTTTGCATACTAGTACATATAAGACTTTTGCCAGTGTGGCACAGATTACTAGCTCCCTAGTTTAATTTGAAGAATAACAAAAGTCCCTCCTTATCTGAAAATTTCTCCAAAATATCTAAACTCTATATCAGTAAATATAGTTCCTTACACTGAGACATTGCCTTTAGAAAATCTCTACAATATTTCATATGTTCTCTCCAGATTGGATAACACATTAACTCTAAGATAATGTGTGTACACAGATGTATACATATATTACAATTTTTCCTTCTTACCTACATTAAGAAGATCTATATTAAACTGTAATTACATTAACATAAATCTTCTTAAGGTAGGTAGAATAATAGATTGTTCTTTGCAGAGACGGGGAAATGGAGCCAGTCTGAGCATGTCATGGGCTCTTGTACACAAATAAGGACAATATTATTTGATGGTATTTGAAATAAAATTACTAATTTCAGTTTTATCTTTAGAAATGCATGGCTTAATTATTTATGAGGATTTATCTAAAATAATGCTGGGGGAGATAAGATGGCTGGAAAGATAAGGCCAGAAATAGTTGGTATAACAAGATTCATTTGCTAACTTACATGACACTAATGTTTAACCAGAAGAGATACAGTCAAAATAGTCAAAGGTTGAAATGAATCACTGACGCACAAACTACACAAAATAGTTATAAAGACATAGCTCTTTTCCTTCAACACTAGAGCTTAGATTGGGCATATTTGAGGATTTTTCCAAAATTCCAGTCATTCTATAATTAGGTTAAGAATAAACAAACAGGACATTACCACTGGGATTAAGGTTGAAAGTATTTTTTAGAAGGAGAAATAGAAGAATATGTGCAAAAGCAGAACTTGAATCATAAGGTCTATAATCCTTGTTAGAATTGAGCTATGATTGATTTGCTGACTAAAACTGCATGTGCTCAATCAAATGCAAAGGTAAATATGCATTTTCTTTACCCTATTGGAGGATATTGGAAGTCATACTAGAGATAAATTTGGGAAATACATTATCTGTTTACCAAATTAACTAAAACTATCACTAAGTCATGAGCAAATCCCTGTAGAGATAGGACAGAGTGAAATGGGAAAGGTATAGTTTATTAAAAGATAAGCTTTAGAAAGGGGAGTATAAATGGGGCCCTTGGAAAGGATGAAAGTGTTTATTGCTTATAGGGTGGGAAGGAAAGCACAGAAAAATTGTTTTGGGGGTGGGGGGTCAGAGTTGATGATGGACTTCTGCCACTATCTCCTTCATCCCTATCCCACAAGATATAGTGTTCCTACTATACCTATACCTATACCTATACCTATACCTATACCTATAACCTAATTTAGAGGTTAATCCCTCTACCTGTTTAAGTGATCTCATTCAATACCATCTCCTCTAAAATATTTTCTCCCTATGTCATTCTTACTCATTCACTTATTTTCAATCTTTCCTTTATTTCCTACTGCCTATGAAGATACTCATCTTTTCCATTATGAAAAAACTCTTACTCAGTTCTATCATCTTTACTATCATCCTCTATCTTTTTATCCTTTGTAGTTAACCTTCCTGAAAATGCCATCTATAATCAGTGCCTTCACTTTCTTTTCTCTCACTCTATTCTTAAACCCCTGCAGTATGGTCTCAGAGCTTATTGTTTTATAGAAACTTTCCCTCCAAAACTACCAATGATTTGTTAGGTGCCATATCTAAAATCCTTTCTCAGTCTTCTTTTGCTTTGACTTCTCTCTGGCATTTTATGATGTTAATAGCTATTTCTTCTTTGATACTTTTTTCTTAGGTTTTGGGGACTCCAGTCTCTCCTAACTCTCCTCCCATCTATCTCACTGCTCTTTCTTTGTCTCCTTTGTTGGATTGGCTTGAAAGTTGTACCTTCTAACTCTAGATTTTTTTCAGGATTCTGTTCAGGGCCTTTTTTTGTATTCCTTTTATGCTACTTCACTCAATCTCATAGGTTTTCATGGATTTGATCACCATCTTTATGCTTCTGATGCTCAAGTCTATCTATCTTTCCCCAAACTTTATTGACCTCTAATCTCATATAGCCAATGACCTTTCAGATACAAACTAGATATCCAAAAGACATTATAAACTCAACATATCCAAACAAAACTCATTATCTTTCCCTCTCAACTCATGCCACATTTTACCTTCCCTATTATTACATAAGGTCATATTATCCTCCCATTCCTTCAGGCTTACAACCCAGAGTCATTAGGATTCCTCATTGTCTTTCACTGTTCATATCTAACTTATTGTTGGTTTCATTTTTGCAATATTTCTTCTATCTATCCCTTTCTGTCCTCTGACACCACCAAAACTCCAGTGCAGGCCTTTATCATCTCATACCTGGATTATTATAATAGCTTGCTATTATATACCACATATACAATGCTCTTTTTCATATTCAAAGCCCTGCATAGCCTAATCCCTTTCTATGTTCTCAGTCTTCTTATAATCCTTGTGTAATTTGTACTCTTTGATGCAGTGAAAGTAGCCTCTTGGCTGTCCCACAAATAAGACATTCCATCTTTCAGCTTTAAGCATTTTCTCTGGCTGCTTCCAAAGCCTAGAATACTTTCCTTCCTTTGCTCTGACTATTGACTTCCTTGGCTTCTTTTAAATGTAAACCAAAATTCTATTTTCTACTTTCTTATCCTCATCATTCTAGTGCTTTTCTCTGTTAATTATGTCTTACCCATCCCACATATATTTTTGTTCATATTTTGTTCATATTTATTTGTATATTGTCCCCATTCCACTCCCACTGCCTGCCATTAAATTGTAAGCTCTTTGAAGGCCAGGACTGTTTTTTGCTTCTTCTTGTATCACCATCAGCTTATAAAATGCCTGGCATATGGTAAGCTCTTAATAATTTTTGAAATTGATGATAGATAGTAAACACATTAAATTTCTCTTGGGGTAGAGAATCATTGAGATGTTGTAATACAACTTGCAGTCAAGTTCCTAAAGATTAGATGTGCAAATTCATTAAATAAGTATTTATTAAGCTTTTATTATGTACAGCCCTAAGAGCTATGGTAACTAAGAATAAAGGACAGGAAGTTTGCATATCCATGTAAATACACAAATTTCCACCTTCTGAGAATTGAGGCATCTCCTTAAAGTCTAATCTTCACAAGGACCTAATTATGAGCTATGTTGTACTGAGAAAAGTAAATTGCTTAGATGTGTCTTTGATCTCACTGATGTTAGTATTCCCTGTCCTGGAATAAATCTATCCACAGTTTCTCATTCTTCATTGTTATTTTCCATGTTTTTACTTTTTTACTATGCTAAAGACTTGTTTCTGTTTATGTCGTGGAAACCAGTATACATTTAGTAACTAATCAATCCTTCATTTTTTTTTTTTTTCTATGAAATGAGCTTATCTCCTTGAATAGCTATCTATGTATCCATGATAGCATGTTTTTACACCATCTGGGTTGGTGGTTTTCCTTGGCAACATGCTTCAATCTATTTATCTACAACAATATATCTTTTGATTGCTCTTTAGGTTAGATTTAAATTTCATTTCACTAAAATCATTAGAATCATCAAAAACATGTTCTTCTCCTCTTCTTTTTTAATTTAAAGGATGGACCTTTGAATACAACCTCTGGCAGTTTCTACTAAATTGAATAGACTTCTACTATAGAGCTGGTGACAGACTGCATTTTCTGTCAGAGGACCAGTTCAACTCTGAAGAAGTTTATCACCAGAAGGTTGGACAATAATTGATGGATTTTATGACCATGACAACCCATAAGACAAAAACACAAAATATGCACATTTAAGTAAATGTCAAAAAAGACTGAAAAATTACAAAAATTTCAATAAATGAAATCAAACTTTTAGTTTGTAATTTCTGTTCATATTTTATTTTGGTAAATATGCTAATCATTGCTTTAGAAGTATGTATTTAAAGCAGTAAAGGTAGCCTTCAAAATTCTGATTGTGGTTAATATTCTGTTCCATGTAACCTATGATGATTTTCTTTAGTGCTCCAGTCTTCAAAGCAAATTCTAATATAGTATGGGACAACAAAGCTCTTCTTATGTTTTTGTGAGACACATGTGGGTAAAGCTTATAAGGGCAACATTAGAATAAATGAAGACAGAAACATGATTTTCTTGGCAATATAAGCATTTTTGCCATATGTTCAAAGTCAGGAATCGTGTGTAGTATTATTCATAATTGACTTTATTCGTCAGAAATCCCTGACTTTCCAGCAGTGGTCATACAGTCCCAGTGGGTGGGCATGGCTATAATCCTACTAATCTTCATTCAATATTTTCCTTTTAACAAAATGTTCACTCCACAGAGTAGGGGACACAATGGATTCATTGGTAACACATTAGAGGGTTTATAATAATATAAATTTGCATAGTACTAATTACAGTTGAGACAAAGGCAAGTGAATGAAAAAGGAGAAAGATAAAGATAAATTCTATAAGGATTAGTAATAATTACACAAAATCTGAATTCTTAATCAGAAAGAAGTTAAGCTACATCATATTGCAATACTAGAAAGGACAAAATTTCCACCAAAATCTATTTAGCTCAAATATTTATGTCAGACGTACAAATTGATGAATATCAACTACTCTCTCTTTTTTTTATTCCTGTCCTCATGGGAAGAAGGCATGAAAAAAATTCTATTTTTTTCTTTCAGAAGATTATAAAGTAAAAAAATAGGTTGCAGAGGTTGAAAATTAGAGAGATTTTGGACCAAGGATTGGACCAAGAATTTCAAACTCCCACCCAGGATGGGAGTTCATCTGGAAAGGTCTGGTAAGACTATCTTTAGCTTATTCTCAAACCTAATGCAAACAATCAGAAATGAAAAGAGGAAAAACTGACTTGAATTTAGTAGAAGATAGTTATAAGTAACAGAAATATTCAAGAGGAAAAATAATGGATAGGGGAAAACCTGAAAGGAAAGAATATCAAAGATCTATGGTTTTGGTTTCAGACATCTATTCAAATGCAGAAAGCATGGACAATAAATGTGAGCTAGAGATCCTTATCCAAGAAGACAATTTTATCTTAAGGATATCATTGAGATTTTAGGAGCTGAAATCATGATGAATAGAGCTTGAATCAACAATATATGAGTTCAAATCTGGCCTCAGACACTTAATGGCTATGTGACTATGGTAATCCCTACTGTGATGTACAAAGATATAGATATATCATTAAATTGTTAAGAGCAGGAGGACTAAACTGTATATATAGAAAGAAAGCATTTCCTGGAAAAAGTACAATTTTGAGGATATTCATGTATTGATTCTTGAGATAAACTCCTTAATAAGAACATCTACAATAGGTTCCCTGACCTTTTCCTCTTTCTACCCTCTTCTTTTTTTTAAATAACTTTTTATTGATAGTACATATATATGGGTAATTTTTTTTACAGCATTATCCCTTGCACTCACTTCTGTTCTGATTTTTCCCTTCCCTCCCTTCATCCCCTCCTCTAGATGGCAAGCAGTCTTATACATGTTAAATATGTTATAGTATATCTCAGATACAATATATGTGTGTGCAGAACCAAACAGTTCTCTTGTTGCATAGGAAGAATTGGATTCAGAAGGTAAAAATAACCTGAGAAGAAAAACAAAAATGCAAACAGCTCACATTCATTTTCCATTATTCCTTCTCTGGGGGTAGCTGATTCTGTTCACAATTGATCAATTGGAACTGAATTAGATCTTCTCTTTGTTGAAAATATCCAATTCCATTAGAATACATCCTCATACAGTATCGTTGTTGAAGTGTATAATGATCTCCTGGTCCTGCTCATTTCACTCAGCATCAGTTCATGTAAGTCTCTCCAAGCCTCTCTGTATTCATCTTGCTCGTCATTTCTTACAGAACCTTAATATTCCATAATATTCATATACTACATTTTACCCAACTATTCTCCAATTGATAGGCATCCATTCATTTTCCAGTTTCTAGCCACTACAAAGAGGGCTGCCACAAACATTTTGGCACATACAGGTCCCTTTCCCTTCCTTAGTATCACTTTGGGATACAAGCCCAGCTTCTATGCTCTTCTTAACCTATTACTAGTCAACTTCCAACTTTATCATTCTGCCAAAACTCTATACTCAAACTAAGAGTTATACTAAATTCTTCTCTATCGTATCTCACATATACAGTCTCTTATCAAGGACTTTCTACTTCATCTCTGCAAAATCTCTCCTATTTGCTTTGCTTCCTTTTCTTCTTTGATGTTGCAACTACTCTAGAACAGGTTTCCATCTCCTCAAACCTGGACTACTGCAATACTCTGCAAGTGGATTTGCCTGATTCACATCTCTTCCACTCCAATCCTACCTCTATTTAGTCACAAAATCTATTTTCTTAAAGCATTAGAAGAAGTGTCATTTCTTTACTCAATGAACTCCAAGATTAAATAAAAATGCTTTGATATTCAAAGCACTTCAAAATCTAATCCCCTCCAGTCTTCCCCGGTCATTTTACTTCCTGGCATGTACTCTTGGATCCAATGATATTGATCTCCTTGCTGTTCCAAGAAAAAGACACTTCATCTCTCAGTATTGGGAATTTTCTCTTGTGGTTCTCTTTGTCTAAAATGAGCTCCCCCCACCTCTGATTTGATTAATAACTTGCCTGTCTTTCTTTTAATCCCAATTAAAATCTCATCTTTTATATGTCTTTTCCAACCCCTCAATTCTAGTGACTTTCTCTGTTCATTATTTCTTATTTTGCTTTGTATATATTTGTTTACATAGTCTCTCCTCCAGTAGATGTTCCTTAAGGACAGAAACTATTTTTTGACATTTTTGTATTTCCAACACTTATGATGATGCTTGATATATAGTAGGTGCTTAATAATTTTTGATTAGTGGTTTATTGAAAATATCTCAAAGAGAGAATGATACTAATTGGGAAACATTCAGTTTGAATAAGTACAACTTAATAGGGAGCTACTTTCCCTTCAAGACTAATTCACTAGCTCAAAATCAACTTTACTGTCTAATATAGAAAAACTGACTTGTAATTATTGAATTATTGTCTTTGACTTTTTTTAAAAAAAAATTTCTACAATGGAAGAGGTGCCCATAATTGGAAAAGTACAAATGTTCTGATTTTTTTAAGGTATAGAATATGAAAATTATTCTTAATGAATTTGATTTATTTCCTAGCAAAATTCTAGAATTTATTATTAAAGACACTATAATTCAACCTTTAGTAAAGGAAATGACACCAATCATCTACCCATATGATTTCATCAAGAGTAAATAATGCCAGACTGAGCTGATTTTTCTTTAGATAAAGTAACTTTCCTGGTATATCAGGGATATCAAATACTAATATTTAGATACTGGAAGGTTTAACAAGTATTAGGAAAGCATTCTTTCCCTTCATTGCCCTGAAGAAGAAAAAATTTAGAAAGGATATGATAAAATGTTTTCAGGAATGTCAGGTTGTCAAGTGATAGAATAATTAAACTTGTTCTCTTTGGCCCCAGAAGACAGAACCAAGAGTAACGAAAAGAGATTGCAAAGGAATAAATTGAAGCTAAATATCAGGGGGAAATAAACTAACGATCAAAGTTTAAAAATAAGTTTCTGATAATGAAAGCTGTCCAAAAGTGGAATATGGCCCTTCCTCCCTTCTAAATATTTCCTAGCATGGGCTTGATATCACTTGGAGATTCCTTCTGATTATCAATTAAGCTAGAAACCTGCTGATGTTTTAGTGATGAAGAGAGAAAATAGGACGATTAACTAAGTACAGAAGTAGTTGAATGATCAGATCCAAGCAGAAGTTATGAATTATAAATGCAACCTGGAAAGCAGTCTCTTCTGTTAGGCCCCAGTTATCTTTGCCTAGCTTTGTGCTCTTCCATAATTTCATCAATGGGGATAGATGTCATACTTACTAAATTTGCAGATGACATAAAGTTTGCAGGGTAGAGGGGGAAAGCTAAAATTTTGAATGATAGAATCAGTTTCCAAAATATTTCTACAATTTAGAACATGGTACCAAATCCAATAAGATGGAATTTATAGAAATCAATGTAAAGTAACAAATAATTTCAAAACAATCAAGTTCTGACTCCATCACTCACTAAGTAGATATCCCTAGGTAAGCCATACAAACTTTCTGATCCTCAGTTTCTTCATTTGTAAAGTGGTGATGATAAAACTTTTATCTCCTGTCTTACAGTATTATTGTAAAGAATGTGTTTTCTAAACTTAGCAGAATTCTACCCTTATATTTCTTGGAGAAAAAGAAAGAAAATTAGTGCAGTGGATATAGCTTAAGGCCTGGGGCCATAAAGCCCCAGATTCAAATCCTGTTTCACATACTTAGGAACTGGATAAGCCTGAACAAACCATTTAATGTCTTTCAGCTTCACTTTCCTCATTTATAAAATGAGGGGGTTAGGCTCAGTAGAGCCTCCAGCTCTAAATTTTTGCTGCTATGATTCCATGATTTTAATTATGATAAGATCATTAGGCCCAATAATTTAAGCATGTGGTTTAGTGTGGGAAGGCAATCCACAAAATAATTATAGGATTTAGAGGTAGAAAGGACTTTAGGGATCATCAGGTCTAATCTATTCATTTTATATATAAAAATAATAGTGCCCATGGGGTTGAACTGAATTGCCCACAGTTAGGTAACAGAGCTGGAATCCAAAGCTAGAACCTCTGTGTTTAGCCCAAGGATTTTTTCATGGTATCACACTGTGCCTAAACTAATCAGTCATTTCAGGATCACAACTGCAGTGATTATTGTGTGGGAAGAGGGAGAAAGGAATAGAAATAAGTAGAAGTCAAGAAGATCAATTGGGCTACATATCCATAAAAGTAATTCTTGAATCTCTCATGGTATTTTGCCAGGAACCTGGACACTATTATTTCTTATCTGGGTGCTGATCTCACCCTGTTTTCAGTACTACTGCTAAGAAGAAGAAGAATGTTTCCTATCTTCAAAAAATGTTTGTATGATTTTAAATGAACTCATTAAAAAGAATGGAGCAACAATCATACCAAAAGGGCACAACTTTGGGATCTAAAAAATTCTGAAATAGTTAAGGTGGGGAGCTCAGAACCCCCTTTTCACTGGTCACATCTGTTTTTGCTTACCTTCCACCTCAAGATGCTCAATGCTGTCATTTTTTCCCCTTTCTTTCCCCTCTCAAAATAGGCTCTGAAAAAAAAAAGGATCTGATCATTGTTTCATTAAGATGTAAATGACCTCTAATTATCTAATGAGTTGCTATCTCAAAGTGCTTATGTTTTAACTGGGGTAAATGCCTTAATCTCAAAGATTCCAGGTTTCATTACCTTGTCTCCCCCCCCCCCCCCCCCCTTTTTAGTCATGGCCCCAGGCTTAAAGAATAACTGGGTCTTTCAGAAGATGCAATTAATTGTGTAGTTTTAGTTCTTCATTTGGTCATGATTGAAGTAGATATTCTCAACTTGTCCTCCCAAAATTTCAGCTTCCTCATAAGGAAGTTTAATTAAATTTGCATTCTAAAATATTCCATAGTGTTTAAAATGGCTTGAATTGTTGAGGTCTAGAATTTTTATTATATTTGTGTTTTCAGGATTCCTTTCTATATATTTCTCTTTTTTGTTGTTAAAAAGGCAGTGTGAATTTCAAGTTTCCCTCTGCACATATCATATAGGTACTGATGTTTTCTAATGTCTTTCTGCACATCTCCTGTAGTTTCTGCACAATATAACATGAAATGACATTGAATGACAGGACAGGACATGGCACAACAGAGTAACATTTCCCTCTAAGCTGTTACTGTATTTCAAATGCAATCACTTTTCATCAGATACAAAAATTGAAAATCATAGATGAGGGCTTTATACTGCTTTTGGTCACTAATTTTTTAAATCATACTACAATGTATACAAACTAATACAGGTCACTTATAAAAATAGGACTATCTTTAAATACAGATTAGCTGGAACTAGTCCTGAAACCAAGGAGGTACTAAAACCAAAGGAAAAAAAGATGAATAACTAGAGAACATTGGAATGTCTTCATTACATGAAAAATCCAGAACATTTTTGGTTTTTGTTTATTTCATTTCTGTCTGATTCTTTGTGATTCCACTTGTGTTTTATTGGCAATAAAAAAAAAAAGTCAAAAACGGGGCTTTCCACTAAGATAATTTAATTTGTAAAATGTTGCAATAATATAAGAAAGAAAAGTGGACCTCTAATAAAATGCAGTCTACTATTCTTGAATGCTTGGTACACATTAATTGTTCAGTTGTTTTTCATTTGTGTGTGTGTGGTTCAGAAATGGTGAGGGGTCACCATTTAATAAAAAAAAAAGCTGGAGAGATCTCTAAAAGCAAAGCAAAGTTTATTATACATTCTTGAGAGAAGGGAGTCCCACCCATCGAGCAGACAATAGAAGGGAGGAAGCCCCCATTGGGAATTCACTTTTAATCCCTAACGAAAATACCCCCTCCCACCACTGATCCTCATCCTTATTGGCTGAGGATCTTACATTCTAAATGTGAGAACTACCCAAGAAATTGAACTTGACCAATAAGTACATAGTTGCCCATATTTGACTGAATTAAGGAGACGCTGATGTCATGGGAGGATAGCAGAAAGGGGACTTAAGTAGGCCTGAAGGACTTTAAGCATTGAGTCAAGGGGATTTAAGTATGCCCTTGACTCAATGCTTAAAGTCCTTCAGGCCTACTCAAACTCTGAAATAGATGAAGCCTTACTCGATTTTTACAATTGTCTTGAAAGATCTCACCTCATCTCATTCATGTGGAACTCCTCTTATCCCTATTTGGGGTTTTGTTGGAAAAGATATGGAAATGGTTTGCAATTCTGCTTCCTTCTCATTTTTACAGAAGAGGACCTGGGACAAACAGGATTAAATGATTTGCCCAGGGTCTCACATAGCAAGTGTTTGAGACCAGATTTGAACTCAGAAAAATGAATCTTTCTGATTCCAGACCCAACACTCTATCTACTATATTATTTATCTGTTCAGAAATTTTTCCTTAAAAAGAAAACATGATAAAAGGATTATGAATATCTCAAAGGATTTTGAGTATAAGCATATTTCGTCATATCAAAAAGCCATTTTAAAGTTTGTACAAATTTAACTATTAACCTACAATACTAAAAGCAAATAACTTTAAAAAGCAGGCATTTTCTATAAACATCATAAAATTTAAACATTTTTGGACATTTCGTAATTTGTGTGTATGTATGTATGTGTGTATATATATATGTATATATATGTATGCCGGCCATTGACACAGTAAGAACAGAGGAAACAAAAGAGAGGAGTAGTTATCAAGGAATTCTCAGCAAAACTTGAAACTTCTTAATGGTAGAAACAACTTGAGAAACTACAGGAGATGTGCAGAAAGACATTAGAAAACATCAGTACCTATATGGTATGTGCAGAAAGAAACTTGAAATTCACACTGCCTTTTTAACAACAAAAAAGAGAAATATATAGAAAGGAATCCTGAAAACACAAATATAATAAAAATTCTAGACCTCAACAATTCAAAAAAAAAAAAAAAAAAACAGATAATACCCTAAAATAAATAAATAAATAAAACAAAGTAAGGCAGAGAAAAATTCAGCTGCAATCAAAAAACTCTCTTAGAGAGGCTTAAGAAGCAAAGAAATCAGAGGAGAGAGGGAAAACCCCTGAAGAAAGAGAATGAAGAAAATTTAATGTCATCTATATGGTTCCAAGAAGTACAGCATGAGAAAAACTCTAGTTGAATCAAATTTCAAATAGAAAGTTTGTGTACTATGAAACACATGATTGACAGAAAAGTTGTATCATGGGGGGAAACTGAAACTCAAGATTTTCTGCAAAGCTGAAAAACAGAGTGTGACTTCTAGGTTAAAGAGAGAATCATGTAAAAATATCTTACATATCATTTGATATATTGGAGAGAAATCAATTTATGTGGGTCAACTGACAAACATTAGTTATAAGTTCTCTGTGTCACAGAGTCTTTCTTAAATAATATCAAAATGTCATTTGTATGCAGTACAGATAAAATTATTGACATACACGTAGGAAAGACAGAGACTCCATGGTTCAAGTTTAAGTCTGAAGGTAAAGTTGATCCAATAGATAAAGGTAATTCTTGCGAACATCTTATTAAAATGTGTCTTCTCCAGGAAAGACACATTGTGCATAAAGCTATTAAGGAGAAAGTTATGTTTGTATATGTCAAGAGATTTATTTATATCCTAAAATCAAAGGTCAGTTTGAAGAACATGTTTCAAGTAAATATACAAAGCTAGACTTAACATATGCTTTTGGAAATGTAAATTGGACAAGAACAGATTTGGAAAGTATGCAACAAAATCCTATACAATATTAATGAAATGCAATGGCTATCACCCTAAGGCAGCTCTTGAAAGAATAACACTTATTCATTAAATAAAGGAGAAATAGTTTTGATAGATATTATCAGGGCACATTTTAAACCAGTTAGAAAATATACAGAAACACTTTTTGGAAAAAGATGTCATCACTTTACTGAATGATAAAAAAGGCTGGCAATATGTACATGACATTAGGTTTGATGAAAGTAGCTAAAAGTGATTTACTTCTGGATGGAAATGATGATAAATCTAGAATTTAACAATGAAATCAGAAGTTCCCCTCCCCCAAATGAATGACATACAGTTTAATTCACTTACAAAAAAAGAGACTGAAAAAAAATGGCCTCAAAGTCTCATAATGTGGATTTGTTAAAAGAAATGGAGAGCTAATTAGGAACTGAGCATCAAATTTCCATACCAATATATACATTATTCAAGATCATAGAAACTGTATAACTAATCTTGCAGATTGTGAATTCTAGTAACTATTGAATACCCAGCAAGACATGACCTGAGAACCAAAGTTATTCCAGAAATATACCGTCTTTCATGAATTGACAGATAAAAGCTTCAATACTCCAAATACAGATCTCAAAATGTAATTGAGAATGGAACACATAAATTTTATAGTAATTGAAGCATTATTGTAGCTAGAATTGTTGAGTCTCACAATCACCTGGATATAGATAGCATTAATATCTAAATGTTTTAAGAGTAATGATTTTAATATCATTTGAAATATTTAGTTTCCAATCAACATAGAATAAAGAGGTTTTTTTTTTTAACATAGAAATTTAGCAGAAATCAAGATGATTGTGTGTTGTGAATTGTGAGCTAACACAATTTTAACAGCTCTTCATATCTTTTTAAAAGTCAAATATATATCTATCATATTTGATTAAAAAATTGTTCTTAAGATTCTTTCCCTTAAATCACATTGTTGTTATATATAAATGTTTTGTATAATGTTATCATTTACATTATTTATAATGTAACTATTTAAATTTAAGCATGCTATATTATCCTTAATAATTCCTTCCATTTGTAAAGTTGAAAAGTCATGTCCTCTTCATAACTGAGGTAAATACATTTCATCTTCTTCCATTCTTTTTATAGTTTGTTTAAATATGTATATTTTAATCAATTATCCATCTGGATTTCACTGGGAATATGGCATATGACATATCAAGTCAAGTAAATAAGCATTTGTTGGAACATGTACTATGTAGCAAGAATAAACCTAAATGCTGCAGATACAAAGAAGAAAAATAGTGCATTTCCTATCTTCAAAAGGCTTACATTTATGGGTGGAGAGAATTTGTAAACAACTGTGTAGATACAAGATATATCCAGAGTAAAGAGAAGAGGCTCAGACAGAAGAAGGCATTAGAAGCTTGGGGGCACCAGGACTTTCTTGATTAAGTAAAATTTGAATTGACTCTTGAAAGAAGATAGGGAAATAGTCAGATGTGGGGGGACATTCTAGGCATGGGGGAAACCAGTAAAAATCAAAGGAATGGGAACTGGATAGTAATGTCCAAGGAACTGAAAGTAGGGTAGTTGCTGGAACATTAGAGAATGTCATAGGTTTAGAGGAGAATAAAATGTAAGCAGATTTGAAAGGTTTAAAAAGAGTTTTGATTTGATCCTAAGAGAAAAATGAGTCATTGGAGCTGACTAAGTGAGTAGAGAGCTGACATAGTCAAATGAACAATTCAGAAAAATCGTCTTGATTGGAAGATGAGTTGAAGTGAGTGAGACTTGAGGCAGGCAGATCAGCTTTCTTATTGCCATAATCTGATCCTGAGGCAATAATTAATAACCAAAAGACGTTTATTCAATGCCTGATATATTTCAGGCTCTGTGGTTAGCACTTAACTATACTCTCTCTCACAAAAAGCATAAGAGTTCACATCAAGCAGCTCACAACCTAATGGTAAGCAACAAATAAAAAGAAATCGAAATGGTTGAGGAAGAGAGGAAGGTTACCCAGTTTAAGGGCATGATGTAGTCTTCCACACTTGAGAAAATAAATTATCTGAAGAAGTAAAATTTTCACAGTTAACTTTATCTTGCCGAATAATGAATTTCTGGAGATCATGAAGAACAGAGGATTAGCTAATGAGTGAGTCTAAATCTGGGGTATTCCTAAACCTGCTCTAATCATCTTATAAATTTGCAAGAGAATGTTTAAATTTCAGTGTGAGAATTCACACTTCAGAAATCACTGATTCCTACAAATCATAGTCATCCTTTTTCATAATTATTTCTCCTGACATTCTTCATTTTTTTTGCTTCTTCAAATGAATTCTGCTATTATTTTACTTAACTTTTTAAAAATAAATAATCTCTTTGCTAGTCTGAAAAGTATAGGATTAAGATTGTACATTAACTTTGATAGTAGTGTTATTTTTATTATGTTGGCACATCCCAGTAACAAGCACCAAATAGTCTTCAAGATATTTAGATTGCTCTTTATTCCTTTAAGGTTAAATTTGTAGTTAAATCTATATATGTATTTTTCATGTTTTAATAAATTGATCACAAAACATTTTATGTATTTTGTTATTTAAAAATTAATTTCACTTTCTATTATTTCCTCTTGAATTTGGTTGTTATTATGAAGTGTTGGATTTATTTTAAGTTGTGGTTTTATTTTGTGACTTGCAACTTTCCTAAAGTTGTTATTACTATTAATCTATTTGCTAATTCCCAAGGATTTTCTTTTTACATTTTTATTTATTTAATATTTTCCCCAATTACATTTAAAATAATTTTTTTCATATTTGTTTTTAAAACTTTTGAGTTTCGGGTTCTCTCCCTTATCCCCACTTTCAATCCCAATTAAGAAATCACATTTGAAGTTATAAATTTTATATAAAAGTCATGTTGTGAAAGGAAACATAAATCTCTTACCATATACAAAAACCTTTAAGAAAAGTAAAGTTGAAAGAGAGACAGAAAGAAAGAGACACACAGAGAGAATGTATGCTTCAATCTGTTTCTTCAAACACAATCAATGTTTCTTCTCTGATGAATAGAATTTCTCATTATAAAACTTTAGTCATGGATCATTGTATTGTTGAGAATAGCAAAGTCATTTACAGTTGATCATTCCAGAACATTGCTATTACTTTGTATACAATACACTTCACTTTGCATGATTCATGGAGAACTTTGCAGTTTTTTTTTTTTTCTGAGAACATCCTGCTTATCATTTCCTATGAAATAATAATATTCCATGGCAATCAAATACCACAGTTTATTCAGCCCTTCCCCAATTTTTGTACATATGGGTCTTTTTCCTTATTTTTAAAAATCTCTTTGGGGATTCATGTGTAGTAGTAATATTATATAGATGAATTTATAGGCCTTTGAGTATATTATCCTATCTTTTGATCATTTATCAATTGGTGCATAGCTCTTATTTTTTAAATTAATTAATTAATTAATTTTTTTACTGCTAATTGTATTCCCTCCAATTTATTCTATTCTCTCTCTCCTTTCAATCTGTCCATCTTCAAAAATGTTTTGATACTGAACCCAATATACCCCCTTTTTATCATCCTCCTCCCTTCCCATATCCTAATCTCCTATTTTCCAGGAGGGTAAGACAGATTTCCATACCCATATTGAGTAGATAAGTGATTTCTTCTTTATAAGATTCACTCACTCACCCTTTCCTCCCTCACTTCTGCTTTAATGTAAAAGCTTTTTCTTGTTTCTTTTGTATGGCAGATAATTTACACTATTTTATTTCTTTCTCTCCCTTTCTCCCAGTACATTCCTCTCTCATCACTTAATTTCATCATTTTTAAAGATATTATCCCTTCATATTCAACTTAGACCCTATACTCTTTCAAACTGCCATAACAATGAAAAAGTTCTAAGGAGTTATAAGTAACCTCCTCCCATGTAGGAATGTAAACAGATAAACTGTGTTAATTCCCTAATGATATCCCTTTCCTAATTACCTCCTTATGCTTTCCCTGAGTTCTGTATTTGAAAATGACATTTTCCATTCACCATTAGTGTTTTCATCATGAAGAAGTGAAATTTTTATATTTTGTTGAATATCCACCTTTTTGCCTGAAGAATTATATTCCATTTTTCTGGTAGATGATTCTTGGTTGCAATCCAATCTCCATTGCTCTCCAGAATATCATCTTCCAAACCCTCTAGTTTTTTAATATAGAAGCTTCTAAATCTTTTTTGATCCTGACTGTGGCACCATTATACTTCAACTGTTTCTTTCTGGATGCTTGCAATATTTTCTCTTTGATGTGAGAGTTCCAGAAATTGACTAAAATACACCTGAAAGTTTTCATTTGATATCTCTTTTAGGAAATTATTGGTGGATTCTTTCAATTTTTATTTTACTTTTTGGTTCTACAATATCAGGATAGTGTTACTGACAATTTTTTGAAAGATAATATCTAGGCTCTTTTTTGATCATTATTTTAAAGTAAATTAATAATTTAAAAATTACCTCTCCTGGATATATTTTCTAGGTCAGTAGTTTTTCCAGTGACATTTCAGTCTTTTTATGGATAGGCTTATTCCATTTACAAATATGCTTGCAATTGTTAAGTTTATTTTTCCCTCCAACAAATCATGTCCTAATGTATTATTTCTTATCTTTCCCATTTGTGTTTTTGTTTCTAGCAAATTTATTTATTTTTAAATACATAGTGCTTTATGAATCACGATGGGAGAGAAAAATCAGAACAAAAAGGAAAAACCATGGGAGAGCTATAAAACAGGAAAAAGAAGTGAAAATGGAGTATGTTGATTTACATTCTGTCTCCTAGGTTCTTTTCCTGGATGCAGATGACATTTTTCTGTCCAAAGTATATTGAGATAGCTTTGAATCACTGAACAAGTAGAAGAATCAAGCCTTTCATAGTTGATCATTACATATTCTTGCTTTTATTATGTACAATGTATTCCTGGATCTGCTTTTTTCACTCAGCATCAGTTCATGTAAATCTTTCTAAGCCTTTCTATAATCAGCTTGTTTATCATTTTTTAAAAGAACAATAATATTTCATTACTTTCATGTACCATAACTTGCTCAGCCATTCCCCAACTGATGGGCATCTACACATTTTCCAATTCTTTGCTAGCACAAAAAGAGCTGCTACAAATATTTTTGCTCATGTGGTTCCTTTTCCTTCTTTTATTATTTCCTTGGGCAATAGACTCAATAAAGGCACTACTAGGCCAAAGGGTATGCACAATTTTATAGCCCTTGGACAGTTCTTTTCCTTTCTTTATGATTTCCTTGGAATACAGACTCAGTAATGGTGTAGTGGGTCAAAAGGTAGGCACAGTTTTATAGCCCTTTGGGCATATTTCCAAATTGCTCTCCAGAATGATTGGATTATTTCACAATTCTGCCAACAATGCATTAATATCCTTTTTCCCACATTCCCTCCAATATGTATCATTATCTTTTTCCTGTCATCTGAATATGAAGTGGTATCTCAGGATTGTTTTAATTTGCAGTTCTCTAATCAATAGTTATTTAGAATATTTTTATATAAATATGGATGGTTTAATTTTGTCATCTAAAAATTGTATGTTCATATTCTGTGACCACTTCTCAATTGGGGAATAACTTGCAGAATTATAAAATTTGACATAATTTCTTACATATTTTAGAAATGAGATCTTTATTAGAAACACTAGCTCTAAAGATTTTTCCCAACAATATTTTCCTTTTAATCTTGTTTCTGTTGGTTTTGTTTGTGCAAAAACTTTTTTTATTAAAGCTTTTTATTTTCAAAACATATGCACAGATAATTTTTCAATACTGACCCTTGCACAGCCTTGTGTTCCAAATTTTCCTAGCCTTTCCCATATGTTCTCCCCTAGATAGCAAGCAATCCAATATATATTATACGTGTTAAAATATGTTAAATCCAATATATATAAACATCTTTATACAATTATCTTGCTGCACAAGAAAAATCAGATCAAAAAAGAAAGAAAATAAATAAGAAAGCCAAATGCAAGTAAGCAACAACAAAAAGAGTGAGAATGTTATATTGTGATCCACACTCAGTTTTCCACAGTCCTCTGCCCAGATGTAGATAATTCTCTTCACAAGATCATTGAAACTGGACTCAATCATCTCATTGTTGGAAAGAGTCATAGATATCAGAATTGATTGTCATATTGTTATGCCACAGTTCTCTTTTAATTGTCCTGACTCAGTTTCCCTAAATTGTTCTGACTTAGTTTCCCTAATTGTTCTGCCTCAGTTTTCCTAATTGGTCCTGCCTCAGTTTCTTTAATTGTTCTGCCTCAATCCCCTTAGTTGCAACCCCCAAGTTCATTAAGACTGGTATAACTCAGACGTTATAAATTGTTAATGCGTAAAGTCAGAAAGGGGGAATCTAGACATTCTGTCTCTAGCCAGACACTTTCTTACCTCCCACTTAGTAAGAATTTATGGTCCTACTCCCCCAACCTGTCAGTACCAAATTGATGGTTCCTGCTTGGAGATTCCTGCTCAACAGAGTTTGGACTCCACCCCCTGCCTTTGTTTAGTTACTGGGTATAAATATGTCATTGAGAACTCACACTGGCTGCAGGATACTGGATGCTGGATTCTTGGAGATGATAGTCTCATTCAGCTCTAGGAACAAACCATGGATCCATTTGGTCCCAGTAAATCTCTCCCTTTCAAATAAAATATTAAAAACTCTCTAATTTCTATCTTGCCTCAGTTTCTCTGGCATTACAATATAAGATTGTTGTTGCTGTGTACAATGATCTGGTTCTGCTCATTTCATTTAATATCAGTTCATACAAGTCTCTCCAGGGTTCTCTAAAATCACCCTCCTGATTATTTCTTATAAAACAATAGTATTCCATAACATTCATATGCCATAATTTATTCAGCCATTCTCCAACTGATGAGCATCCACTCAGTTTCCAGTTTCTCATAACTACAAAAAGGGCTGCCACAAACATTATTGCACATGAGGTCTCTTTCCCTTCTTTAATATCCCTTTGGGATATAATCCCAGTAGACACACTGCTGAATCAAAGATATGCACAGTTTGATAACTTTTTGAGCATAGTTCCAAACTGCTGTCCAGAATGGCTGGTTCTATTTACAATTCCACCTACATATATCAGTGTCTCAGTTTTCCCATATCTCTTCCAACATTTGTCATTATCTTTTCCTGTCGTCTTAACCAATATAAGAGGTGTGTAGTGGTATCTCAGAGTTGTCTTAATTTGTGCAAAACCTTTTTGATTTATGTAATCAATGTGGTTCATTTTGCCTTTCAAAATGTTCTCTATTTCTTCTTTGTTCATAAATTCCTCCCTTCTTCAGATATCTAATAGTAAATTATTCCTCATACTCCTAATTTGTTTATGATATCATCTTTTATACCCAAATCATGTACCCATTTTGACCTTATTTTGGAATATGGTGTGAGATATAGGTCTATACCGAGTTTCTGACGTATTATTTTCCAATTTTCCCAGCAATTTTTGTTAAATATAAAAACCCCCAGTCAAACACTAAACTTGAAATTCTAAAAAAAAAATGAGAGATCAATAAAATTGAAAGTAAAAAAAACTATTGAATTAATAAATAAAACTAAGAGTTGGTTCTATGAAAAAAGCAACAAAATAGACAAACCCTTAGTAAATCTGATTACAAAAAGGAAAGGGGAAAATCAAATTGTTTCAAAAATGATAAGGGAGAACTCGCCACTAATGAAGAGGAAATTAGAGCAATAATTAGGAATTACTTTGCCCACCTTTATGGCAATAAAATTCAACAACTTAAATGAAATGGAAGAATACCTTCAACAATATAATTTGCCCAGATTAACAGAGGAAGAAGTCAATATCCTCAACAGTCCCATCTTAGAAAAAGAAATAGAACAAGCTATTAGCCAACTCCCTAAAAAAATCCCCAGGACCAGATGGATTTACATGTGAATTCTACCAAACATTTAAAGAACAATTAACCCCAATGCTATATAAACTATTTGAAAAAATAGGGACTGAAGGAGTCCTACCAAACTCCTTTTACGACACAGACATGGTACTGATACCTAAACCAGGTAGGCTGAAAACAGAGAAAGAAAATTATAGACCAATCTCTCTAATGAATATCGATGCTAAAATCTTAAATAAAATATTAGCAAAAAGATTACAGAAAATCATCCACAGGATAATACACTATGATCAAGTAGGATTTATACCAGGAATGCAGGGCTGGTTCAATATTAGGAAAACTATTAGCATAATTGACTATATCAATAAGCAAAATAACAAAAACCATATGATCATCTCAATAGATGCAGAAAAAGCATTTGATAAAATCCAACATCCATTCCTAATAAAAACACTTGAGAGTATAGGAATAAATGGACTTTTTCTTAAAATAGTCAGGAGCATATATTTAAAACCCTCAGTAAGCATCATATGCAATGGGGAAAAACTGGAATCTTTCCCAGTAAGATCTGGAGTGAAGCAAGGTTGCCCACTGTCACCATTATTATTCAATATTGTATTAGAAACACTAGCCTCGGCAATAAGAGTTGAGAAAGAGATTAAAGGAATCAGAATAGGCAGTGAGGAAACCAAACTATCACTCTTTGCAGATGATATGATGGTATACTTAGAGAACCCTAGAGATTCTACGAAAAAGCTATTAGAAATAATCCATAACTTTAGCAAAGTTGCAGGTTATAAAATAAATCCCCATAAATCCTCAGCATTTTTATACATCACCAACAAAATCCAACAGCAAGAGATACAAAGAGAAATTCCATTCAGAATAACTGTTGACAGCATAAAATATTTGGGAATCTATCTACCAAAGGAAAGTCAGGAATTATATGAGCTAAATTACAAAAAACTTTCCACACAAATAAAGTCAGACTTAAACAATTGGAAAAATATCAAGTGCTCCAGGATAGGTCGAGCAAATATAATAAAGATGACAATACTCCCTAAACTAATCTATTTATTTAGTGCTATACCAATCAGACTTCCAAGAAAATATTTTAATGATCTAGAAAAAATAACAACAAAATTCATATGGAATATGAATCTCAAAAGAATTAATGAAAAAAAATCAAATGAAGGTGGCCTAGCTGTACCTGATCTAAAACTATATTATAAAGCAGCAGTCACCAAAACCATTTGGTATTGGCTAAGAAATAGATTAGTTGATCAGTGGAACAGGTTAGGTTCACAAGACAGAATAGTCAACTATAGCAATTTAGGGTTTGACAAACCCAAAGATCCTCACTTTTGGGATAAGAATTCATTATTTGACAAAAACTGCTGGGATAACTGGAAATTAGTATGGCAGAAATTGGGCATGGACCCACACTTAACACTGTATACCAAGATAAGATCAAAATGGGTCCATGATTTAGACATAAAGAACGAGATTATAAACAAATTGGAGGAACATAGGATAGTTTATCTCTGAGACTTGTGGAAGAGGAAGAAATTTGTGACTAAAGATGAACTAGAGACCATTATTGATCACAAAATAGAAAATTTTGATTACATCAAATTAAAAAGCTTCTGTACAAACAAAACTAATGTAAACAAGATTAGAAGGGAAGCAACAAACTGGGAAAACATCTTCACAGTTAAAGGTTCTGATAAAGGCCTCATTTCCAAAATATATAGAGAGCTGACTCTAATTCATAAGAAACCAAGCCATTCTCCAATTGATAAATGGTCAAAGGATATGAACAGACAATTTTCAGATGATGAAATTGAAATCATTACCACTCATATGAAAGAGTGTTCCAAATCATTATTAATCAGAGAAATTCAAATTAAGACAACTCTGAGATACCACTACACACCTGTCAGATTGGCTAAGATGACAGGAAAAAATAATGATGAGTGTTGGAGGGGATGTGGGAAAACTGGGACACTGATACATTGTTGGTGGAGTTGTGAACGAATCCAACCATTCTGGAGAGCAATCTGGAATTATGCCCAAAAAGTTATCAAAGTGTGCATACCCTTTGATCCAGCAGTGTTTCTACTGGGCTTATACCCCAAGGAGATAATAAAGAAGGGAAAGGGACCAGTATGTGCCAAAATGTTTGTGGCAGCCCTGTTTGTAGTGGCTAGAAGCTGGAAACTGAGCGGATGCCCATCAATTGGAGAATGGTTGGGTAAATTGTGGTATATGAATGTTATGGAATATTATTGTTCTGTAAGAAACGCCCAGCAAGATGAATACAGAGAAGCTTGAAGAGAATTACATGAACTGATGCTAAGTGAAATGAGCAGAACCAAGAGATCATTATATACGTCAACAACGATACTGTATGAAGATGTATTCTGATGGAAGTGAATTTCTTTGACAAAGAGACCTAATTCAGTTTCAATTGATCAATGATGGACAGAAGCAGCTACACCCAAAGAAAAAAACACTGGGAAATGAATGTAAACTGTTTGCATTTTTGTTTTTCTTCCCGGGTTATTTCTACCTTCTGAATCCAATTCTCCCTGTGCAACAAGAAAACTGTTTGGATCTGCACACATACATTGTATCTAGGATATGCTAGGACATATTCAACATATATAGGACTGCTTGCCATCTAGGGGAGGGGGTGGAGGGTGGGAGGGAAAAATCGGAACAGAAGTGAGTGCAAGGGATAATGTAAAAAAAATTACCCTGGCATGGATTCTGTCAATAAAAAGTTACTATAATAAAAATAAATAAATAAATAAAAAATAAAATCACAAAAAAAAAAATTTTTTTTTGTTAAATAGTGAATTCTTATTCCAGAAGATAGAGTTTGGATGTTTGTCAAATACTAGATTACTATAAGTCTTGATTATTATGTCATGTGTATCTGATCTATTCCACTGATCCAACATTTTATTTCTTAACCTGTACCAAATGGTTTTGACTGCTGCTTTGTAATATTAGGTTTAGCCCTGCTAAGCCATCATCTTTTGTATTCTTTTTCATTTAATCCCTTTGATATTCTTGAAAATTTGTTCTTCCAGGTATATTATGTTATTATTTTTATAGTTCTATAAAATAATGTTTTGGCAGTTGGTTATGACACTGAACAAGTATAACAATATAGCCAGAATTATCTTTTTTTTTATATGTTAAGTTAGCCTAGCCATGGGCAACTGATATTTTCCCAATTATTTAGATCTATCTTTATTTGTGTGAAAAGTGTTTTCTAATTGTGTTCATATAATTCTTGGATTTATCTTGTCAGATAGGCCCTCAGTATATTATTTTGTCAAAAGTAATTGTAAATGGAATTTCTCTCTCTATTTCTTGTTGATGGCCTTTGTCAATAATATATAGAAATGCTGATGATGTGTGTGGGTTTATTTTATATCCTGCAACTTTGCTAAAGCTGTGAAGTTTCTAGTAATTTTTTGTATAATTTTCTAGAAATCTCTAATTGTATCATGATATTATCTACAAACAGTGATAGTTTGGTTTCCTCATTGCCTGTTCTAATTCCTTTGATTTCTTTTTTCTTTTCTCATTGTTTAAGCCAATATTTCTAGTCTATGTTGAATAATAATGCTGATAATGGACATCCTCATTTCATTCGTGATCTTATTGAAAATGTGTCCAACTTCTCTCCTTTACAAATAATGGTTGCTGTTGGTTTTAGATAGAAACTGCTTATTTTAAGGAAAGCTCCCTTTTCCCCTGTGCTCTCTAGTGTTTTAAATAGGACTTGGTGCTGTATTCTGTCAAAAGCTTTTTCTGCATCCATTGAGATTATCATATAATTTATGTTGATTTTGTTATTTATATGGTCAATTATGGTAAGAGTTTCCCTGGTATTGAACCAGTCCTGCTTTCGTGGTATAAATCCAACTTGGTCATAGTATATTATCCTGCTGATAAGTTGCTGTAATCTTTTTTGCCAATATTTTATTTAAAATTTTTCTATCCATAGTCATTAGGAAGGTGGTTCAATAATTTTCCTTCTCTGTTTTGGCTCTTGGTTTAGGTATCAGTATCACATTTGTATTGCCACAATTGGCAATATTCCTTTACTTATTTTTACAAATAGTTTATACAATATTGGAATTAATTATTCCTTATATGTTTGGTAGAATTCATTTGTGAATTCATTGGTCCCTGAAGATTTTTTTCTTAGGGATTCAATAATGGGTTGTTCAATTTCTTTTTCTAAAATGGGACTATTTAAGTAATTTATTTCCTCTTCTGTTTACCTGGACGATTTATATTTTTGTAAATATTCATTCATTCAGTTAGATTGTTGGATTTGCTGCCATATACTTAGGCAAAATACCTCCTTATTATTGGTTTAATTTCTTTTTCATTGGTTGTAAGTTCACCCTTTTCATTGTTGCTGGTGATTTTTTTTCTTTCCTTTTTCTAATCAAATTAACCAAAGATCTATTCATTTTATTGTTTTTTCCCCTAAAACCAACTCTTAATTTTATTTATTAGTTCAATGATTTTCTTAGTTTCAATTTCATTAATCTCTCCTTTGAGTTTCAGAATTTCTAATTTGGTGTTTAATTGGGGGTTTTTAATTTGTTCTTTTTCTATCTTTTTAGCTGCATTTCCAATTCATTGATCTCTTCATTCTCTATTTTATTTATGTAGCTATTTAGATATATAAAATTTCCCCTAAGAACTGCTTTGACTGCATTCCATATGCTTTAATATTTTGTTTCTTTACTGTCTTTCTCTTGGATAGAATTATGGATTGTTTCTGTGATTCATTGTTTGACCCATTAATTTTTTTAGAATTAGATTATTTTAGTTCCAATTGGTTTTTAGTCTATCTTTCCTGGGTCCTTTATTGAAAATAATTGTTATTGCAATGTGGTCTGAAAAATAAGCATCTTTTGTTTCTGCCTTTCTGCATTCATGCATTTCTGCATGGTCAATTTTTGTTGACCAGAAGTCTTCACATTTGTTTCTTTATTTTATTTTTTTGCTTTATTTTATCTTGCATTCTCCTATAGATATTCTCTTCCATTTGCTAAATTCTAATTTTTAAGGAATTAATTTTCTTAGTGAGCTTTTGTACTTCCTTTTCCAATTAGAAAAATTTGCTTTTCAAGGTATTCTTCACCTATTAGCTTATTTGTATTTCCTTTTGCACTACTCTCAATTCCTTTCATAATTTTTCCTCTATCTTTTTTACGTGATTTTCAAAATCCATTTTAAACTCTTCTATGGCCTAAGCCCAATTCTTATTTTTCTTGGAGTCTTTGAATGTAGGAGCTTTGATTTTTTTTTTAATCTTATGAATGTGGTTTTGATCTTTCTTGTCACCAGAGTAACTTTCTAAGGGCAGAAACTTTATCTCTTGTCTGCTCATTTTCCTAGCCTAAAGCTTGGCTTTTAACTCTTTATTAAAGTAGGGCTCTGTTTTCAGTGTGGAAGGTGTACTGTACCAAACTTCAGGGATTTTTTGCAGGTGTTTTCAGAGCTCTTTCTAGGGATCTGACTACTAGCCCTTTTTTTCTGCTCTGTAACTATTAAAAGTGTCCCCACTCCACTGTAAGTAGAACATGTAGTGTGACAAGGCAAGAGAGATCTTTGGTTGCTACCACCACCACCACTGTACACACTCCCTTTTGGTTTGCTGGTTTCCCTAGGCCCTCTTACCCCATTGACAAACCCTTTCTGCCAGCCTATTTTTAGAAATTATTAGAAAGTTTCTAGATGACACATTCCCATCTTCATTTTTTTCCTCCATTGCTTTACATGCTAATGGTCAAGATTTTTTGTTTCCTTTAGTTTTCTTCTTCTTGAGGTCTTGGATAATTTTAGTCTTTCCCCCTACTGCTCACTTTTTAGCTTCCTCACTTCTAGTGTTGGTTTTTCTAGGTGTGCATTTCACCTCGTCATTTGTTATTTCCCTTTTTGTTTGTTTGTTTGTTTTTTACTACAAATGACTTTTTCTCTTAGACTTAATAGAGTTTCACATAGAATGTATCCTTGACACTTTGGTTTCCTGACCCAGTCTTTCTGTTTCATTGTTTTCTGGCACAGCAGTACACCTATTATCTATGCCAAAATTATTGCACCCTGAGATTATTTCTGTAATTTGGAGTTTGGATCTCTTAGGCTCTGGAAAGGAGTAAGTGACACTGGAATTTAGAGATGTCTCTCTCTCAAGCCAAAATGTATGTCAAACCACATTCCCTCTTTTCCTTTTGTTTACTCCAGAGATCTTTCACAGCATGGAATACTATAGTGGTGCTGAATATTGAGACCCTGAAATTTTTGCAATTTGGAGCTTGAATATCCTTTACAATGGAAAGAAGGGAGATAGGATCGGGATATGTATTAGCTTTTTATTGCAAGGTAGTGGGAGAAAGTCAAGTAGTGCACTCTTGTTACATATAGTCTATAGACAATAGGAGAAGGGAGTACTGAATGATCTTGAGTTAGACCTTAGTTCATGGGGGTTTTCTTTAGGGTTACTTATATTTTAAAATAAGGAGACTATTGCAGTTGCCTTATTTTTGTTCCTAATTAAATTTAAGAGGTCACAAAAATGTTGATTGTTTTTCTAAAACTGAAATATTCCTGTATCTCTGTATAAATTTAACTTGGTTATAATTAATGATTTTTTCCACAAATTGCTATATTCCTTTGAAAGACTTTTACTTTAAATTTTGTAATATTTCTAAATGAAGTAGTCTATATTTTTACTGGTTTTCTTTCTCCTTCCTTACTTTCAAAATTAGAATGTTTCCCTACCAAAAGAATTTGATAAAATGTTTTCTTCTTTAGTTTTTAAATATAATTTGTTTAGAGGGCAGAGCCTAGAAGATGAGTAGAGAGTTCTTTGTCTAAGCTCTTGCTGGCTTCCCTCAGATCAACAACAGATCAAGCCTCTGAATGGATTTTGGGGTCTCAGAACCCACAAATACTTGGAGTGCAACAAATTTCCAGCAGAAGGTATTTTGGAAGAACTTCATAAAAAGTCTGTCTCATTTGGGAAGGAGTTTTGCAGCCCAGCACAGAACAAAGCAGTGCAGGGAGACCCAGTGTGCAGAGGCTTCTGAACACTGGGGAAATCTAATGGGAGGCTCAGAATCAAAATACAGCAACTTTTGTTACTCTGTCCTGATTCAGAAACCACTGGATCAGCAGACTATCTGTGAAACCTCAAACACAACTACAGATGGCAAATAGTAAGTCCCTAAATCCCAGCATAACAAGTAGGATTTGATCATGCCCGCCCCGAACAGGAAGGAAGGCAGCATCACTGGCCCCAGGGAATATGTTGTAAAGGAACCTTGGGACTATCTTCCCTTTCTCTTAAGAGAAGATCTCAACCTTTAAAAGTGAGCAAAAAACTACAACAATAACATGTAGATAATGTTTATGGAGACAGGGAAGAACAGACCTCAAATCATGAGGTCACTAAAAACAAAACATCTGTGGATAAAGCCTCACAGGGTGATATAAATTAGCCTCATGTAATAAGACTCTGTTGGAAGAATTCAAAAGGGATATTAAAAGAGGGAAGAAAAATGGGTAAAGGAAATGACAACTCTGGAAAAGGACACACAGAAACTGAAGAAAATCACTTCTAAGATAGTTTTGGTGAAGTGGGAAAAGAAATCAACTCCTTGAAAATTTGTGTAATGGAAAAAAATCCAATAAACAAAACAACTCATTTAAAAGTTCAATTGGCCCATTGCAAAAGGAGATTTAAAATAGCTAACTGAAGAAAATAATTCACTAAAAATTAGAATTGAAGAAATGAATGAATCAATGCAACATCAAGAATCAAACACACAGAAAAAAGGAAACAAATAGAAGCAAATGTAAAATATCTTATTAGAAAAACAACTAACATGGGAAATAGGTCCAAGAGAAACAATCTTAGAATTATTGGATTCTGAAAACAGCAATTAAAAAAAAGATCTTAGACAAAATCTTTCAAGAAATCATCAAGAAAAACTGCCCTGATATCCTAGAATCAGAGGGTAAAAATAGGCAATAAAAGACTCCCCTGGTCACCTCCTGAAAGTAATCCCAAAATGAAAGCTCCAAGGAATATTATAGCTAAATTCCAGAATTATTAGATCAAAGAGAAAATAATGCAAACAGACAGAAATAAACAATTCAAATATTGAGGAGTAACAATCAGTTCCATTTTAAAGGGCCTGAATATGATAATCTGGGGGTGGGGCAAAGGAGCTTGGACTACAGCAAAAAATCAAATATCCAGAAAAATCAAGCATCAATCACTAAAATAGGGGATTTTAATTTATTTTTGATGAAAAGATCAGAGCTGAACAGAAAATTTGATCTTCAAATATAGAATTCAAGAGAAGCATAAAAAGATAAAAAGGGGAAAAAAATGTCCTTTAAAAAAAAATGCTTACATTCCTATATGTAAAGATGATATGTTTAACTCTTAAGGATTATATATTTCTTAGGGATATACTAAGAAATTCTAAGTATAATTTGATTTTACTATGATGATGAAAAAGAGGAAATAGGGATAGGAAAAGAATTGTACTGGAAGAAGGAAGGGTGGTAAAATGGGGTAAAATACATCACATGAAGAGACAAAAAAGACTTATTACAGTTAAGGGAAGGAAGAGAGGAATTGAATTGAGCATTGTGTGAACCTTAATCTCATCATATTTGGCTTAGAGAATATCAGACATATTTAATTTAATATAGAAATTTATCTCATCTTAGAGGAAAGTAGGAGGCAAAAAAGGAAAGAAAAGGGGGAGGTAAAAGAAAGGAAAACAGAAGTAGAAAGGGGAAAAGATAAGAAAAGGGGAAAGGTTGCAATACAGGAGGACATATTGGAGGAGGTGATGATCAGAAACAAAACACTGTTGAGGAGGGAAAGGAGGAAAGGAAAAAGAAAAGAAAAACTTGGGGAAAATAAGATGGTGGGAAATATTAAGTTAGTAATTTTAACTATGAATGAGATGAACTCTCTCATAAAACAGAAGTAGATAGCAAAATGGATTAAAAGCCAGAATCCTATAAAATGTTATTTACAAGAAACACATTTAAAGCAGAGTGATACATACAGAGTAAAGGTAAAAGGCAGGAGCAGGATCTATTATGCTTCAGCTGAAATTAAAAAAAAAAAAGTGATTCTGATCTCAGGTCAAGCAAAAGCAAAAATAGACATAATTAAAAGAGATAAGGAAGGAAACTACTTTTTTTCTAAAGGGTAGTATAGATAATAAAGTAATATCAATACTAAACTCATATGCACCAAAGGTTATAAAATCCAAATTCCTGGAGAAGAAGTCAGAGCTGCAAGAAGAAATAGAAGCCAAACTGTACTAGTGGGAGATCTTAACCTTGCTCTATCAGAACTTGATAAATTGAACCACAAAAGAAACAAGAAAGAAGTTAATGAGGTAAATAGAATTTTAGAAGTTAGGTATGATAAACCTTTGTAGAAAACTGAATAGGGACAGAAAAGAATATACTTTTTTCCCCCTCAGCGATACATGGAACCTACACAAAAACTGACCATGTATTAGGGCATAAAAACTTCAAAATCAAATACTGAAAGACAGAAATAGTAAATGCATCTTTTTCAAATCATGTTGAAATAAAAATTACATGTATAAAGGGTCAGGGAAAATAGGCCCAAAATTAATTGGAAACTAAATAATCTAATCCTAAAGAAAGAGTGGGTGAAACAACAAATCATAGACACAATCAACAAAATCATCAGAGAATGACAGTAATGAGACAATATACCAAAATTTATGGGATGCAGTCAAAGCATTTCTTAGGAAAAGTTTTATATCTCTAGATGTTTATGCATAAAATAGAGAAAGAGTATCAATGAATCGGGTATGCAACTTAAAAATCTAGAAAAAGAACAAATTAAAACCTTCCAATTAAATCCCAAATTTGAAATTCTTAAAATAAAAGGGGAGATTAATAAAACTGAAAGTAAGAAAACTATTGAAGTAATAAACAAAACTAAAAGTTGGTTTTATGAAAAAATAAACAACAAAATAGATAAAACTTTAGTTATTATGATTAGAAAAAGGAAAGAAGAAAATTAATTTGCTAGCATCAAAACAGAAAAGGCAGCACTTCCCACCAATGAAGAAGAAATTAGAGCAATAATTAGGAGGCATTTTGCCCAATTCTGTGCCAATAAATTTGATAATCTAAGTGAAGTGGAGAAATACCTACAAAAATATAGATTGCGCAGATTAACAGAGGAGGAAGTAAATTACTTAAATAGTCCCATTTTAGAAAAAAGAAATTGAACAAGATATTAATCAACTTCCTAAGAAAAAATCTCCAGAGATTTTTACAAGTGAATTCTACCAAACATTTAAAGAACTATTAATTAAGTACTATGCAAAATAGTTGGAAAAACAAGGAAAGGAGTTTTATCAAATTCCCTTCATGATACTGAAAGTGCTGATACCTAAACCAGAAAGGGTGAAAACAGAGAAAGAAAATTATAGACTAGTTTCCCTGGTGAATATTGATGCAAATATCTTAAATAAAATATTAGCAAAGAGATTACAACAAGTTATCAAGAGGATAATACTGTTCATTTTGTATGATCAAATAGATTTTATACCAAGAATGCAGGGCTGGTTCAATATTAGGAAAACTATTTGCATGACTTTATATCAATAAGCAAACTAACAGAAATCATATGATTATTTCAATGGATGCAGAAAAAAACATTTGACAAAATCCAACTCCCATTCCTAGTAAAAACACTAGAAATCATAGGAATAAATGGAGTTTTCCTTAAAATGATCCTTAACATCTATCTAAATTCATCAACAAGAATCATATGTAATGTGGGTAAGATCAAGGCTACAATAAGGTGGCCCATTATAACCACTGCTTTTCAATATTCTATTAGAAATTTACTTATAGCAATAAAAGAAGAAAAAGAAATTAAAGGAATTAGAGTAGGTAATAAAGAAATCAAATTATCACTTTTTGCAAATGATATTATTGTATACTTAGAGAATCTTAAATAATCAACTAGAAACAATTCACAACTTTAGCAAAGTTGCAGGATGCAAAATAAAACCACATAAATGATAAGCATTTCTATATATTACCAAAAAAATTCAGTAGCAAGAGATACAAAAATAAATTCCATTTAAAATAATTGTAGATAATATAAAATATTTGTGAGTCTACCTGCCAAGACAAAGTTAGAAAGTGTATAAATACAATTACAAAACATTTTCCACACAAATAAAATCAGATCTAAACAATTCGAAGAATATCAAGTGCTCATAGGTAGGCTGAGCTAATATAATGAAAATGACAATTCTAGCTAAATTAATCTACTTATTTGGTGCCATCACAAACAAACTGCCAAGAAAGTGCTTTACAGAGCTGGAAAAAATAATAAGATTCATCTGGAAGAATAAAAAGATCAAGAATTTCAATGGAATTAATGAAAAATGCAAATGAAAGTGTCCCAGATCTAAAACTATATTATAAAGCAGTGGTCATCAAAACCAGTTGGTATTGGCTAAATAAAAGAGTAGTTGATTAATGGAATAAGTTAGGTACACAAGACATAATAGTCAGTGACTATAATAATCTAGTGTTTGATAAACCCAAAGACATTCTCCTGGGATAAGAACTCACCCTTTGACCAAACATTGCTGGGAAAAATTGGACAATAGTATGCATTGACCAACACCTAACATCCTATACCAAGATAAGTTAAAATGAGTTCATGAGTTAGAATAAAAAGTATTATTATAATTTAATTAGAACAATGGATAGTCTATCTCAGATCTGTGAAGAAAGAAGGCATTTATGTCCAAAGAAGAACTAGAGTACAGTATGACATGCAAAATGAATAATTTTGATTATATTGTTAAAAACTTTTTGTACAAACAAACCCAATACAGACAAGAATTGAAGGGAAGCAGAAAAACTTAGAAAAAAATCTATACAACAAAGGATTCTGATAAGGGCCTCATTTATAACACATATAGAAAATAGACTCAAAATTTTAAGAATATAAGCCATTGTCCAATTGATAAATGGACAAATGCTATGAACAATTTTCAGATGAAGAAATTAAAACAATTTATAGTCATATGAAAAAAATGCTCTAAATCACTATTGATTAGCAACTCTGAGGTGCCACTACCACTTCTCAGATTGACTAAGGTGACAGGAAAAGATAATGATAAAAGTTGGAGGGGATGTGAGAACACTGACACTAATGCATTGTAGGTGGAGTTGTGAACTGTTCCAATGATTTTGGAGAGAAATTGCGAACTATGCCTAAAAAGCTATCAGACTATACAAACTCTTTGATCCAGAAGTGTTTTTATTGGGCTTATATCCCAAAAAGATCATAAAAAAAGAAAAGAACCCACTGCTGCAAGAATGTTTGTAGCAGTCCTTTTTGTAGTGATAATGGACTGGACAATGAATGTATGACCATCAGCTAGAGAATGGCTAAATAAGTTATTGTCTATGAATGTGATGGAATATTATTGTTTGATAATAAATGATCAGCAGGATGATTTCAGAATGACCTGGAGAGACTTAAATTAACTGAGGTTAAGTGAAGTGAGTAGAACTAAGAGAACATTATATATGGCAACAACAAGATTATCTGATGATCGATACTGATGGACGTGACTTTTTTCAACAATGAAATGATTCAGGCCAATTCCAATAGACTTGTGATGGAGAGAGTCATCTGCATCCAGAAAGAGCACTGTGGGAACTGAATGTGCAGCACAATATAGTTTTTCACTTTGTTGTTGTTGTTGTTTTATTGTTTGTTGTTGCTTTTTGTTTTCTTTTTCATTGCTTTTTAACTTTTTGATGTGATTTTTTTTGTGCTGTATAATAAATGTGGAAATATATATATATATATATATATATATATATATATATATATATATGAAGTGTACATGTTTTACATATGATGGATTACTTGCTGTGTAAGAGGGGGAGGGAAAAATTTGGACACAAATTTTGCAGTGATGAATGTTGAAAATTTACTTCCTTACATGTATTTTGAAAATAAAAAGCCATAATAATGTAAAATAATGTATTGGTGTTATATCTTCACCTTACACACCATTTGTCAATTACGGTGTTGTAGGGATGCTTTATAGTGTATGAATTTGACTACATGAATACTGAGGTTCTTTCTAAATATCCTGTTTTCCTGTTCTTTGATATATAGTGGCTGAGTTCTCAGACCAGTCCAAAAATCCAGTCTCTTCCATTTGCATTTAAAAAAGAGAATTAATTACCTATACTATGTTTAATCATCAATGTACCTTTTAATTTTTAATTATCTATGATCTTTTACCTGTTAGCTGTCCAATTCTGATCCTCATAGAGTAGTTGGGCCACCAGTCTTTTCTTTAGAAGAAGTGGATTGCCCTTTCAGATCCCAAAACAATTTTTTGATATTGGATATATCAGGCTACTTTTCTTTGCTTCAGTTGATTTTTCTGTAAAATGTTGATGATAAATTATACTACCTATCTCACAGATTGTTGTAAGATTTTTAAATAAACTGTAAAATAATATGACTATATACATGATTGTTAACAATAGTATTAATTATTTGTAAAATAAAAATAGAAAAAATAATTTGTATATAATTCTTATTAATTATTTTAAATTGATAGAATTTCTCTATAAATATTAGAACCCAGGAGATTTTTTTCTTTTCCCTTTACAATTCTTCAAAGAAATTTCAATTTCTTTTTTTTTTGACATTGGTTTATTAAAGAACTCATTTGTTATTCTTTTATTTTGCTCATTTTAGACATTAAAGTAACTATTTCTTTTTGCTTTCATTTCTATTAACATGTATTCCTATTATGAGTACATTAACAATCAATCAATATTTCTATTATTTTTGACTCACTTGAAATTTAGTATTTCAATATCAAGTATTCAATTAAATTTGTATCCATTTTTATACTCCCTTAATTGATATCAGTTTTTTATTGTGTTACAGTTCTTAAACCTATGCTTAGAATATCACCCTGTTCATATTTATGTATAATTTCTTCATGTTATAATACCTGATAATATTTTGTATGACTGCCAGGTAGTGCTTAGAAATATACTTCTTATTATAGTATTAGAAATACTGGTTGTATTAGCTCCCCTGCCTCAGAAATACCATATAGCAAAAAAATTGAGGATGCAACCCAGGAATGCAGATGGTAGACATTGGGAAGTACAGGTTCTTTACAAATTCTCAATAGAAGATTCTGTCCTATCCAATTTCTTCTTCCCATAACTTTATAATAAAGAATTTGATTGATATGATGATCTTTTTCCTTATGTTTAACCTCTAGCTTATTGCAAAGGGTCATCCAGAAAAATGTCAGTTTTTTTTTCTTTGATGTGTATGCTTCCCCTCCAAAAACTGTTCCAGGTATTTCTATTAAATTAGGATATAGGTATATTAGAAATATACCCATTAGTAAGATGCTAGCATTTTTCATTCTTATATTTCCTCTTCTTTTATATTTCTGTTCAATTCCTCAACTCTGAGAAAGTAATATTAAAGTTTCCAATTGTCGCTATTAATATGTATTTGCAATTCAGTTACTTTTTTCTTTGCGAATTTATATGCTATGTTCTTCGGACCATATACGTTTAATGCCAATTATTGTTGGCTGTTTGTTTTTCCTTTCAGTATAATCTAATTCCTTTGTATCTGCTTAAATGGATAATCTTTGCCTTGTTTTATATGATAACATGATTACAATTCCTGTTGGTAAAATATATATTTGCTGCACAAGTTTTATTTCAAGTTCTCAATTTTATTCTATGGATATATTTGCTTTTTAAATATCTCTTGTAAGAAATAGATTTGGTAGTAGTTTTATATATACACACACACACCCCCCCCCCCCATATATGCATATATGTACATATGTATGTGTTGGGACCAGTTATATATGCATGTAAGTACAATATACATATAAATACAAATATATGCATGCATGTGTACATATGTATATGTGTGCAATATGCAAACAGTCCCACTTTATATACATATATGCACATATACATATACACGTATGTATATGTGCATATGCAAGCATATACACATTTATAAATAAAATCTGCTACTCAATTTTTGAATATCATAAATTCACATTTTAAATTATAAAACTTTAAAAATTTCTCACTGTCCAGTATTTTTTCTATATCTAAGATTTTTCTGTTCTATTTCCTCTTTAAAACCAATGTTTTCCATCTATGATTTAGTCTGTTTAATCTACTTTAAAACTTCACTACCCACTATTGCAAGATGTTCTTCTTTCTCCTTTTCAACTTTTTTATTTTTTGTCTAATTTTTGGAATATGACTCCACCTAATAAATTATTTTTCTTTTTTGTTAGTTTGTCATACAGTGCTTCTGTTTTTCTTCATTTCCCCTCATTGTTAAGTATTCACAATATCTTTCTTTTATCTTGTCTTTCAAGTTCTTTTCTAAGGTTTCCATCCGTTTCCCATTTTATACCTATAAAAAAATGATTTCTTTACCTCTTTCTCTTTACTTACTTTTTTCCATTTTTGTCAAGTCTGATTTTTTATTCTTTGATTAGTGGTCTATGTATTTTCCTTATTCCTTATTTGGATTTTTTTTGGTATTCTTTATAGCATTAAATATCACAAATATCAACTTTAAATTATTTTTTCTAATCAATATCTATGTTATTGCCTCTGTAAATCATGCTTTTTTCATATTTTTTTCTTTTGTACTTCACTTCCTCTCCCCACTAATTAAATTCATGAGTTGTATATTGAAGATATAAACATTATCCAACAATAGAAATTTTCCTTTTTTTTTTCCAAATGGTAAGGTCAGAGTTGAGTGATAGGTAAGATGCCAAAGGTTAATGAGCAGTCCTGAAAAGGGGTTAGCAAGCCCTCACTACCAGATATTGTAGTCCTCCTTGAATACTGCACACATCCCTGTTTTCAAATTAGACCCTTAGCAAGGTTCCTTACACTTATGAAATTATATTCCTCTTACTGCATGGGAGCATTCTTCTCCCCATTTAGTATAACATCTTTTCCCCTATCTTCTTTCTTTTTCTTTTTCTTTCTTTCTTTTTGCTGAAGCAATTGGGGTTAAGTGACTTGCCCAGAGTCACACAGGTAGGAAGTGTTAACTGTCTGAGACCAGATTTGAACTTGGGTCCTCCTGACTTCAGGGCTGGTGCTCTATCCACTGCACTACCTAACTGCTCCCCTCTTTCCCCCACCTCTTTTTTCAAATCTCTCCCTTTTCATTTTTTCAATTATTTTATGGCTACTCTTCTTTCTTGGTATGTGAGACACAGGCTCAAATAAATCAAATGAATTTAGGAGACTTCTCAAGGTAAAAGCAGAAAGGAATTTTATTACTATCTCCTGAGAAAGGGTGTCTCCCTCTCCACAAGCAATTAGATAAGGAGAGGTACTGCCCAGTTAACAGACAAGAATTATATAGGGGCCTGGCTGAATTTTTCCCCTTATTAGCCAGGACAAATGACCTCACATTCTAAGTCATAAATGAGGAAAAACTTTCCACCCAACCACATCCTTAGGATGACTAAATTACCTCAGTGTCAAGGTGCACCCCCAACTTAGTCCCACAAAGCAAAAGGATGGTCCTATTCCTTGTAAACCAGGTGATCTTTGGAGAAAGAAACTGGGCCCTGGGGCACAGCCAAACCTCACTCAGTCCTTAGAACACAGTCCCCATCTTGTGAGACAGCTTTCACAGTTCACTTCATTCACTTGGTGACTGTATGGGTTATTTTCCCTAAATACTACTTCTCTCTAAAAAATCATTTTAGGCAAAGACACTGTGGCTCAAATAAGACCAGCCCATCAGAGTTGCGCTCTCTGCAGCAGAGTTGGGATGCTTGGCAGTTCAGCTGGAGAAAGCACCTCACTGACTGCTGTTTTATCCTGCCAAGTGATCTTCAGAATCTTCCTAAGACAATTCAATTGGAAACAATTCAATTATCAGGACACTGCTCCACTCTCCAGGTATCACCTGCATACAACACTGAAGCCAGCGACTTAGTTTATTAGATTATCTGATACTTCCTCTTTCACGCTTTTCTTTGATGCACCCCAGTGCTGAGCTAGCTCTTGTAATGTGTGCATCCATCCCATAATCTATATAGAAAATCCTGAATAGTCTGCTGCCAAATTAAGCGAACTTATCCACAACATTCTGATTTTCTCTATAAATATATATGGAGGACTAATATATATATATAATATTATATATATTATAATTATATAAATAAATATATATATATATATATATATATATATATATATATATATATATATATATATATAATGGTTCCATATATGGGTGATGTAGTGCTGGCTGGTGGAACACCTCTGTTTTTCTTTGTGTTGGTTGTCAGACCAAAATTAGCACAAATGGCAAAGAATAGATCACTACTTTGTTGTTCCTCAACTTCAGAGAATGCATTGAGCACACAATGAACTTGCAAGCATGATATACCAACTCCACTTTGGTCTTGTTCTTTTTAAGTTAAATAATTTACTGTCTGTGTAGTAGCTGACCTTGATACTACTCTCATTCTGGTTGAAGAACTCTGACAACATTGTGGAAAACATCATGTTAAAAAGCATGGGTCAAGCATAGAGCCTTACTTCACTCCATTGTGACTGGGAAAGCATGAGAGCATCATCCATTATCCAGAACCTGTGCAAGCATGCTGTCATGAAGCTGACATACAATATTGATGAACTTCTCTGGGCAACCAAATTTACTATGAGCTTCCACAAGCCTTTATGACTGATGGTACCAAAGGCCTTGGTCAGGTCAATGAACATTGTGCACAGACCTCTGTTCTGCTCCTGGGATTTCTCCTGGAATTGTCAGGTAGCAGACAATACATCAGCCATGCCTTGGTCCTTTCTGAAGCCACATTGGCTCACAGGTAGATAATCATCTTCTAATCAGGAGTCCTCAAACTTTTTAAATAGGGGGCCAGTTCACTGTCCCTCAGACTGTTGGAAGGCCAGACTAGAGTAAAAACAAAAACTTTGTTTTGTGGGCCTTTAAATAAAGAAACTTCATAGCCCTGGGTGAGGGGGATAAACGTCCTCAGCTGCTGCATCTGGCCCACGGGCTGTAGTTTGAGGACCCCTGTTAGGTAAAAGACCATCCTGTTATGGAGGATACTGGCAAAAATCTTGCAAGCAACAATTAAGAAAGGCAATCCCTGTGATTGTTGCAGGGCAACAATTTCCTTTTCCTTTAGGGAGATGAATGATGAACTCCTGAGGGACAACCTCTTCCTGACATATGGAAGATTTTAGTCAACTTTTGCTTGAACAGTAGAACCCCTACCTTGCAAATCTCAACTGGAATAGAATCAACACCAGGCATTTTGCCTCACAAAAGGAGCCTAATGGCATTCAAAATCTTTTCATTAGTTGGAAACTAAGCTAGAGAGAGACTGACTTCTATCTGAATTAAATGGTTTATAGCTTTGGTTGATGATGGTACATTGAAAAGATCAAGCAAGTTTTCAGCCCATCTCTTTAGGATCATGTCCTTATCACTAATCAATGTGGCTTCATCAGATTGAATTGTTGAGATATACCATAGTTCTTTGGCCCATAAATAGCCTTCACAGAATCATGAAGTGCTTTAGATTGCTACTATCAAAGTAAAACTGAATTTCATTTGTCTTTTTCTTGAGCCAAGAATTCTGCATCTTGTTAAGCTTCACTTGTACTTTACTTTTGATGGAACTAAATGCTTTCTTTTTGGAGACAGATTAGCTGTCCTGCTGGTAAACCTTGTGCAATTCTCCTTTTTCATTTAGTAGTTTCCCAATTTCCCATTATTTTCACCAAAGCAGTCCTGAGGTTTGCAAGTGTTCTTACCTAGGTGAGTAAATGCAGTGTGTTATCCCAAATTTCTGAAAGCTTCCTATTCATTTTCTGCTCCACTGTTGCCAGAGAGAGCTGGGCTGGATCTGAATCTAGGTCTGTTACTTCACCTGGAGGCTTGTGGAGGAGTAAAATAAAAGATGGAAATTAATAGGTACTAGTATTCTGCCTCCCTCGTTCATGTGAGCAGAGGATGTCATTTATGAGCCAGACCTAGATCTGGGTTTGACCTGGGACTTTATACAGGCAGATGGTTTTCTATCTAAGTCCCTCTGCTTCATGCATGAAAATGGAAAGTCTGTCAACTTCATGGTACAAAGTCAAAAGTAATATTAATAATTGTTTAGTGAGTTTGTGTGAACTGTTCAAGCCTTTATGACATCCTAGACTTTGAACCTTGATTTTCTGGCTAAATTTAAAGTACTTTCTTACATACTCTCTTTTAGCTTATTTCTCCAGACCTGATCTCTTCCCTGCATATCTTATGTCTTGTAATTCCCCTTGCAAGTCCTTTTTGCCTCTTAGATATTTGATTTGTTGCCTTCCCAATAGTTTCTCCTAGACTTCCAAGTTCTAATTTCTGTTGATTAGACCGATCCCATTGCTGACTCCATTTCATGTAAGACTAACTGGTTGTATTAGCTCCCCTGCCTCAGAAATACCATATAGCAAAAAAATTGAGGATGCAACCCAGGAATGCAGATGGTAGACATTGGGAAGCACAGGTTCTTTACAAATTCTCAATAGAAGATTCTGTCCTATCCAATTTCTTCTTCCCATAACTTTATAATAAAGAATTTGATTGATATGATGATCTTTTTCCTTGTTTAACCTCTAGCTTATTGCAAAGGGTCATCCAGAAAAATGTCAGTTTTTTTTTTTTCTTTGATGTGTATGCTTCCCCTCCAAAAACTGTTCCAGGTATTTCTATTAAATATTCCTATTCTCTCAGCAGTAGTTTTCAAAGACCACAATTTTCTTTTCTTTTAAAATCAAGCAAATAGCATTAAGTGGGCTACTGACTGACATTACAGAGATTTTTTTTTTGCTTATCATGAACCATTTTGTACTCAGTGCTACTTTTTTATACTTTTTTTTCCCCCCTAAAATAATATAACAGTGAAATCCTAAGTGTGGTAATATGTGATCTTTGACATAACTCCCATAACACATTTAGTAGTCTTGTCTAATTTACCATGGAAGTGTTAAAAACAGGAATATGTGTGAAGCAATTAACCAAAAATATATGATTACTTGGCCTCACATGGTCCTGAAGCTAAAGTACTGAATGCTATTTTAGTTAGATTTCTTCTTCCCAGTTTATTTGCTAAACTTTCCATCAAAATAAATTTTATAAAAACATAGTCCCTGTTGGTGAATTTTGAAAATGGAAGTTTCCTTATAGCCTGAGTCCCCAAAGACAGTTCCTTTATTACCTATTAAGTTCAGATTCTAGGGTTTATTTTATATTTAAAACTGTAAATCAAGCCAAAGTAATAAATTGAGGAGAATGTATACAACTTCTGAATAATTTAACAGTCTGGAAAGCCTTTCCTCATTTCCAGATAAAGGCCAATTAGAAAAATTGGAGTTCTACTTTAGCTATAGTGTATATTGTTATATTGTCAGCTCTCAAGGTTTGCTGTGAAGTTATTATATAGAGCTTATATAATCCTGCAGTAATACAACTATGCTTGCAAACATGGCTCATAAAAAGCTTTTAAATGTTAGTCTTTGATTGGCTTTTGCTTTGTGGCCATAGGGGAGGGAAGGAATTATGAAAACCTATTAATAATGAAAAAAGAAACCCACAGAAACAAAACAGTATGCCTCTCTGACTAAAAAAGGATTTTCCTGTATGATGTTTGGACAGTTCACTATGTAGAGTTATTACTTTATTATATGAGATAGATGAGCATGCAGTTTGGCCAGCAAAACCTATTTTGTTTGAGCTGTCGAAAGTACTCTTCTAATATAAACCATTTTGGACTATGCAATGCTAATCTGTAATCTATATAAATTGAGAAACTGATTAATGAACATTTCTACCTTTACAGAATTATTAAGTTTTTAAATTCACAGCAAAATTTTATTGAGATTTGACTCTATTTTGATATATTTAGATGTATAATTTGAACCTTTATAGATATAAAAGTAAATCTCATGTGAAGTTGATCTAGATTATTTTGCCATAGCATTATTAAAATACAAAGATCTAACCAAAGTTTGAAGACATGAAACATTGCCTGGTCAATCACCTTTGACAAAAGTATACTAATGGAATTAACTGCCTCCTATAATCTCTTTTGTCCAAAGGCTCTTTGTCCTAGACCCAAAGAAGTTTTGGGGCATGGGCTGGATATGTTTCTATATGAAAGAGGAAAACAGCAGGAAGGTGCTTTTTCCGATGCTTGCACTAAACATCCATCTGAATAGTGAAAACTATGTCTGTGCTATTAAACAAAGCCTCAGGGTTAATTAATTGAAAATAATCACTTACCATGTATGCATGCACATATATGTTTATGTGTTTATGTGTGTAAGAGAGATGACACAAAGTAAGTGCTCAATTTTTTTCATTATTGAAAAGAACTCTTTTAAAACACCTTCATCTGCCTTTAGGGAAAGTTCTAAAACAATAATTGAAAAATTGTTCTAATATTTTTTCACTGAATTCTAAAAATACTTCATATACAGTGCATGATATGGAAAATAAAAAGCTGCTATATTTATATAATACATGAAGCTCTGTGAAGTGCTTTATAAATATCTAAATTTAGCTTCACAATAAGACTATACAGTAGGTTTTATTATTTCACTCACATTACCAAGGAGGGAACTAAGGCTTAGTATAATTCATTGACTTGTTCAAGGTCACATTATTAGTATATTTCCAAAGGAGGAGTAAAACTTGCATTTTCCTGCTCCTTTTCTCTCCTCTATCCACTACACAATACTGTCTCTCCTATCCAAAAAGAAAAGAATGAAAGAAAAAAAAAAGGAAGACAGGAAGGGAAATAGAAGGAAGGAAGGAAGGAAGGAAGGAAGGAAGGAAGGAAGGAAGGAAGGAAGGAAGGAAGGAAGGAAGGAAGGAAGGGAGGGAGGAGGAAGGAAGGAAGGGAGGAAGAGAGGAAGGGAGGGAGGAGGGAAAGAAGGAACAGAGAGAGGGAGGGAAGGAGGAACAGAGGGAGAGAGGGAAGGAGGAAGGAAGGAAGACTTAACTGATCTTCTTCAGTCTTCTATACAACACTTTATCTCACTCAAAAGGAAAGAAGGAAGGAGGAGAAAGAAGGAAGATAGGAAGAAAGAGAGGAAAAAAGGAAGAGAAAGAGAAAAAGTGGGACAGAGGGAAAAATGAATAAAAGGAAAAATTAAGTTTAAAAAGTAAGAAAGTGCAGAGTTAAAGTGAGAGTTTCTTAGCATAAAGAAGTTAATATTAAAATTTAAACTGGAAGGTTTAAAGTTAGCCAAGAGAAAAGGATATTAATGGCTGGGTGGTTTCACTTTTTGAAATCATTGTTTTCAATCTTTCTGAATTACATATTGGAACTCATTGCACTCCTCCAAGTATTCCACAAATACAATGGAGAGAACTATTATCAAGTAAAATCTATCAGTGAAAATATGGATAATGGAGACATGAAATTCACGGGACACCAGCTACACATGCTTTTATCATTGTTGAGCACAATATGCTTATTCTTTCTTGTCTTTCATAATAGTTTACAGATATGGATGAAAAGTGAGAGTAAAGTGTAGAGGGCTAAAATTCTTATTTAAAACCAGGTGGTAACTCAGTGGAATTGATAAAGACAATGATTATCTAGTTTAGCATGGTGATAAATAGTTCTCTAGTTCAGTATATGTACTTAGTACTTAATATAGTTCTACAAGATTGATACCTACAATGATGTAATTATAATAGAGTATATAACTGGGACAAACTCAGCCAGAGACATTCATTCCATCTCCCATCACTGATGGGGGACAGGAACAGACTTGGGAAGACAGAGGACTGGAGGCTGGAGCACAAGCTCCGGAATGTGTCTTGGTTTCTGTGGGGAAAGGCAGGAGGATCATACAACGGTCTCTGTCTTGAAATCTCCCTGAGTCTGGGAGCTTGTGCTCCAGCCTCCAGTCCTCTGTCTTCCCAAGTCTGTTCCTGTCCCCTCTATGTCTGACTCTGGCCTCTTAAATACTCTATTACAATTAAATCCATTCATCATACTGAGTATAAGCCAATCATTGTATCACTAGGGAACCATTAGTTGTTGTAAGATTAATTCAATCATATTGAACTAGGGAACTATTGATCACCATGCTAAACTGGATAACCATTGTATTATCAATTCCACTGAGTTAATACCTTGTTTAAATCAATCATACAGAGTTTCAGCCCTCTACAGTAAAGCCTGCCAACTGCAGGCCAGTGAGTTTGACTAATTACTGGCAAAATCCAACAACATTTTAAAATGAATCTGCATTGAACTTTTAGAAAAGGGAAAAGGACTTCCAGTGTTGAGATGGCAAAATAAAGGCTTAGAAAATTCCCCTCTAGACAACTAAAATACTGCCTTAGCATTGGTCTAGAAACAGGAAAGGAGCTTACTAGAAGGGCAGGAAAGATCTGTTTCTCTAGGGTGGAAGGGGATTGAGGCTCAAAAATGGCAGCAGCACCCAGCCTAACAGCTGGGGACTTGCAGCAGAGCTCTAAATCTGGGGCAATTTACAGGCAATAGCCTGCCCTTCTACAGACTCTTACCCCCTGGGCAAGTGAGCAATCTGTGCAGCTAAGGGTGGCTCCACCCCAGCAACCCCATTATCAGCACAACTCATCAATGAAGCTTTGACTCCAAAGTTGAAGTTCCATGCTGGGACAGGCTAACAGTAAGAGAGTTCCCCTGGAGTTGTCAGCAGGGAGGACTTGTTTCCATATTTATGAAGAAGCAGGACCGGTATAGACCAACAAGATCTTTTCTCCAGGACCAGCCACCAGAGAGATGTTTACCAGAAAGCCCCAACCAGCAAAATCCCAGCTCAGGAGCAGGCTACTAGTTAAAAGTCACACTCAAGGAAAATCAACAGGGAGGTCCTATGCCCCTTCCTTCCTCCCTAACCCTCCTCCTCCTCCCCATCACCCCCTGCAGTACAAGTCTACTCTCCAGAGAAAGGAAGGAGCTAAACCCTGAAGCCCTTGAATACACAAAATGGTATAGCATTTAAATTTTTGAAGAAGTTGAATGAGGTCTAGGAGGAAATATATAATAAAATTATATTAGTGCAGGACCTCAACTCAGAGGTAAAAAACTAAATAAATTTAACCAAAAAAGAAAAATAAAAAACATTAATTCCTCAGCATTATATGGCTTCTGCACAAAAATCTACCATGTATTAAGACTTTAAAATCTCACAACCAAATGCAGAAAAGCAGAAAGAATAAACACATCTTTTTCAGATCATAGTGCAATAAAATGACCTTCAATAATAAACAGTGGATAGGAAATGAATGTAAACTGCTTGCATTTTTGTTCTTCTTCCCAGGTTATTTATACCTTCTAAATCCAATTCTCCCTGAGCAACAAGAAAACTGTTCGGTTCTGCACACATATATTGTATCCAAGATGTACTGTAATCTATTTAACATGTATAGGACTGCTTGCCATCTTTGGGGAGAGGGTGGAGGGAGGGAGGGGAAAAATCGGAACAGAAGTGAGTGCAAGGTAATGTTGTAAAATGTTGTAAAAAATTACCCTGGCATAGGTTCTGTCAATAAAAAGTTATAATAACAAACAGTGGAGAGATTAAAATTAAGTAGCGATTAAATAATCTAATCCTTAAAAAACAAATGAGAAAAAGAATAAGTCAAAAGAAACAATAAGTTCATTGTTGAAAATGACAATAAGGAAATAAAATACCAAAATTTATAGGATGTAGATAAAGTGGTACTTTGTGGGAAATTTATATCTGTAATTCTTTATATTAATAATAGATAGATATATAGGAAAAGCAGATCAATTAATAGATAATACAACTAAAAGAACAAATTAGAAATCTCCAATTAAGCACCAAATTGGAAAACCTGAAAATCAAAGGGAAAATTGAAAAAACTGAAAGTAAGAAAAATATGGAACTAATAAATGAAATAGAAGCTGATTCTATGGGAAGGGGGTGAAAAGCACAATAAAACAGATCAATCATTAGTTAATTTGATCAGAAAACCATGAGCAGAAATCATGTGATTATCTCAATGGATACATAAAAAGCCTTTGACAAAATATAGCACTCATTTTTATGAAAAGTACAAGAGAGCATAGGAATAAATGGAGCTTATCTTAAAATGATAAGTAATATTTATCCAAAAGTATCATCAAACATTATTTATAAAATGGGGACAAGCTAGAAATATTCCCAGTACAATCAGGAGTTTTTAATATCGATAAATTAATGAAAAAAATGGAAAGGAATCACAAAGAATCAAGCTCCATAAAAAACAGGTAAAGGCAGACAACCATCATATTCGTTCTGATAACTTTTAACAGATCAGTAAGTAGTTGAAGATAATTATTTCATATTTAGTTTACTTAAATTCAAATAGAGCATTTGACAATCATCTCATAATATCCTTGTGGAATTGTTAAATTGATGATGTTATGCCTGGATAAAAATGCCTAGATATAGAGCCACAAAGTCTGAATTAAAATGTAGTCTCTTTCTACCTTGGGCAAATTATGTAATGCTGTTTGTCTGTTTTTTTTTTTTTAAATTGATGCAGAATTTTTAAAATGAGATAGTTGGATTAGATGATATCTAAGGTCACTTTCAACCTTAAATCTATGATCTATTAGCAATTTTAGACAGATTTGAAAATGGTAGAATGATTGGGTGGTGAAAATATTAAGAGGCTGATGTCAACTTGAAAAAACATCTTAAATGGAGTGTGTCATGGTCCACTTGACTTGGTTCTCTCCTGTTTAAATTTCTCAAGTTAGACATCATTATTAATGAATTGAAAAAGGGATAAATGACATGTTTATTACATTTTTGATGACATATAAGTGGGAGCAATATTAAACACTGGATGACAATGTCAAGATCAAGAGAAGTTTTTAGTAAGCTATACCTTGGACCAGATTGAATGACATTACATTTTAAAGAAATCAGTTCCACATGTACAAGGTGGAAAGACTTGGTTCAATAAAACATGTCAATATTTTTAATGCCATGGGGTTGTAGTTATAAGTGTGTGCTGTAATTCCACCTGAGATAAAATAGAGAAGCACTGTGTGTGTGCATGTGTATGTGTGTGAGAGAGAGAGGGGAGAAAGAATCAGAAAGATAGAGACAGAGGGACAGAGACAGACAAGAAGAGACAGAGACATCGTCAAGTAAAATTTGGATAACAATGCTTCAAATATTTTGTAAAGGGTTTTCTTGTTGAGAGATGAATTAGAATGATAATCTCTAAGGTCCTTTATAATTGACTTTTTGTTAAAAAGTGAAATGATCCAGAAAAACTTATTCTTCTATATTAGAATACATATGACTGGAATCTAGACCTGATAACTTAAAGAATGGAGGACTAGAAAGAATTCTAAAACCATCTCTATCCATTAAGAAGTTTTTTTGTTTTTTGTTTTTTTTAATAGAAATGTATATTGTTCCTAATTTTTGATGGAAGAAATTTCCCTGTTTTCCAAAGTGAGGTTTTTTATATAGAATTGAATCTCAGAATACTATATGAATGAACCTTACAATCTTTCTGAGATTATTTAGAATGTTGCTTGATGTCATTATAGAATTTATAAAACTTCTAATTACTTTGGTTATTGTGCTATGCTATTATTTTTTATCAACAGAATGATTCATGCAATATTATCATTATTTCATTACTAATCCACATCATATCAGACAGGAGTATTTATTCCTTGCCAACATTTCCTTTAGATTTACCTTTTATAGAGCTTCAAAAGCAAAGTGACATACCTACAAAAATATAAAACATCAACTACAACATTCAAGAGTCTCTCACCTTTCTAACCATATCCCATATAAAAGTATTTCTCTCTTTCCTTCTTTAATGAATTCAGATAAGAGCAAATATTTCAAGTTTTTGTTTTTAAGGGAAGTTTTCACTGATGGGTATATACTTTAGGCCTTTTAGTATTTTGAATAGTAGAATGTTAACATCCTGGCTAAATGGATTGTCTCTATTCTTGCCTCAAATAGAATGCATCAACTTCTTTCTGGTCTGGACTCAAGATCAAATTACTGAGACTTAAGGGAAGGAGGTGGCCTAATATTGCCTAAAAGTTTTACTTGAGAATGTCTAGAAATACATTTAAAACAATTAGGAGTTGAGTCTGCCCATAATATTTTTTACTTAAGGACTTGCCTTGTGGTTGTCTATGTAATAAACCAACTAGGAAGGTGAAAAGTGCTTATCATACAGTGTAAGAATATTTTAAATTACAAAATCTAGCTTTATTCACATATCACTTATTTAATCTTTTAATTTACATTTTTACATTCTATCTTTAGTTTTATGATTTTCAGTGGAACTAGACTTTCCCATTAACTTCCCTCTCCTTCCCCACAAATATATTCTAAAAATGGATTTTTTACTCTACAATATTATTATTTTTGGAGTGTCTGCTCCAATTGGTTAAGGAACCAACTGTGAAATATTGCTTTCTGAAAGTTAAAAATAATTGTTTTTACTACTGGATCAAATCTTTGGTGTATTAACCTTAAAAATATAGATCCTGTGTATGGGTCTCTCTTGCCCCAGTTGTAAAGAAGAATAATTCCATGCATTTAAATAAATCTACATATGAGTAGGTCCTACTTCAAGCAAATCTTTTTATGCAAAAGAATGCTTACATAATAAGTATATAAGAAGGTAATCATTTACACTATGAAAGTATTCTTGAAAAAAGATGTCACCTGAGAATTTCCTTAAATATTAATTTCCTCCTTTAAAAGTGCTTTCAATTTGAAGTAAAATGAACTTTTAACTGAAAACATCTGTTGTAGTCAGTGGATTACACCTAGATCAGCAAAGTTAAAGCTTGAATTGTTAGAGAGTAATGAAGGATTATTATGGATTGAATCTATGTACATTGTTATGGCACTCCTTATCTACATAACTTTTCCCTCTGATTCTGCCTGAGGTACCATGTATGCAATTGAGTAAGTACTTTTGTCAGAGTTATATATGTGCTCATTATCCTATAGCACAATTAAGATTTTTTTTTCAGATGATAATGAAGGTTCATGATATTAACTTTATAGGGTTATCCAGAACCAAAAACATTTATAAAATCATCCGATGATGATCATGATAAATTATTTTTAAGGTTTAATGTCAGCCCTCATATTTCAGTAAAAAAAGTTTAAATGGGGAATGAAAAGTATATATTATAGTGCTAGCATTGTCCTTTTAGAGACAATATTTTTTTCCTCTTCATTTTTTTTCTGAATGGCAAAATGACTATTGAAAACCATTTTTAAAATATTATATGTTTAAAAATCATGACCTTTTATTAAAGGTTACATCAGGTAGATGTTCAGAACATATGTTTTGAGAGCTTATTTGAAAATGATACAAGAAGGGCCCTCTGAGTAAAAAAGATTGAGAGTCTTCCTTTTGTATTCAGAGTTTGCTAACTAATGTAATTCAGGAAAATGTTTAAAATCAATCTATTTGATAAATTTTATGAACATTCTGAAAGTCTCTCCATTGTAATTCCGGGACCTGGTTCGTAGCAACATCCACAGAGTGGTAAAAACAAACAAACAAACAACAACAAAACCCTACCTTTTTTTTTTAACCTTTATAATTCTTTGAACAATCTATAAAGTCTACATAACAGCAATTAACTGGTTTCTCCAAGGAAGATACATTCACCCCATATTTTAGCATTTTAGAGAATACGCTTAATTGATAATGCATTGATAATCATAGAACAATATGTCTCCCATTCCCCCTTTCTGCTCTTATTTGTACTGAATATCAAAAAAACTGCACCTGTTTCCAAGTGGCTAAGCTTCCCTGATAAAAAGTTGATTAATTATCCAGGAAAATTACCCATTCTGAAATCATTTTTCCAAGTCTTATTTTTGACCCTGACTTAGTTACTGGTGTCATCCAAAACTCTACAGTTTGTTTACTTGATGTCTTATTTTAACCAATTTTATTTGAAACCTGCCATTCAAATGACTGGTTGAGCAAAGCCTTTTCCTATTATAGCACAAGATCGTATTATGGGCTCTTGGTGATGGATGGCTTTGCCTCCTGTGTTGTTTTGAAAGCATTAAACAAAAAGTTGATACTGAACTTCCATTTCTTGAAAAAAAAAAAGTATTAAAAAAAGAAACAACATGTCTGAGCAGTCAAGGTTTTAGGAAAGATATCAAAAGGAAAATATCAATTTCCCTCCTAGCCTTCTTTCGATCCTGACTTTCAAGTTGTTTGAGAAGATATCTTTACAGAATGCACATTTGTCTGGGGGCTAGGTTATTCTTAGGGTGTTTTTCTTGATAAGACTTTGAAAAAAGATGCTCCCTGAACCTTGGGGCCTTTATATATGTGGCCAGGATCACAGCACACTGCCTGAATTTTGCATTTGAGGAATTATTTTGTTTGTGTTTTCCAATAACATTTTCAGTTGTAGCTATCAATGAAAGTGGGAAAAGCAATTAATGGTTTTTTTCCCCTCTGTCTTCACAAAACTCTTATTTTTCTATATGTAAGCTTCATGGGAAAGAAGAAAAAAGGACAGACATCACAGTTCACTTAGAGTTGAGTGTTTAAAAGAAGAGCTTTAGCTGGATTTTTGTGCTCACAGCTTCATTAGCAACTGGCAGTGAACCTTAAGAAAATAGAGTATAGAGCAACTTAGCGATAAACATAATTGCAACGAAAATATTTTTAGTTTTGAACCCGCCCTTTTCAATTAGGAAAAATAAAAGATGGCTCTACATTTCAAGGTGTTATGAGTAAGACTTGCTTTTAGAAGTTTATCTACAAAGAATTCCACAAGATTTACATTTAATATATAAATAAGAAATCAACTTCTACTTTCAGTTAATCAGATAAAGGATTTTATATATATATATATATATATATATATATATATATATAATCACTCCACATTAATTTTTATTGGATGTTAAAAATAATTTTCATTTGTTTTTTTTATGGAAGCATGCGTATCTGTGGCCCTAATCTTTGATGTGCTCACAGTGCTATTCTCTTACAAAACCATTGTCTCCAAAATGAAATGAGGTAACTTTGGGAAATATGATATATTCCTAATAGGTGTGTAGTCAACAAATTCAATGGAATAGAATGAGATATAAGATATCCTGCCACGATAAGCAATTTTAGATCTTTTCTCCAATACAAACAAATACTTATCATTCACCTATTGCCACCCAGTAGCCCCCAACTCTATAATCAACTACCAAGCAAGCTCTCAACTTTCTTCCTCCTACACCCAAAGCTAATTATTCAGAGTTCTAATATGATCTCAATGAAGGCTTCTGCAGAAACACTGAAAAGTTCCCTGAAAGATCAGCAGATTCAAAAGCAAAAATAAAAAAATGAAACATTGGTAGAGGCTCATGAGAAAAAATATTTGAAAACTACATTCTGTAAGAATGAGAGCAAATGAAACGAGACTATTAGCAATAATAGCCAGCATTATTAATGAACAGATTTCAGAACAGAAATTCTGGAATGACAATTTTGTAAATAAAAGGTGTTCCTGCAATTCCTGCAACATGATGAGTATTAATACATTCATTAATTAATATTAATATAATTTGCTCTTAAAAGCAAAACACAACAAAACCCACAAGCTAACACGTAAAAGGAATCAATTGCCATTTCATAGGATTCTGTACCTTTCTCCAGCTGTTATTAAACAATTTCTTAGTTCTTATTAGTGTTTATAATAGACATTTTATATATATATATATATATATATATTTATATATATATATATATATATATATATATCCTGTGTGTGCTACATTCCACTGTTGAATTGATGGGACCATTAAATATGGTTCAAAATAAAATACTTACAAAAGCCTTAAAGTTGGTATGTAATCTTTTGATACATCATTTTTTCCCCTTTTTATTCATAGAACAATTGTACATATATGAAATTCAACATCCCCCACAACTGCTTTGGTGTAGCTGTTGTGTTTGAACCCTAGCTATAATAATCTATTGACTCAAGTCTTGGATTGAAAGCAATCTCTTTGGTTTTCTTGGACATTTCAAAGTCAAAATGAGTTCACACCTTGAAAAGCTACTGGAATAGCTACAAGTAATGATGACCATAGCTTGTGGAAATGTTAGGTTAAAGCCAATTGTAACCTGAATTGACCTGACAGCACTGGACTGCCTCGCTGAACTCTCCATGTTCAGTTCTTGAAAAAAAGTAACTATTTACAACGAAGTAGAATCTGATTTGGAAAGTTCCCTTTCATTTGGCTGACAATGCAGTGTTCCTTCAGCTCTCATGATTGAAACAAAACTTGAAGGAAATTGCCTCCTATTACAGCAGGTCTCCAGCTTAAACAATTTGATGTTTAGGGGACAACACAGCTACCCTATCTGGCACAGACAATTTCTTTTGGGATGAATTCTGCAGTTACTATTATTAAAATGTCTCTATGTCCAATATGTCTATCCCATACCTCACAAGTGATGGGCATTTGAGAGAACTTTGTATTATCTGAATCTCCTGTATCTGAGTCATGATGGGTCCCAATTCATCTAAGCAGACATAGGAATTTGCAATAAATACTATAAATAAATTTTATAGTTAAAATTTCAGAATTTGAGAATTTGAAAAATTTTTTTAGTTTAAAAGATACCTGGAAAGGAATCCTTTATATGACACTGTAGAGATGTCATCCAGTTTCTACTTGAAATGACAGATATCTCAGTACTTTTTGGTGAAGCTCATCTTACTTTTAGACAATTCTAAATGATAGGATAGTTTTCCACATATAGAGATGAAATCTATTTACATAGCCTCCTCATCTTGCTTCTAATTTGGATGTTTGAAGTCAAACAAAATATGAATGTATCTCTTCCACATGATAAAAGATAGGTACTATACTTATGATTTCATTGTTACAGAAAACTCCAGAGTGAAGAAACTACCTCTGGGAGTTGTCTGCTTACAGGTTATTTTCTGAATGGAACTGAAGGAGGTTGATGAGGTCATCAAGACAGAGGGTTTAGAGAGGCAGTTTTTAAAATGTTTAAGTCATTGATCTAGGGGATGTGCTGGGAAATATGTTAAAATCGGCTTCCTGAGAAAAATGCATATGTGACCTAATTTTAAGTTTAATCTGAATTAGTAATATTTTAATCACTTTCTGAAGTTTAGATGATCAATTGCATAATAAATCAAGCTTGGATTGGTAATATTTGCTGATTTCTGAGGTATAAATGCTCATACTTTGAATTTTAATGATTGCCTTTCTTCAGCCAGTATAAACTGACTGCAGCATACCAGTGAATAGTTCTTCTTGACAAACCAGTTAAGTCTAGGTACCACTTCTCAGATTTATGTTTTTAAATGTATGAACATAAAAGATATATATTATAAAATAAACCAATTTTATTGAAATATGGGTATTGATATTGAAAAAAACAGTATGCAAGTTCGTGGAAACTACATTAAGAGAAGGCAGAAAAGGATACTCAGGAAAAAACCTTCATTTGAAAAATAGGACACAGATGTAAAAGAGAATGAAAAGAAATGGTTGAAACACATATCAAGAAAATAAGAATGGGATGTTTCCCAAATTGACAAGGAAAGAAAGAATATATACATGGATATGAGAACAATGCCAAATGCTACAGAGAGGGTGAAAAAGGACTGAAACTAAGAAAGGACTATCAGATTTAGCAATTAAAAATAATTAGTAATTTTGGAGAGAACAGTTTCAAATGGGTGAGATAAAAAACTTGATTATAAAGCTCTGAAAAATAAATAGAAACAAAGTGTAGATAAATTATGTTCAGAAGTTGATTGTTATTTAATTATTTTTATTTATTTTAGTTTCATTATTTTCTCAGATTTTAGCTATGGAGTACATCTAGCAATAAACAAATTTAACTTGTGATAAGAAAAATGAACTAGGCGTCCTAATTCAAAAATGCATATTTGTTTTTACAGGTAGCATTAAGATGGTTATGATGAAAACACAATGGTGAGACCCTCATGTGAATAAATTTTATGTAGGCTTGCCTCAAATTCCAGAGTATTTATGCCTTTTAAAAGTAAGAATTCCTTCCCTGGAATTACACTTTCTTCACTGTGAGTATTTCACCAATTGTCCCAATTTTTCCACATCTTCCCTAGCATTTGTCATTTTCTTTTTATGTAATGTTAGTTAATCTAGGTTTGAAAAAGTACCTCAAAGTTGTTTTAATTTTCATTTTTTTAATCAAGTTTTTAGAGTATTTTATTTTTATGTGATCATATATAACTTTGATTACTTTTTTTGAAACCTGCCTGTTCATATCCTTTCATCATTTATCAATTGAGGAATGACTCATTTTTAGAATATATTTGACCATCAGATCATCTGCAAACTGTGATGGTTTTATTTCCTCATTGTCTATTTTTATTATTCTAATTTCTTTTTTGTTACCTTATAGATATAGCCAGAATTTTTGATACAATGTTGAATAATTGTGGTGATAATGGTCATTCTTGCTTCACCTTTGACCCTATAAAGGAAGCTTTAAGTTATTTGTTTTGCTGTTACTGACAATAATTATTTTTTTTATTTTAGTTACTGCTTATCATTTTAAAACAATTACCATTTATTTCTTTGCTTCTTAGTGTTTTTTTAGAATAAATGAGTGTTATGTTTTCTCAAAACTTTTTTTCTACATCTATTGATACAGTCATAAGATTTTTGTTGTTTTTGCTATTGAGGCTAATTAATATTGAACCAGTCATGCATTTTTGCTATAAATCCTAATGTAGGTATAGTATTTTATTGTTGGGAATGTATTGCTGTTTATTGCTAGTATTTTATTCAATTTTTTTGTATTGATATTCATTAAGTAAATTATTCTAGAGTTTTATTTTTTTTTCCATTTTTGCTCTACCTGGTTGACGTAACAAGTCCATATTTATGTTATGAAAGAAATTTGGTAGGATTCCTTTATGTATATTTTAATTGCTTATATTAGGATTAATTGTTCCTGGGAGTTTTTATTAAAGAAGTCATTTAGATCTTGTCCTATTTCTTTTTTTCTAATATAGGATTATTTAAGCATTCTGTTTCTTTTTCTGTTAATCTAAGCAGTTTATATTTTTGTAAACATTCCTCTATTTCAATTTGATCATCAGATTTACTGCCATATAATTGTGTGAAATAACTCCCAATAATTGTTTTAATTTCATCTTTAATGGTGATCCCATCGCCCTTTTCATTTTTGTTACTAGGTTTTATATATATATATATATATATACACACATTTTTTTTTAACTCAGTTCACATGATGACCATGTCAGAATATATTTTCCTTTTTCTCCATCCTGAGTCCATCCCTTCTGTCTGGAGGAAAGTAAGAGCTCTGGTGAATCTCAAAGTCTTCTGGAGACTCGGTTGTTCAATCACATTCATTAAACTCAAAATAGTTTCTCTTTACATTGTTGGTTTAATTTCTTCTGATTCTGCTCATTTCACTCTCTCATCAGTTCATACTATCCAGGATTCTATGAAATCATATCTCATCATTTCCTTTCTAGATATCTTCCTATCAAGCTTTGGTCTTCCTATCAAAAATCTTGAAAATTTTCCATTGCATTAAATTAAATTAAATCCCATATAGGAATAAATTAAGTTTTAACAGAATAGATTATTCCTGGTTGTAAATCTTCTCTTTTGCATATCTAAACATTGTACCACAAAATCACCTATCATTTATAATTGTGCGGTCCAAATCTTGTGTGAGCCTTGCTATAATTTCCACAGTATCAAAACTGCTTAATTTTGATTCTTATAATATTTTCCCTTTCACATGGGAGTTCTAAATTTTGACTATGACATTCCTGGAATTTTCATTTGAGAATTATTTCAGGAGGTTGACCTATAGATTCTTTCTCTCTTCACTTTGCTTTCTGATCTTAATAAATCCAAAATGTTTTCATTTATGATTTCTTGAAATATAGTTTTTAAGCTTTTTACTGTATCAATGATTTTAGGTTGTCCAATAATTTTTATATTATCTCTTCTTGAGAAGCTTTCCAACCCAGTTGATTTTGTTATCAAATAATTTCAGTTTTCTTCTTGTTTTTCTATCTTTTGATTTTGCTGTCTCATGAAGTCATTGATTGCTGTTTGGTCTATTCTTGTTTCCAAGGAGTCTCCTTTTTTGGTAACATTTACCACTTTCCTTTCTAAGCTATTTATTAATTCTACTTCATTTTTTTCTCCAGACCTTTTATTTCATTTTTATCTCTTTCTTCATTTCTTTTAGAAAGAAAGGAGATTTTGTTATGGAAATATTTTGGGGAAATGCTTTTTTTTTTCTTTGAGCCTCTGTCTAGAATTAATATGATACTGTTTGCTCATTCTTTTGGAGGATTTCTACATTTGACATTGGTTGATTTTTTTCATCTTTAATTAATTTATCTAGATTTAGTTTCTCAACTAGGGCTTTGTGCTAGAGCAGGGCTATTTTTTTTCTAATGAGTTGCTTGGTATGCTGGCTGACCATGTTATTATGCCTTAAATCTCTTGTATTCTTGCACTGATTTCCACATTCCAGATTTAACCTGGGATAACAATTCTATGAGTTGTTAAGGTTCTGAGGTAGATATTTAGAACCATCTCAGGACAGTGTAAGGAATCTTAGATACCCTGAGCCTGGGTTACCCCAGTGTGATGGCTGTGGGTTCCTACTACCTCAGCACTATAGAACGTCCAACTTCTCTACCTTAAGGCTTTTGCAATGAAAAAAAAAATTACTCTTGATGCTTTGCTTTTGCAAGCTATAGAATACTGGCATCCTCTGGCAAATTAAAAGATACAGACCTTGGTTCTGTTGCCAGCTGCTGCCATCTTCTTTTTCCTGGCTGATTTTTATGTACTTCTTAGGATGGAAGATGTTACTGATTTGTAGTTTTTCCTGGGATTTCAGTGTGATGAGAACTTGATGAGTAGGACTGTGATGAGTTTGATGGAGTAGATATGCAGGAGTTCGGTGGCCAGCCTCAAATCTCAAAGTCCAGACAACTGATCCTAAATCTTAAATTGTTGCAAATGTTGGAGAAGGCATTTTTGTCCAGAAATGAGATGATTTGTTTTAAATGATTTCTATAAGTCCCTTCAGTACTCAAAAGGAGTCTCTTATAAAAATTCCTTTTCTCTCTTATATGACAGAAGTTTTCTATTTTCCTTAAAAATGTGGAGTCAGAATTATTTTTTCAAGCACCCTTCCCCCACGCATTAAAAGAGTCAGCAGCCCAAAAAATGAGAATAGCAGATGATATTCCTAGGATCTGGGCAAATTCTCTTCTATTTTTCAGTCTTTTGGTTTTTTTTCTTCTATTATTTCTTTTTTTCTAATGGAGGGATCTATTCTAATCTTCCATTAATTCATCTGGGGCAATGTTTATCACCTTTCCTTGTAAACTAGTTACTCTTCTTCCAATTTTTTCCCCCTCAAGAGTTTCTGTTTCATTTTCTATGCTTGGCTTCATTTTTTCTGGGCATTTTCAGTCCTTTCTCTGAGGAAATAATCATTTTTTTCAATAAGTGGAAGAAAACTTTTTTCAAAAATAAGCTACTAAGCTCATATTAAAAGTCATAGAAAACATAGCTAAGAAAGGACCTCTTTAATAGGGGGAATAATAGGAGAAAATAAGAGGAAATTTAATAGGAGGAAAAGCATGCCATTAAAATCAAGAAATAATAATGTAATGGAACTATATTTGAAATAATTTTTAAAAATGGCATAGCTATTTTTTTAATCAACTCATCTCTCTAGCTTTAATTGCTAAATAGCAGCTTTCTGCCCCTATTCCTCTATCCCTTGCTGCCCTCTAAGGTGGTATAGTCTGACAAATTCAGTCTTGTATTTATCAGCTGATTTTCCTGGGCATCTCATTCTGAATATTTTATATTCAAAGACAAAGGTCAGGATGTTCAGGCCCCTCTCTGGTTTCTCATAATAAAGTGTTTGGTTCCTTAGAATAACTATCCCAAGTTCTTTGAACACTGGTCCTGCAACAATGCAAGTCTATTCAGCAAGGTGCTGGTCATTGTCTCCTATAACTTTAGGGAGCTTCTAGCATTACTATCGGAGGTTTAAACAATTCTTGGACTTTCTTACCAGCCTGGGGCATGCTCAGAGAAATCCTCCTCTCTTGTTGACCTCTGGATGCCAGTGTTTGTAGGATACAGGTCTCCTAGACCATCTCTGCCTGTGCTGGGAGGCTACACTGACATTAATTTGCTGGTTAAAGCCCAATTAGTTTTGATTTTGTTTTTGATGCAGATTTGAAATAGAAGAAGTTTATTTTAGTTTCTCAACCATAATTTCATTATTTAATTAAAAAAAAAAACTTCAAGATTTTTCTCCAATTGTTATTTGGAAGTTTGGCAAATTGCTTCTTATTCAAAATAAAAAAAAAAAAAAACTTTGTGTGAAAATTTTAAATAAAATGTTTTCAAACATCCTATGGAAATATATACAGACTCATTTGCTATAATCAAATTAGACACATGTCAAAGATGAATAATGGTTCAACATTAGTAAAAACAAGTCATTATTCAATGAGTGAGGGAAGCCTTTGACAAAATACCATACAAAATTGTTATGGGCCAGAACTCTTGTACTTGAAACAAGGATTCTTACAAGGTGCTAACTCAGAGGAATTGATAAGACAATGGTTTTCTAGTTTAGCATGGTGATTAATAGTTCTCTAGTTCAGTACATGTACTTAGTACTTAATATAGTTCCCCAAGATTCACACCTATGATAACGTAATTAGAATAGAGCATATAAGCTGGGACAAACTCAGCCAGGGTTCAGACTCGGAGAGACTCAGAGCCAGATGTATTCACTTCATCTCATAGAACCCTGGTGGCTGGTCTCCTGCACTACCTCCATTGAGACCAAGGCCAGTCTGAAAGGGCTCCAGAAAGCTGCCCAGCCCCAGGCAAGGAAACAATAAAGAATTTGGACTTTATCCCTGGCTATTCTTGTGGTGATTACTCAACTGAAAGGAAGGCTGCTCCAAGACCTCCAGAAAACCAATAAGAATTTTACATAAAACTTATATTCAAATTCTAAAAAGTAGAACTATGGGAGGGTCCTTTTTTTAATTTAAGAAAAAGCATAGTTAAAATCAAGGTTATAATATTGTTTGTAATGCAGAAATACTAGAACTTTTCCAGTAGAAAGTGAAGTAAAGCAAGAATACTTTATAATTCTTGCCTTCATGCTTTGTTATAGTTCTAAAAATGTTACTTATTTTATTAATAAATTATTAAATATAAAATATTAGAATCTTAAAACTGCTACAAAGTATTTGACAAAATTATTTCATATTGGTTAAAAAATAGAAAAATTGATCAGTGGAATTAAATTGAATGACCAAGACACTGAAGCAATTGAAAGGAATAGTCACATTCTTGATAAATCCAAGAACATATATTAGAAAAATAACTTTTAGACAAAAAAAAATATGAGAAAATTAAAGAGTGATTTGTCAGAAATTAGGCTTAAACTAAAAATTTTCATCATATATTGTATAAATTCATCATGGATATTTGAATCTCTATATCTTTAAGTATAAAAGATCAAGTATCTTTTTTTTTTTTATTTAATAGCCTTTTATTTACAGGTTATATGTATGGGTAACTTTACAGCATTAACAATTGCCAAATCTCTTGTTCCAATTTTTCACCTCTTATCCCCCCTCACCCCTCCCCCAGATGGCAGGATCACCAGTAGATGTTAAATATATTAAAATATAAATTAGATACACAATAAGTATACATGACCAAACTGTTATTTTGCTGTACAAAAAGAATCAGACTCTGAAATATTGTACAATTAGCTTGTGAAGGAAATCAAAAATGCAGGTGGGCATAAATATAGGGATTGGGAATTCAATGTAATGATTTTTAGTCATCTCCCAGAGTTCTTTCTCTGGGCATAGCTGGTTCAGTTCATTACTGCTCCATTGGAAATGATTTAGTTGAAGATCAAGTATCTTTAATAATTGTAGCTATGAAAAAAAAAAAAAAACTTACCCAAATAAGATATATACAAGATTGATGAGGGGAGCCCCAAAAATCTTTCTCTTTCTCTGACTTTGGAAATGAGCCATGAGGTAGAGCACTTGAGAAGCTCCTTCAAGGAGACTTTCTCCTTGAATCCTGCCTCTGTAAAAGCCCCCACCCGAGGACAAACAACTTCATTTTGTTATCTAGGCGGGGCTGGTTGAGTCCTGAGCTGGAGAATTCCAACCCTATTCAATTGAAGATTTTCTATTCAATTCCAGCTTCAACTCCATCCACCAGCCTCATCTGGAGGGGGAGCAGGACCCTTGTAGCCAAAGGTTTCTATTACAAAAGAGCCAATTTTAAATCCTGTCCTTGGGAGGACCTAACATGCTATGCCATGCCAAGGAAACCTGTACCCACTGAATTGATACTCTCTTTCAGCATTACCCCTTCTTTATCTGTCTCACCCTATTTCCCTAACAAGACTTTATACCTCTCTGTCAGGATTTCTCTACTAGAAACTTTATTTCTCTGTCAGAACCTTGCCACTAAGGAATTTAGTCTTTCTATTCATGCATAGCAAAGGCTGACTTCCCAATGTCAATAATAAACTTCTTTTACCAGTCTAGTTTTTTGGGTTGGTAAATTCCTTTACCAAGGACCTCTGCACTGCCAGAAGGGGGTTCCCTATCCTGCACCCAATCCTAAAGAGGATTTAGGGGAGCCAAACCTCTTTATTTGGTTCCCTGAACCCCAAACCTGCCACTAACCTCATCATTTACATCCCTGACTACCAGGAACCCTAATCTCATCAGTTGGTTCCCTGCCTGGGAACCCCAAAATCTAGATCTCATCAAGATCATAAAACCAGATAGTTGACTTCATTAATTTAAAATGTTTTGCATGAATAAAATTAACAAAGACAGAATTTGATGAGAAATGGGGATTGGGTAATGGGTAAAATCTATGAGTTGGTTAAGCAAAAATGGATTTAAATTTAAAATGAGACAAGAAAATGGTCTAAATCAAATACCAAACTTTACCAGTGGCAGAATTGATGTTGTAACAGAGTGCTGCTCCAATGTGATTAAAATATAATGGAGAATATTGCCACATTGAAACAACAACAATAAAAAATAGAATATAAATAACTTTAATATGTATTTTTAAGTCAATATTGATCCTTTAGGGATCCTTACATATAACATTTCTATTTGAATTAGACATTGCTGTTCTCAGCTAACAGAGTCTTTGACCCAGTGATTCTATTCCTTGGTATGCACCTTAATTAAATCAAAGACAAAAGCAATAAATGTTCAAAACATTACAACATATTCTTAGTAGAGATTTTTTGATTATCATTGAAACTGGAAACAAATGTATTTTGATTGGCTGGAGAATGGCTAGAAAATAAAATGTGTCCTATAAATATACTACATAATTATGCAATAATAATCCATTTGAATAATGTGTTCTGTCTTCGCATCCTTAGTATGGCTCAGAAGAAAACCAATACTCCTGGATTGGGGGAGAGGGCAAGAAACCTGGCTTCTAGTATCAAAATTATCACTTTTAGCTGTATGACTTTAAGTAGATCCTATGTCTTCTAGAGCTCAGTTTTCTTACCTATAAAATAAGGATGATTCTATGGGAATCAACTAATTTTGACATTGAAACAACATTTTATAAACTTGAAAGGACTTGAAAGAGTTAATTACTGCTACAAAGGAAAGTAGGTTACTTTCTCATTTTTACTCTATCCAGGATCATGCACAATATAATTTAAAATAATCCAGCATTCTACTGATACTCTCAGATGTAACATTATTAATTCATGTCAGAATGAACCTTCTAAAGGACTTAATGTCAGACTTAGAAACAAAGCTCATTAAAGCCTGGAGGGACAATTGTCTAAAGTTTCAGCATAGCAAGTCTTTTGGAATGGTCTAAGAATGGATAAGCCATTCATCTTGTTTTCATCTCAGTAACATTCACTAACACAAACACTGGATAACAAGATGCTAAATCTGAATTATAAGCATGGGGGTGGCTATGCTGGTTGTGTATGCTCAAAATGAAGTACTATCTTCATTGTTTGCCTCTTTTTCATGGGATGTTAAACATTCAGAGCAATTTATGAAGCCATAAACCTGCTCAATTTCTTCTCCAGCTGAGACTAAGTTGAGGCAATCTCTATTTTTATTTGCCTAGTTCACAACACCAAAGTCAGTTTATCATTGAGTGAAGTGACAAATACTTTTTAAGAACGAGTGAGAGTTTATTCTCTCTTGGGTATGATAATTATAATGATATCCTTTTATTTTTATTTCCCTCTTTACTATTTTGCTAAAATCAATATTTGAGGCTTCATTAAATTGACTACTAAATTTGAAGTGTATTTAATATGGTTTAAAATGTAAATGATTCACTTTATTGTTTCACAATTAAAGGCACACAATAAAGTGGCAAAGATGAGAGTGATATCATGAATGAGCATGTTTATTTTAACATTTTTTTATAGTGCTCTGGATCAGTCGTGGGGATGGAGAAAGAGATTTTGAGCTAAATCCTTCAAATAAATTTCCCCAGATTTTGTTTTGTTTTGTTTTGTTTTGTTGGAGAGAGAATTAGAGAAAGAAGGAACTGAAGCTGATAAGGTATGAATTATTTGTTGTGGGGAAGTGTAAGTCTCCTAGACTTGCTTTATGCTTTCTTGACATCCTTGTGAATTTGAACTTGGAACTTTAAGGATACAAGGTGAGAATTTGCCTTATTTGTCACCACACAGCTTGGTTCTGTCATTTTCCACATTAATAGGATTTTGTGACTGAGTGACCTTGTTAATATAGCAATATGTTTTCTGCCATATCATCAGTAACAATCTTTCAAATAGAAAAAGCCAGCATTAAAAAAATCACGCTTGGTTTCACTCCATTTAAAAAAAACTGTTGCTAAAAGCAAACGGTTTCCATTATGTTCCAGTGAAAGAAAACAACAAAACATTTCTAGTATTTAGAATCCAACCTGCCACAATGTATGGTTAGGTATTGCTTTCCCATGGAAATGATGTCTCACTTTGACTTTGGAAATATATAAGGAAAAAAAATCTTTTGTTTTCAAATTTCAAACTTAAATACAAAATAAGAAAAAAAAAAAACTCCAACATTGTTATGTGTCCAATTGAACATGAGGGTTCAAAAATATAAAATAATTTCTATATCCAGAAATTCTGTAAAATAAACAGTATTCATTTTGTTCAGAGATGTTCACTTTTCTTTACTTCCTTGTAGGTTTCCTTTTGTTCTCTGTTGTACACTTTTTACTTTTTTCTCCTTTTCCTCTCCTCTCCCCCCACACATATGCAAACACATATACATTTAGGCATATACATATATGCAAATATACATACACATAACATGCATATTGAAATCTAAAATCAATCACATATACACATAAACATTCATATGCATATATGTAAAATCATTATATTTGTATTTCTACTTGTCTCCTGTTTCTCTGATGATGGATAGCGTCTTCCTTTATAAGTTCAATTCTTTCTATATTTTTCTAAATCCACAAGCTCATCAATCCCTTTATACAATCTTTATTCCAACCTTATATTGTCTATTTATTCTAAATAGTCTAAAACAATATGGATTAATATGGTTGACATATAGTGTAGTTTCCCTGTTATCTTTTCAATTCTAGGTTTAATTTTGTCTGAGATAATAATTACCATCTTAGCTTTTTTTAAATAATAAATTCTACTCCTGATCTTTATTTTATGTTTGTGTATATCTCTCATTTTTGTAACATTTTCTGAAAGTAACATACTTTTAAGTTCAGACTTTTAATCTACTATCTGTTTTCTTTTATGGATGAATTCATCCAATTCACATTCTAAGCTATCATTACTTGTTTATTTTTCTCCTTCCTATCTTTTACTTATTATCTTTACTATCTTTCTTCATTATATCTTACCCCTCATTCTGCTTTGCTTCTACCTACTACATTGCTTAATCATACCCCCTCTATGAATCCCCTCTTTATCCTCTCCTCCCACCATATCCTCTTGTCCTCTATTTTTATTTGAATTTAGTAAACTTTTATACCTTCTGAAATATATATGTTGTTCACTCTATCTCATTTCTATTAATCTACATACCCTTCTATATCCCCTCTTAACTCTATTCCCTCTTTTTTATTTCTTTATACATTTAGAACATTTTTATTTACCTCTAATTGTACATGTTGTTTTTTCTTTAACCAGACCTGATATGAATAGGGTTCCCTTTAAAAATTCTTTCCTTACCTTCTCCCTCTCCTCATCCCCTTATTCTCCTATTTCCTTTTAAAATTTGAAGACTTTTAAACCTTTCTAGTTATCGATATATTGTTCCCTTTTTAACCCATTCCATATAAGAGTAGGGGTCTATAACTACCGGCTCTCCTCCCCCATTTAATTTTTTTTTCAATTCTTCCTTTCATACCTCATTTGTACGAAATACTCTTTTCATCTTTTCCTACCCAGTTTTGCTTTTTAAAATTACATCATACTAGCTCTACCTCAATCTTTCTTTTGAACTACCCAATTTCCAATGACAATCTTAGACATGTGATTTACATTTCCATGTATGAAAAGTAAACAATTTGTTTTACTCAGTTCTTTGTAATCGGTCTTTGATGATCTTGAAAGTCTGGTGATTCATTGAATGTTCATTTTCCACGTTTTAATTGATCAGGATTATGTTTAACTAAACAATAGTTTTGCTTGCAGCACTAGTTCATTTGCTCATAGTTATATAAATTACCAAGACTTGCATTCTTTGAGTAAAATTGCTGCTACATTTTATGTAATTCTAATTGTATCTCTATTATATTTGAATTGTGTTTTTTCCCTGTTACTCACATTTTCTTCTTAAACCCAGAATTTGCTATGATATTCTGGTAGGTTTTCTTCCTCAAATCACTTTCCGATGGTAATTGGTGAATTTTTTTTTCTATTCTATTTCCCCTTCTTCTAACAATTAAGCATGTTTTTCTTTAATTCCTGTATTATTGTATCAAGATTCTTTTTTTGATCATAGCTTTTGCATAGTTCAATTATTCTTATGTATTCTGTTCTTGATCTCTTCTCCAGATCAGTTATTTTTCTGATGAGATGTTTCACATTCTCTTCTATTTGTTTTTCATTCTTTATATTTTGTTTTATTATTTCTTGGTCTCTTATTACTTCATTCACTTCCCCTTGCCCAATTCTAATTTTGAAAAAATCATTTTCATCCATAAGATTCTGTATCTCTTTTTTCAGTTGGTTGGCTTTGTTTTCATGATCATTTTGTTTTTCTTGGATGGTTTTCATTATTTTTTAGTTTTCCTTAGTCTTTCTCAAATTCTTTTTTGAATTCTGCAATGAATTCCTTTGGGGAAGGTGACTATTTTACATTACTCTTTGGGGTAGAGAAGCTTTTTTCTTTTCTTTTTTTGCTTTACTAGTGTCCTCTGAAGATAAACCTTGATCTTTTCTCTTTCCGTTGTAACTCTCTATGGTTGAGTTCTTTCTCTATTTTCCCGCTCATTTTTTCTGTTTGTTTTGTTTTATTATTATTATTATATTAACCTCTGGTTCTGGGGTATGAGGGACCTAGTCGCAGGCCCTTCTTTGAGTTTCTTTCTAAGCATAACCTCTCCCTACAATGACTAGTACTTTCAATTTTTCCCTCTGGTCTATAACCTGAAATCAAGAACCTAGAATTCCTATAAATTCCCACAGCTAGCAGAAGCCCAGTCTTACTGCTTTTGCATTTAACTGATGTATTCTGGTTCCTTCTCACTCAGGGGGTTTCAGGTTATCATAATTGGTCTTAGAGTCCTTTATCAGTAGAAATTCCCTCAATCTTCCTGGTGTCAAAGTCCTGACTCTCCACACAGTCCAGGAGGTGAAAATCAGGACTGAACTGGAAGCTGCTTTCCAATCCAGTTTCAATGGAATTGGCCTTGAGGTGTTTACATTTCACCACAAACCTCCTTCTTGGGATCTTCTGATCTTCTCCAGTTTTCCCAAGAGAACCATTTTTGTTTGTTTGTTTGTTTGTTTTTGCAGCTCTATATTCATCCTGAAATACTGGAACCATGGTCTGACATAACAAAGATGGTACTTACATAATTCTGATAGAGAACTTGAGGATCAGAAAAAGCACTATTTACAAACTGAAACATATGATCCTAAGAAGTAGTCCTCAGTAAGATTTAAATGATTTTTTTTTCTTAAAAATAGATTGTTGTTTTTTTAAACCAAATAATCAAAAAATCTCAGTACCTGGAATTTATTCCTAATACACACTTGGCTGTGATTTTCTCCCAGAGTGACTCTGAGAGAGGGGCTCACTATATTTGACATGCATAAATATAGTTGCACTTTCTATCTCAAGCTTGTTGACTGATTAATCATAATTACTAAATTAATAATTACTAAATTAATAACTAAACTTGTCATATGAACCAAATTTTAGGATTATTACTAGAATTTTTAGTATTTCATGCTCTCATTGATTTATATCTGGATGAGAAAGTACTCCAACATTCTTATTTTATACATAAGGAAACTGAGACCAATGATACTATAGATCTCTTCCCCAAGGTCATCCAAACAATAACTAACAAATGCAGTCTTTGAACCCCAGTCCTTTAATTCCAAATCCAATGCCCTTTTTGCCATGGTACACTGCTTCAGCTGCCATCACTGACCTCAGAAAGGAAACCTTATTAGCTTAGTCTCAAGTAAGTAGTAGCAAACAGGCTGGTTTGACCTGAATAAGGTCACCTATTCCCATGCAACATATTCTTTTATAATGAAATAGAAACTACCTCTCTGTGGCTTTGAGGTTGGCTTGTTTTCTTGTTAGGGAGCTCTTTTGTCCTGGCCCAGGCTCCTGCCTTCTCATAAACGAGATTTAAGAACCAGTTCTTTTTAGTCTCAATCTTATCTAAGGCCCAGGCAGTGGGGTTTGTGGATTTTTTTAAAAATCTAAATGGTTCATTATGAGCAATTGCATTTGTCAGCTGTCATTTGGTCCAAGAAGAGGACTGAATGTGGTTGTTTAATGCCCATATGCTGCAGTGGGTGCATCTGTCTTCACAGACAGCTCTAATCCTTCGTGGTCCACTGGCTGTACCTTTATGAGTTCTTTTGATTGGTAATTGAGAAAATAAATCTTTGAAGAACTTACATAAATGCAAAAAATACATTAAGATTTCAGCTATAAAGTGCCTATTGGAGTATTTTATGCAGTCCCCTTTCAAAGCTCTACTGTTTAAATTCATTTTGCCAGACAAAGATTCAGGATTAGGATTCAGTTAGAGATATATATTTTTTCTTATATGCTGTCAGACACTTCTATATTTTTTTCCTTTAGTACTAAGATAGCAAATGATCTATGTGGGGTGACAAAGTGATCTGCGACATCTCACACACCCTAAAGAAATAGTGCAGATGTAGCAACATACTTTTGTGGGATTAAGAGGGCCCAGAAATATATGTAAGAGGACTGGCTCAAGGAGAAAAAAGTTTAGCTTGAATGTCACCCTTTGATCAATCAACAAATATTTATTAAGTGTTTACTACTAGAATTGGGGTGAGGGTAAAGAGAAGGAGCAATACAAAGATAAAAAGGAAAACAGTTTCTACCTTTAATGATCTTTAATTTAATTAGTGCAGTTAGCATGTATGTGTGTAGGTTTATACTAAATATATAAAAAGTAGATTCAAAGTGATTTTCTTGGGAGGGGAGGATGATTCTAGCTAATGGGGGTATATCAAAGAAGAAATCATGAAGAAGATAACATTCAAGCCAAATCATAAAAAAAACAAGTAATTCTAGGAGATAGAGATGAGAACAAAGTTCATCCATGATAAGAGGAATAATTAGAACATGGGCTTGACCTCATTGTCTATAGTGACATGTTCTTTTTAGAGAAAAGGACAAGTAGACTGAAACGTAGAATATCTGAGAGTAAAGTAAAATAAGAATGGAAGGTAACAATGTAGACAGGTTGATAAAGGCTTTATAGGTTGAAGAAAGAACTTTTAATGTAACTGCCTCATTTTATAAATGATAAAAGTGGGGCTGAGACATAAAAGATGATTGAGGGTTTTCAAATTCTGACACAGGAAAGGCTAAAATACTTATTGTTTAGTCATTTGAGTCTGGTACTCAAGTAATCTGCAATTTCTTTCCGTAGCTCATTTACAGATGCAGAAATTGAGACAAACATGATTAAATGACTTGTCCAGGATCATAGAGATAATAAGTATGTAAGATCAGATTTGAACTCAGATTTATTTTGACAGTAGGCCTTATGTATGCTCTATTCACTGTCCCATGAAGCTACCAAGGACTAGATGGGCACAAATGTTCCTTCTACATCTAAATTTTATGGTCCTATGAAATGAGATTATTTAACCTGGAGAAGGAAAGGCTAAGGGATGCTATTACATTGAACTAAGACTATCTATTTTCTTAAGGCACTGTTTTAATCATGCTGCTCCTCCACTTTAAAATGTTCAATTTGATTTTAAAATGTTGGTGGATAAAGACCACACTCCTCTTTCTTCTAATTAAGACCCTTCCACAATTCCAAATTTTTCTTTTTAGCCCTATCTCCCAATATTCACTATCTGCCCAAATGCTTTGCAAATAATTTACCCACTTCTTTGCTCATGTGATTCCCCGCCTTTGTCATTATTTTCCTTTCCTTTCTCATTTGTATCTTACCCAGTTTTCAACATGAAATCATTCTCCATGACTACCAGAATTCATGCTGATTCTTTTTAAAATTCATGTAAACACTTATTTCTGACACAAGTCATTTGAATGTTTTTTACAAAAATTTTAACCTTTCTTTGTAATTCTAGTGTTTAATATTGCCTGGAAAGTAATAAGATGGCAGCTGGGTGGCACAGTAGAAAGAATGCCAGGCCCTGAGTCAGGAGGATCTGAATTCAAATTCAATCTCAGACACTTACTAGTTGTGTGATCCCTTAATACTCTTTGCCTCCATTTCCCCATCCATAAAATGATCTGGAGAAGAAAATGGTAAACCATTTCAGTATCTTTGCCAAGAGAATAGGGTCAAAAAGAATTGGATATGACTGAAAAACGACTGAACACCTTGTAAATCTTTAAAGTGCTTTTTCATTAATGAATTCATTGGCTCTATGTCCTTTTTGATGATTATTCTCAAATCTACTTATCCAGTGGTCCCTTCTCTCTTGATTGCCAGTCTCATCCCACCAGCTTCCTATTAGACATTTCAAATTGGCAATCTCATAATGGCTATAGAAATCTTAAATTCATAGTATCCCAAACTAAACTCTTCATCTTGCTCACCAAATTCTCCTCCCTTTCAAACATTCCTTATGCTGTCGAAGGCATTACTGTTCTCCAAGTTCTCCATGATCACAAAATACGTTATTCTTGATTTTTCACTCTCTCACCCACCTCAATGTCTAATTTGTTGTCCAAACCTATCAATTTTATCTTTGCAACATTTCTCAAATATATCTTTTTCTACTCTGGTACTGCCCTCATCCTTGTGGAGGATCTATCCTCCTCCTACCTAGAGTAAATAGTGGAGCCTTATAACCTCTAGGATCAAATATAAATTCTCCTAATTGTTGTTTTTGACTACCTAATCCTGCCACACAATCTTTTAAGGTATATATATATATATACCTTATAGCTTTTTTCATACTCTTCAATCTAGGGATTCTTTGCATTTCCTCAAACATCTCCCATTTCCATTTCCCAACTTCAGAAATTTTCTCTGATTATATTTTATGCCTGGACAAAGTCTTTGTCCTTAACTTTACCTCTTAGCTTTTCTGACTTCCTTCATATATTATCTAACCTCTACCTTCTGTAGGAACTCTTTCATAATCCCTCTTAATTCTAGTGCCTTATTTTCTAGGTATTCGGTATATAGTTTGTTTGTATGGTAGATCTTTGCATATTGTCTCTCTCCTTGAATTGTGAGATTGTGAGCTCTTTGAAGGCTGTGAACATCTTTTGCCTTTCTGTGTATGCTATGGTAGATAATTAATAACAAGAAACCACCTGAACTAAATAATTTGTTATCAAAACATGCATAATAAACAGGTCAATGTACTCCTCAGTCAGTCTAAAGACTCTGAATACAGAGTGAAATAGACTTTTAGGTATTAAAAACAATTAATCAAATAAGACCAATTAAAAGAAAACAATTAACAAGAAATATGAAAGGATACATAATGACATACTAACTTCTAATTGAAAGAAAGATTAGGATTTTTCAAGTTGGAAAGAGGGAAAACTGAGTTTTTGTTAGGTCATAGAATTTATCCCAGAATTGAGAGATGCTGATTAATTGAATCCACCTGCATTTATGAAACAACAAATGAAACAGTTTTTTGGATAGTTTTCTATGTTTGATTTGAAGAAAAACAAGATGAAGAATAATACATGTGGTAGCATGGCATGGAGTCAGTGTTCATGAGATGCAAACTATCCTCTTATTTTCTACACCAAACCAGCTTCATTTTGTAAATGATCATCATTCTATTTCACCAATGCTCAGCACAGTTTCTGGCGCCTTGTTTTTGTTGTTCAGTCATTTCAGTCATGAGTTTTTCTGTAGAATTTTTTACTTCCTGGTAATTTTTTTTTTATAGATTTTCATATATAAGCTTAAATTTTCTATGCTTTTTCTTTTTCCCAATATTCACTATCTACCCAAATGCTTTGCAAATAATTTACCCACTTCTTTGTTCATGTGATTCCCCACCTTTGTCATTATTTTCCTTTTTCTTTTTTTTTTCTTTTTCTTTTTTTGCAAATGCTTATTACGAAAATATAAGATGAGCAAAAATCTTGTGAAAATATGATGGCTATGGACACAAAATAAAACTAACTCCACTTATTTTCCTCTCTAAAGAGGACATGTGAGTAATATTGCCATTAGGCTGAAAATTCATTTTGTTTTAAATTCAAAGCATGAATGTATAGATGAATATGATTCACTTTCTCCAGTAGAGTATCTACTTATTGGTCACTAGACAAGGACCTTACATTTAGTATATCAATAGCTAAATTAATATTCATAGTTGAGTAAAAAACAATAGTTCTTCAAACCTTTTATCCCCTTTTCTGGCATTCTGTCATCATCATTATAAAAGTTGAAGATGACTGGAAAATGCTGTTATTTTTTAAAATTATTATTTGTAATAAGCAAAGAATTTTTCAGCAGCCTAGGAATGATGATTTTCTAAAATCTTACATGAAATAGCAAGTCAGTGGCCTGGGAGAAGCAGTATCTGGCCCATATATTCCTTATTGGAAAAGTGTATATTATTGAATTTTCATTTGTCCTTTCTCTCCACCCCCACTTTATTTCTAAATCTTGATCATATGCAGAATATTCCAGTTGGTTGTTGGACTTTGTTCTTGAAGAGTACAGAATGAATTACATCCCTATGTCAGAGTCAAGCTACAATATTTCTGATCATAGCCGATCAGACAATATTACAAACTTAGAAGGCACTACCACAGACTGGGCACAAATAGTTATGAACACTGGAGTAGAGATCTCTCTAAAAAGGGAATCTCATGTTTCTTTTGAGCAACTGTAATTTTGCTTTGGTAATAGAGCACAGTCCCTTCTTGGGTGCTGACGTATCACTCTGGACAGTACTGTGCCAGTCTTTCCCATATTTCACAGTCTATTTTAAAGTTCTTCAGAGAGACAGAGGATTCTGCAATATAGGAAATAAAAGAAAAGAGTTTATCTACAAGGATAAAGTAGGTGCTCAATGAATGTTTGTTGACTTATTGATAAGATATACACGAAACAAGTGGATGACAGGTATATACAAATGCATTATCATGTGTTGTAGACAGTGTTCATGAGTGTCAAGTAAAAAAAAAATCATCATATATGGAGACAAGTGGGGGAGGGATCAGATACCTTAGATGAAGTAACTATTGAACTGGGTCCTACAAACAGAGCTTAGCTCCTGATATATTCATCTGTGTGGGAGAAATCATTTTCTCTTCTAAAACATAGATTTTGGGAATGACTCAGGCTCTGAAAAAATCATCCTCAATTCTTAAATATTAGCTTTACCCGGGACTCTCAGATACTTTCTAAATCTCACCATCTGTGGGTTACTAAATAAGCCAGCATCAGGGACAACTATGCCTTTGACCTCAGCAAATTGAAGGTCTCTTTCAGCTTCAGTGCTTGTATTATTTAGGGCCAGATTTAAAGGTATAACTTCAAATTCTTCCTGTGGTGCTTGACAAGTACAACCTGATAAGGAATAAAAATCATGTCACATGATAGAACTGCAAGGGAGGGTCAGAACAGACAGTATTTTCTATTCTGAGCAAGTTTATTTAAATTCTGCATCTTTCGTTTTTGTCTGTCAATTTGCATACTCACTTTGACATGACCCAAACGGTGTATGTCTCATATTTGCAACAATCTGAATTTAATTTCCATATAGGGCTAATCCAATAGAAATCCATATACTTATCTATGTATGTACATGTAATATGATTTCACATCTTTATGTTTTATATATAATAACATAACTATAGAATATATTTGTATATGACTAACATCACATAACACTCATCTCAAATGTATATGTCTCATGATTGCAAAATGGTTAGTAATTTCTAATCATAATAAAAAAAAGCCACTGAAAACATGTCAGAGGACATACAAGATGTAAGACTTTACTAAATTGTTATATGACTAGAAGCATTTAAAGACTCAGAATCAATGATTCAATTATTTATTCAATCAACTATATTTATTGTGTATCTATTATGTACCCAGCATAGTACTAAAACATATAGGGTACTTAAAAGAAGCATGATTTAGTTCTAGCTAGTGAAATCTATCAATTCTATGTAAAGAAACATCCTGGTATGATACAGCTCTATCTTTGAAGTTAGGAAAATATGATTTTAATGCTCAATCACTGGTAATACAGATTTAAATGTATTTTGCATAACTTCATATATGTATCATATTTCTTACCTTCTCAATGTATCCCTACAGCTCAGGATAGTGCTTAGTACATAGTAGGAATTTAATATTTATTGATTATTGACTGAAAACCACTGTTCACATTCAACCAGACTCAATGTTAATCCATAAGAATTTCTGAACATTTTAAATAGATACTACCATATTGATAGTTATCATCCCCACAATATGGTGAGTAAAATCTCTCGTAATATATAAACCTAGTTGGAGAAACTAATGTGAGAATAGCAAGAAATACATAACAACCTTTCTATCTTATCTACTACTAGGTTCTTTTTTCTAATGATGCTTCTAGTGAGAAAACATATCTCTAGTCTATATTTTAATTCTTTCTTTAATTTTTTTTATCCTGATGTTATTTACCAACAAATAACATGGTCAATTCCTGATATGTAGTAGAACAGAAAAAGGGGTTTTTTTTCAATGATGCTATGAATCTTGATTATGTACAATTGGTTTTTCAAAATATATAACTTTAAAAGCTGTCCTGCTTGTCTGAAGGTTTTTTTTTTTATTTGTTTGTTTTTCCATTCTTTTTGCCTAACATGTTTATAACAACAAAAAATCTGAGTTATGAGAAAAAAGACAAGGAAAAGGAAACTGCAAGCCAGGAGAAGAGTTCATGTCTCTATCACTCTCTGAATAGATTATCCTGCTCCCGAGTGAGGAGTGGAGAAAAAGATTGACTAAAAGAAACCACATCCCTTTTCACACACACACAAGAACTCAAGTAAAGAATTGGCAAAGTATAACTCCACTGACATAAAAGGTGGTAAGCAGAGGGGTGGTATCTAGTATTCTGATTAAGCCTAGAAAGCTTAAATTCACACCTCTGCTCCAAATCTAAAACTAAAAAAGTGATGTCAAAATAAGAATCATAATTATTGGCTCAAGTATTTCACAGGGTGTATAAATTATTAGCAAAACATTTCACTAGCTTCCTATGTTATGTAAACAAAATTTCATTCTTAAAAGAAGATATCACATATTTGTTTTCAGTTCAATTCAAAAGAAGTGAACCCCAATGATTACTCTACTTTTATTGCATTTCACAAGCTGTGAATGCTTACTATGAAGGATATTAAATATATTCAAGAAAACAATATGTTAGATAAAGAGTAAAATGATGTGCCAAGATGTCCCAGCTGTGTAAAGAGAAACTCCTTATTGACTTTATAACCATTGAACAAGTGAACCCCCACAGTGTTACTAAATTTATATTGCTTTGATTTATCATTGGAAAGTCTCTAGCTCCATTCATGACTTTGTCCTATGCACTACAAATACATAAAATAGATCCAAGATCAGTGAAAACCCTAGTGTATTTGATTTGTCTTGGAAAAACAACCTACTAACATAATAATGTAAAAAAAAATCAATGAAACATTTCACCTTCCAAGAAGATAATTTAAATCTGTGGTAGTTTGGAGCAGTTTTTAAATATGTTCTTTTGGTATGATAAATGGATGAAAATAGATCTAAATTTTAACTCAACAGAAACTGGTACAATGATAACACCTATATTTCAAGTCACTTTTGAAAGAAAAACACTTTCTCATCACTAAGGAGGAAAGGGAATGATAGAGGTTTTCAGCATATGATACACACTAAAAATTTACATTAATAATTTTGAAGCTAAAGATGATAAGAGTTTGAATTAAGGTGATAGCTGCAGGAAGAGAGAAAAAGAATGAGAGAAAGAGGAGAGAGAGAGAGAGAGAGAGAGAGAGAGAGAGATGCTATGGAAATAAAAATAGAGCAAAAGACTGGATTTGTGGTATAAGAAGAATGAGAAGTTGAAGATAATACTGAGAATATGAACTTGAGACACTGGAAGGAGAGTGATACTTAAATGGAAGTAAAATTGGGAAAGGAATGGGAATAGGGAGAGAGATAATGAGTTCGATTTAAGAGATTGCATGTAAGATTTCTCTAGGATATCTGGTTTGAAATGGTGAATAGGTAACTGGTGAAACAGGACAAACACTCTGAGGAGGAAACTAAATTATGGCTGAATAAATATAAATAGAAGTCATCTGCATAAACACCATACTTAAATTCTTGAGAAGAGACAGACAAACTGAATGTGCACACACAGGGGAGGAGGGGAGGGGAGACAGAGAGAGAGAAAGGGAGAGAGAGAGAGAAAGAGAGAGAGAGAGAGAGAGAGAGGGAGAAGGAGGAGAGGGAGAGGGAAAGGGGTAGGAAGGGGGATAGGGAGAAAAGGGGGTTAAGGAGAGGCAGAGAAAGTGGGAAGAAGGGGAAGGTGAGAACTCTAGTCAGAAAAGAATTGAGATGGAAAAGACAAGAGAACCCAGGTTGGAAACTTGGGAAACACCCCAGTTATGAAAAGCATAAATGAGCTATCAAAGAAATGTTAGACACATAGGGAAACAAAGCAGGAAAGGTAGTGTCACAAACCTAGGGAGCATTCAGGAAGAGAGGGAAATCAATAATGTCAAATACAACAGATAGACCCAGACAGATAGACTGAGATGAATTAAAACTGAATAAAGATCAAATGGTCCATCCATTGAGTGATCATTAGGTATGGGGAGGCAAATCAGAGGGAATGAAGATGGGAGTGTCCAAGGCTACTAAATGCATAAAAGAGAGTTCTGTGGCCACCTTGGTAATGAGATAACTATCCCACCTGCACTTGAAGAAGTGTCTCCCTTAGAGTCTAAAGCAGTGAGAATTCTACCACTGAGAATATATTGTCCCTACTTGGAGATCTACAAGGAAATGCTTAAGCACAGTATGGATGTTTATATATAGAAACTTCTTGTTCTATCACCAACTCCTATTTAAGGAGTGTTGAATAAGGTCTCAGGTACCAATATTCTTTTATTCATAACCTAAACCGGGGCTTACAACACAATTGGGACTAAATGCTTCTGCATCTCATATTATTCTGTAAAGACTGTCATGGCCATAACAGTGCAGTGATCATCATCAAGGGAAAGGTAGAAAAGGTGGAGCAAGGTAGTCATGGTGAACAAGTTGGACATGACTGTGAGTGAGTGGATCACCTCGTGTTTTTCCTGTATATACCTGCTTCACCCTGTCGTACACACCTGAGACAATTTGCTATCCTGTGACGGGCTCATCTTCCCTGATAAAGAAACGACCACCACTTAGGACAGACAGTACAAGTACCATAATAACTCCACTGGTAGGAGTAGATCCATAACTAGCATGCTCTTTATCAAGGTTATGGCCATCAAAGAATCACTTGTCTGTGTGGTTGACCCCAAAAAGCTTCTATGACCAAAAAAAATGGATATTTTGACTACCATTGACTTGGATTTCAGAGGCAGGTTAATGAACTGTTTTAGTGCACTGATTATTGGTTGACATGTGAAGCCTGTTTTGACTGAGCTGAAATATTCTATCATCACCCTTTCCTATCTGCTCCTGCATTAAACCTAGACACTAATGCTGAAGCTTGAACCCACGGAGAACTCAGCAGATTCCTTAAATGGCGAGGGTGCCTAGTTGATAATTTGGGGAGAACCTATCCCCTTCCCTCCTTATCCTTTAAATGTTTCCTACCCATGAATCCCATTCTCTTCCCACAGGGGAAAGAGAACCTGGGGCAAAATAATGAGTCTATTTTCATTATATATTTTTATATAATTGCATTCATCAGAGTAAATATTTTATTTGGGGGAAAAGATAATTTTCAACTTTGGAGAGAGTAGTTTAAGTTGAGTTAAAATCAGATTATAAAGCACCGAGGAGTGAATGAGAGCAAAAAAAGTGAAAGCAATGAGACTACTTTTTCAAGGAATTTGTCTAAGAAAGAGAAGAAAAATATGGAACAACTGAGGGAATAAAGGTAAATAAAGACTTTTCAATGTTGAAGAATACTTGGGCATAGAGTAGGGGGAAATTGTTGGTAGAAACTGAAAATTTAAGAGAAAAGGGGGATTATTGAGGACATAATATGTTGTGAAAGACAGAAGGGGATGTGGTTAAGTGCAGGAATAGAAATTTTAGTTAGAACATAGTTATAGAGGCTTGACCAGGATTCCCCAGAATTACTCAGTCATCATGACACAGAATCAGGAATCTTAATGGAATCCTAGACATATATGTCATTGTTATTATCCTGTCTGTTACTGAAGTTCTTCCAAAGATTCCTCCAATGAATCAAACATGATAATTTTTCTTACTCAATTGCAAAAAAGTTGATCTTACATGTAAATATCCTTATTCAGTTACAAAAGTCAGCCCTTTAATCCACCCATATATAAAGTCCTCAGAACAGAACATTAAAGAATAATAGTCTTGTCTCAGGACTGTCTATAACTTAACTTCATTGAATCAGTTACATGGCAAAATAGATGTAATGGTGATATAGAAAGAATTGAGTTCAAATATACTCTCTGAGACTTCCTAGCTATGTAATTCTGTGTAAGTCATTTAACATTTGTCTCTCTAAAATGGGGGATAATACTTACCTCTCAGAGTTGTTTTAAGGGTCAAATGAGATAATATCTGTATAGCACTTAATACAGTGTTTGGCACATTGTAAGTACTATAAAAATGGTAGTTATTATTGTTATGAAAAAATGTGAATGAGATGATTAAAATGGTTCACACATAGTGATTTAAGCTTTACAAAACACTTTAAACACTTATTCTCATTTGATTCCCATAACAACTCTGTGAAGTAGATGTTACTAGGTTCTTTTTACAAATGAGGAAACTGAAGCTCTGAGAGATTATGGATTTCTCAATCACATAGCTAAAAAATATAACTAAGATTGAAATTGAATAATATCTTTCTGACTCCATACCTAGTATTCCATCCATCACAGTGTCTGTATGTGACTAAGGTAGATAATGATTTGTTTAGTAGGAGTAAACACTAACTCCCTCTCCACCAACCCAATGCCTCTTTCTTCCCAAGAGCTAGGATGGAAAACTAAAGTCAGCTATTTTCTTTGTTTCACCTCTAAGAGGCACCTGATTCAGTCAGTTCAGGGTATTTTCACAGATCCTTGACTTACCACCTAGAGGGGGATGAAAAGAAACTAGGGATTTTCATTCTCTGATTTTCATCAACTACAAATGCACGAGGAAATATTTAGTAATTCAGCTTTTCATAGAAGGTTTGATCTTAAACATAAGTGAAACTGCCAGAAGCCAACATAGTGTGGTTTTAGTGGTTCTGGGTAAAATCCAGACATCACCTTCCCATTCTACCACAACTTTCATATTGCTTCGACAGAGAAAACCTTTAATTCTACAATTAATCCATCAATAAGCATTAATTTAAATGCTTGCTTATGTTCCTGGCATTGATAAGACTGAAAAAGAGTATAGATACTTAAATTCATTTAAATGTCAGTACTTTTATTCAATTACAAAAAGCAATCATTTTATCCATTTACACAGTAATGATTATAACACTATATCTAACAGGATAAACATAATAAAAGAGACTTGTCTCAGATCTATTTATAACTAAAAACAATTGGAACAATCAACTCTCTATTAGAAGGGTGTGGATAAGGATGTGGGGAAGTAAAGGTTTAACAGAGCAGGATAGTTGAGAAAAAGATAATAGAAGAAAATAGGAAGTTAAAAGGGGAAGTGTGGTGAAAGAGGCAAGAGTTCTTTGCTCACAGAATGTATATAACCATTTTGATCCTGTAACACTTGACTGCTTAATAGAAAACAAAAAGCAATATAAATTTTGTATTTGCTTCAGGATCCTTTCTTATTTAGCACTATCTATACAAAGCAACACTCTCAGGTCTCCTGAGTTCTATCCTTTTGTCATATTCCCACCCAATCAGGAAATCCTTAAATTATTCAGGTAGAGTCTAAGGGTCAGTCATTCTCCTCCAAATAAAGGAGATTCCACAATGTTGCCAAACCTATATTCCATTGTTTCATCTTCTTTTCTCTCAGAAAGTTCTCTCTAATATCAAGCCAGTGTTCTACTGCTGAAATTCCTGATCATTATATATTGATCTTAATTTTGATAGAATTAGAAAAAAAAGCATCATCACAGTTGAAACTCCGATGGCAAGGAGACATTTTTTCCAAGAATGAGAGAAGTGGAGAGGTGGTTATAAACTTCCCCAAAACTATAACAGAGGAAGTTCTGGACCAGCTTCAAGGTTTTATCTTTTTCTTGCTTATTTAGCTATCTTGGCCAGAACTATGCCCAGCACCTTTGCAACCCTCATTAAAGCATTATCAGTGAAGTAGAAGGCTCCCCTGTCCCCTTTTAATGAGGTGACTGCATATCACATTTTCAAAACAGTAGTTCAGATAAAACGTTTCTTTTCCCCCTGGATTGGTGATGATAAGTAATTGGATAGCACAGCTCTTTCCTGAGATGCTGGGGAGATACTCTTCTTCTTTGCACTGTCTCAGCTTGGGGTAGCACCTTAGCAAATACAGCCCTAACTTGCTGTTTCCTTAGGAAGGTATGGAATTAGAATCCATGTCTACTCTCAAATGGATCAAGTTCAGAGGGAAAACAAATATTCTTGTATATTTAGGTCATACATGCCACTTTTCCAAAAGGACTACAGGGTTTATTAAGATTTTCCCTTAGTTTCTCATTCTGATAGTTGCTTGATATCCTTTGCCCTTGGAGGTGAATATCATTACTATCATTAGTCATTGTCATTTTCTTCCAAAAATTAACAGGTAATAAAAGATGTTCTCTAAGGTCCCTTCTAGGTTTTTAAATTCTGATATATGTTATTCCTTCACAAATTCTCAAACCTCAAAGTATATAGTTAATCCCTGTAGATTCCAATTTCCTTATGTGTGGAAAAAAAGGGAAAAAGAGTTATAATGTATAAATATGCATAATAAACATATATAATATATATATTATATAATTATATCAATATATATAATATATAATAATAGAAGTAATATAAATATGATAGAAACATATAATAATAAATAAATAATAAAATGTAGGTGCCATAAATATACATAGGAAATCTGTTACATTAAATATAGTCACCATTTTTTAAAAATCAAGATTAGGGACCACACCTCAAAAATTCTGTATTAACTTATATTTAAGTTCCCTAATAGCTCTTCATATGATTTTAGAATCTTATGAAAATGTAACCTTAGTCATATTTGGACTGGCCTGTTGGTATTTATTATTATATCCTAAGAAGCTAGATGCCAAAGTGGGAAGAGTTCTAGCCCTTGAGTTAGAAGAAATGACATTCAAATCTAACTTCGGGAACTGAACCCTGTTTGCCTCAATTTCCTCCTCTGTAAAATAAGTGAGAAAAGGAAGTGGCAAACCACTCTAGTATCCTTGCCAAGGAAAACTCAAATGAATTCACAGAGAGTTGGACATGACTGAAACAATTCAAAAACAACATATTCAGGTTTTTAGCCTTAGGACTTTTGTCTCCATTTTTAGTTTTAGCTTATTTTATATGTTCATATCTCAATCTCTATATGTGTAATATTCAAGCTCTAAAATTTAATGAACTCACCTATCAAATAAAAGATTGATAGAAGGCTGGAGGAAAGCACAACTATTTTTCATCATGGAGAATGATTGAACCATTACATGTGGACTTCAACATCATAGACCCAGATACATTTCCTCATAAAGGAGGTAAAACTTGCCCTAAAAAGAATAAAAAGAAGTAAATCGACTTAGCACTACAATACAAAAGAAAGAGAATGTAGATATAGCAAGAAATATACTGAAATATATGAGTCAAGAATAAAGAAAAAGCTAAATTTTAATTTGAGACTGCACAAAAACTTCATCCCTCTATATTGAGTCCTTAATCATTTAAAAAAAGTATGAATTTATTTTTAATATATATTGCTTTATGACATTTCAGGAGAAAAAAAAATTAGAGCAAAAGGGAAAAGTCATGGGAGAGAAAAAAAAAGAAGTGAATATAGGAGGTGTTAATTTATATTCAATCTCCATAGTTCTTTTTCTGGATGCAGATGTCCAAAGTCTATTGGAATTGCCTTGGATCATTGAACCACTGAGAAGAACCAAGACTTTCATAGTTGATCATGAGACATTCTTACTGTTATTGTGTACAATGTATTCCTGGTTCTGCTTGTTTTTCTCAGCATCAGTTCCTGTAAATCTTTGCTGATCTTTCTAAAATCATCTTGTTCACCATTTTTTATAGAAAAGTAATATTCCATTACCTTAACATACCACAGTTTGTTCAGCTATTCCCCAATTGATGGGCATCTACTCATTTTCCAATTCTTTGCTACCATAAAAAAAGCTGCTGCAAATATTTTTGCACATGTGCATTTTCCCCCTCCTTGATGATGTCCTGGGAATTCTGACCCAATGAAACTACTGGGGACAAAGAGTACGCGTACTTTAATATCCCTTTGAGCATAGTTCCAAATTGGTCTCCAGAATGGTTGTATCATTTCACAAATCCACCAACAATCCATTAGAGTCCCAGTTTTCCCACAACTGGGACATTTATCGCTATCTTTTCCTTTCATCTTAGCCAATCTGAGAGGTATAAGGTGGTACCTTAGAGTTGTTTTAATTTGCATGTCTCTGATAAATAATAATTTAGAGCATTTTTATATGACTTTAATTTCAGCATCTGACAATTATCTGTTTATATCCATTGACCATTTATCAACTGAATAATGACTTGTATTTTAAATTTGACACAGTTCTTTATATATTTTAGAAAGGAGACCTTGATCAGAAACACTCATTGTAAAGATATTTTTTCCCAGCTTTGTACTTTGCTTTTAATCTCGTTACTATTGGTTTTGTTTATACAAACACTTTTTAATTGAATGTAATCAAAATTGTCCATTTTACATTTCATAATGTTCTCTAGTTCTTCTTTGGTCATAAATTCCTTCCTTGCCCAAAGAACTGAGAGGTAAATTATCCTTTGCTCTCCTAATTTGCTTATGATCTCACCCTTTATGCCCAAATCAGGTATCCATTTTGATCTTATTTTGGTATGAGGTGTGAGATGTAAGTCTATGATAAGTTTCTGACATATTATTTTTTAGTTTTCCCAGCAATTGTTGTCAAATAGGGACTCCTTATTCCAGAGGCTGGAGTTTGGGGGGGGGGGGTAATAAATGCTAGATTACTATAGGCCTTGATTACTATGTCATATGTATCTAGTCTATTCCACTGATCCATCACGTTATTCCTTAGACAGTACCAAATGATTTTGATGACTGCTGTTTTATATTATAGTATTAGGTCTGGTACTATTAAACCACCAGCCATTGTATTTTTTTTTTCCATTAATTCATTTGATATTCTTGATTTTTTGTTATTCCAGATGAATTTCAATATTTTTCTAGTTCCATAAAATAATTTTGGCACTTTGATTGATATGGCATTGAACAAATAGACAAATTTGAGCAGAATTGTCATTTTTTATTATATTAGCTCAGCCTACCCAAGAGCAATTGATATTTTCCAGTTATTTAGATCCGACTTTTATTTGTGTGAGAAGTTGTTTGTAATCATGTTCATATACTTCTTGAGTTGGTTTTGGCAGGTACACATTGAAATATTTTATTTTGCTACACTTATTTTAAATGGAATTACTCTATCTCTTCCTGCTGGTCTTTGTCAGTAATACATATCTATGCTGATGATTTGTGTGGGTTTATTTATTCTGCTACTTTGATAAAGCTGTGAATTGTTTCTGGTAGGTTTTTGTATGATTTTCTAGGAATCTCTAAGTATATCATGATATCAGCTCCAAAGAGTGATTAGTTTTATTTCCTCATTGCCTATTCTAATTCCTTTGACTTCTTTCTCTTTTCTTATAACTAAAACTAACATTTCTAGGACAATATTGAATAATAGGGATGATAATGAGCATCCTTGTTTCACCCTTGATTATTATTGAGATATCTCCTTTATAAATAATGTTTGATGTTGATTTTAGATAGATACAGCTTATTATTTTAAGGAAATCTCCCTTTAACCCTATGCTCGCCAGTGTTTTTAATAGGAATGAGTGCTGTATTTTTTCAAAAGCTTTTTCTGCATATATTGAGATTCTTATATAATTTTTGTTGGTTTTGTTATTTATATGTTTGATTATGGTAATAGTTTTCCTGATATTGAAATAGCCTTGCTTTTCTAGTATATAAAAAAAAAATCCCACTTGGTCATAATGTATTATCCTGCTATTGAGTTCCTGTAATCTCTGCTAATATTTCGTTTAATTTTTGCATCAATATTCTTTAGGGAGATTGGTCTGTAATTTTCTTTCTCTATTTTGGCTCTTTCTGTTTTAGCTAACAGTTCATATTTGTGTCATAGAAAAAATTTGGCAGAACTCCTTCTTTTACTGTTTTCCCAAATTGTTTTTATAGTATTACAATTAATTGTTCTTTAAATGCTTGTTAGAACTCAGTTGTAGATCCATCTTGCCCTGAGAATTTTACCTTTAGAAGTTTACTGGTGACTAATTCAATTTCTTTTTTTTTAAATGAATCTATTTAAGTTATTTATTTCCTTTTCTGTTAAGCTGGGCAATTTATATTTTTATAAATGGTCATCCATTTCAGTTAGCTTGTCAGATTTGCAGCTATACAGTTGGGCAAAATAGCTTCTTATTTTTGCTTCAATTTATTGCTCATTGGTGATAAATTCACCCTTTTCATTATTTATGCTGGTGTGTTTTTTTCCTTTCTTTTTTCTAATCAAATTAACCAAAGGTTTGTCTACTTTGTCAGCTTTTTTTTATAAAACCAACTCTTAGTTTTATTAATTAGTTCAATAGTTTTCTTAGTTTCAAATTTATTTATATCTCCTTTCAATTTCAGAATTTCTAAATTGGTATTTAATTGGGAGTTTCAAATTTGTTCTTTTTCTAACTTTTTAAATTGCATCTCCTCTTTCTTTTATTCATGTATTTATTTAGAGATACAAAATTTGCCATAACAATTGCTTTGGCTGTGTCCCATACATTTTGATATGTTGTCTCATTATTGTCATTTTATTGGATGAAATTATGGATTTTTTCTGAGATTTGTTGTTTGACCCATTCATTTTTTGGAATTAAATTATTTAATTTCCAATTGCTTTTTAGTCTATCTTTCTTTGTCCCTATATAGCATATAATTTTTATTGTATCATAGTCTTTCTGTATTTGATTGTGAGATTTTTATACCCTATACATGGTCACTTTTTGTGTAGGTTCCATCTCCTGATAAGAAAATAGTGTATTCCTTTCTTTCTCTATTTACTTTTCTCCAGAGATCTATCATAGCTAGGTTTTCTAGGATCCTATTAACTTCCCTAGATTCTTCCTTGTTTAGTTTGTGTTTAGATTTGTCTGATTCTGAGAGGGAAAGGTTGAGGTCCCCCACTAATGTAGTTTTGTTGTCTATTTCTTCCTGTAACTTAATATATTCCCTATGAATTTGTGTGCTCTACCACTTAGTACATACATATACATTTAATATCATTACTACTTCATTGTTTATAATACTCTCCTTGCTTATCTCTTTTAATTAAATCTATTTTATACTATTGCTTTATCTGAGGTCAGAATTGCTACCCCTGCATTTTATACTTCAGCTAAAGCATGATAAATTCTGTTCTAGCAGTTTACTTTTATTCTGTATTACTATTCTCTGTCAAATGTGTTTCTTGTAAACAACATATTCTAGGATGCTGTTTTTTAATCCACTCTGCTAATTGCTTCCCTTTTATGAAAGAGTACATCCCATTCCCATTCACAGTTATGATGATCAGTTCTGTATGTCCCTGTTTTATTTTCTTCCCTGTGTATACTATTATTTTGTCTTCCACTCTGTTCTTCATAGTATTTTTTCCTTTGACCTACCCCATCCACATCTTATCTTCTCTCACCCCTCCCCTCTTCTCTAAGTAGTGTTTTGTTGGTTTTTTTCTAATCCACCTACACACTACCTTTTCTTCTCTTTCTCCTTCCCCTTTCTCTTACCCTTTTTCCCCTAGTGTTTCTGCCCTCCCTTCTACCCAACCCCTCTCTTTTATTTCCTCTTTCTTCTTACTTGTTTTAAGGTTAGATAAATTTCTATCACTAACTGAATGATTAAGTTATTCCCTCTTTGAGCCAAAACTGATGAGGTCAATCTTCAGGCAATGCTCATCTTCCTCCTTCCTTTCCTTGGATTGTAATGTCTTTTGTTTTGTTTCATGTGATATAATTTGTCCCATTATACCTCCTCTTTCCTCTTCTTCCAGTATAGAACTTTTCCCACCCCTTAATGTTTTTTCTTTGATTTCATCACATCAGGCATCATTCACAACCATCACACTCTGTCCCCATTCTGCACAAAAACTGATACTGTTCTCAAGTTACATCTATCTTTTGATCAACTAAGGGTTAGGGCTAATAAACTGATTAACCTTTAAATAATATATATTTTCCCCACTTTATCTTTCTATGATTTCCTTAAATCCTGTGTTTAAAGATCGAATTTTCTGTTTAGTTCTGTTTTTTCAATAGAAATGATTGAAAGTCTCTTCATTGAAGATCCATCTCCTCCCCTGAAAGATGATGCCTTACTGGATAGTTAAATTTTGGTAGTAACCACAGGTCCTTTACCTTCTGGAATATGGTATTCCAGGCCCTATGAATCTTTATTGTGGAAGCTGCCAGATCCTGCATAATCCTGACTGTTGCTCTTTGATATTTGAACTATTTTTGTCTGGCAACTTTCAGTTCTGGAGTTTTGCAATAATGTTCTTTGAGGTTTTCCTTGTGGGATCTCTTTCAGAAGATGATCTATGAATTCTTTCAATGACTATTTCCCTTCTCTGTTTCTAGAATATCAGGGCAGTTTTCCTTGATCACTTGAAGAATGCTATCCAGGCTCTTATTTTTTTGGTCATGGCCTTCAGATAGAATAATCATTTTTTTATTGTCTCATCTGGATCTAATTTCCAGGTCAGCATTTTTTCCAGAATTATTTTACACTTTCTTCCACTTTTTCCTTCTTTTTAGTTAGTTTGATTGATTCTTGATGTCTCAAAGTGTGATTAGCTTCCATTTGCCTGATTCTAGTTTTTAATGTGTGATTTTCTTAAGTTGGCTTTTGTATCTTTTTTTCCATTTGGTTAATTCTACTTTTGAAGGTGGATTTTTCTACTTTCTTCAGTGGATTTTTTTTTTTTTTTTTGGTTGTTTGGTTTTTGCATATGGTCAATTATATTTTTTAAGGAACTGCTTTTCTTTTTTTTTTTTTTTTTATTTAATAGCCTATAATTTACAGGATATATACATGGGTAACTTTACAGCATTAACAATTGCCAAACCTCTTGTTCCAATTTTTCACCTCTTACCCCCCCCCCCACCCCCTCCCCTAAATGGCAGGATGACCAGTAGATGTTAAATATATTAAAATATAACTTAGATACACAATAAGTATACATGACCAAAACATTATTTTGCTGTACAAAAGAATCAGACTCTGAATTATTGTACAATTAGCTTGGAAGGAAATCAAAGATGCAGGTGTGCATAAATATAGGGACTGGGAATTCAATGTAATGGTTTTAGTCATCTCCCAGAGTTCTTTTTCTGGGTATAGTTAGTTCAGTTCATTACTGCTCCATTAGAAATGATTTGGTTGATCTTGTTGCTGAGGATGGCCTGATCCATCAGGACTAGTCATCATCTAGTATTGTTGTTGAAGTATATAATGATCTCCTGGTCCTGCTCATTTCACTCAGCATCAGTTCTGTAAGTCTCTCCAGGCCTTTCTGAAATCATCCTGTTGGTCATTTCTTACAGAACAGTAATATTCCATAATTTTCATATACCACAATTTATTCAGCCATTCTCCAACTGATGGACATCCATTCAGTTTCCAGTTTCTAGCCACTACAAAAGGGCTGCCACAAACATTCGTGCACATACTGGTCCCTTTCCTTCTTTATAATCTCTTTGGGATATAACCCCAGTAGTAACACTGCTGGATCAAAGGGTATGCACAGTTTGATAACTTTTGAGCATAGTTCCAAACTACTCTCCAAAATGGTTGGATTCGTTCACAACTCCACCAACAATGAATCAATGTCCCAGTTTTCCCACATCCCCTCCAACAATCATCATTATTTTTTCCTGTCATCTTAGCCAATCTGACAGGTGTGTAGTGGTATCTTAGAGTTGTCTTAATTTGCATTTCTCTGATTAATAATGACTTGGAGCATCTTTTCATATGACTAGAAATAGTTTCAATTTCTTCATCTGAGAATTGTCTGTTCATATCCTTTGACCATTTTTCAATTGGAGAATGGCTTGATTTTTTATAAATTAGAGTTAATTCTCTATATATTTTGGAAATGGGGCCTTTATCAGAACCTTTGACTGTAAAAATATTTTCCCAGTTTATTGCTTCCCTTCTAATCTTGTCTGCATTAGTTTTGTTTGTACAAAACTTTTTAGTTTAGGTATAATCAGAATTTTCTATTTTGTGATCAGTAATGATCTCTAGTTCTGCTTTGGTCATAAAACCTTCCCCTTCCACAGGTCTGGAGGTAAACTATCCTATGTTCCTCTAATTTATTAATAATTTCATTCTTTATGCCTAGGTCATGAACCCATTTGACCTTATCTTGGTATACGGCGTTAAGTATGGATCAATGCCTAGTTTCTGCCATATTGGTTTCCAATTTTCCAGCAATTTTTATCAAACAGTAAGTTCTTATCCCAAAGCTGGGATCTTTGGGTTTAGTCAAAGACTAGGTTGCTATATTTGTTGACTGTTTTATCCTTGAACCTAATCTATTCCACTGATCAACTAATCTATTCCTTAGCCAATACCAAATAGTTTTGGTAACTGCTGCTCTATAGTATAGTTTTAGATCTGGTACAGCTAAGCCACCATCATTTGATTTTTTTTCATTAATTCCTTGAAATTCTTGACCTTTTGTTTTCCATATGAACTTTGTTGTTATTTTTCTAGGTCATTAAAATAGTTTTTGGGAGTCTGATTGGTATAGCGCTAAATAAATAGATTAGTTTAGGTAATATTGTCATCTTTATTATATTTGCTCGCCCTATCCAAGAGCATTTAATATTTTTCCAATTGGTTAGATCAGACTTAATTTGTGTGAAAAGTGGTCTGTAATTTTGCTCATAAAGTTTCTCATTTTCCCTTGGCAGATAGATTCCTAAATATTTTATATTATCAGTAGTTACTTTAAATGGAATTTCTCTTTGTAACTCTGACTGTTGGATTTTGTTAGTGATATATAAGAATGCTGATGACTTATGTGGGTTTATTTTATAACCAGCAACTTTGCTAAAGTTGTGGATTATTTCCAATAACTTTTTAGCAGAATCTCTGGGGTTCTCTAAGTATACCATCATGTCATCGGCAAAGAGTGATAATTTGGCTTCCTCATTGCCTATTCTTATTCCTTTAATCTCTTTCTCAGCTCTTATTGCTATAGCTAGCGTTTCTAATACAATATTAAATAGTAACGGTGATAGTGGGCAACCTTGTTTCACTCCAGATCTTATTGGGAATGGTTGCAGTTTGTCTCCATTACATATGATGCTTACTGATGGTTTTAAATAGATGCTGCTGATTATTTTAAGGAAAAGTCCATTTATTCCTATACTCTCAAGTGTTTTTAATAGGAATGGATGTTGGATTTTATCAAATGCTTTTCTGCATCTATTGAGATGATCATATGGTTTTGTTAATTTGGTTATTGACATGGCCAATTATATTGATAGTTTTCCTAATATTGAACCAGCCCTGCATTCCTGGTATAAATCCTACTTGATCATAGTGTATTATCTTGGAGATGATTTTCTGTAGTCTTTTTGCTAATATCTTATTTAAGATTTTAGCATCAATATTCATTAGGGAGATTGGTCTATAATTTTCTTTCTCTGTTTTCAGCCTACCTGGTTTAGGTATCAGTACCATGTCTGTGTCATAGAAGGAATTTGGTAGGACTCCTTCATTCCCTATTTTATCAAATAATTTATATAGCATTGGGGCCAATTGTTCTTTAAATGTTTGGTAAAATTCACATGTAAATCCATCTGGTCCTGGGGATTTTTTCTTAGGGAGTTGTTTAATTGCCTGTTCTATTTCTTTTTCTGAAATGGGACTATTCAACCAATTTACTTCTTCCTCTGTTAGTCTGAGGAAGTCTGTATTTTTTGGAGGTAGTCATCCATTTCACTTAGGTTATCAAATTTATTGGCATAAAGTTGAGCAAAATAACTCCTTATTATTTCTCTAATTTCCTCTTCATTGGTGGAAAGTTCTCCCTTTTCATTTTAAGACTACTAATTTCATTTCCTCCCTCCTTTTTCTAATCAGATTTACCAAAGGCTTATCTATTTTATTGGCTTTTCATAGAACCAACTCTTAGTTTTATTAATTAGTTCAATAGTTTTTTACTTTCAATATTTTTAATTTCTCCTTTTAATTTTAGAATTTCCAATTTAGTATTTGATTGGGGTTTTAATTTGGTCTTTTTAGTTTTTAGTTGCAAGCCCAATTCATTAATCTTTTCTTTCTCTGTTTTATTCAAGTAAGCCTCTAAGGATATAAAATTCCTCTTATTACCCTTTGGCTGCATCCCACAAATTTTGGTATGATGTCTCATCATTGTCATTATCTGAGTGAAATTATTAATTGTATCTATAATTTGCTGCTTCACCCAATCATTCTTTAAGATGAGATTGTTTAGTTTCCAATTACTTTTTGGTCTATTTCCCCCAACTTTTTGTTGAATGTAGTTTTTATTGCATCATGATCTGAAAAAAAGCATTTACTATTTCTGCTTTCTTGCATTTAATTTTGAGGTCTTTATGTCCTAATATATGGTCAATTTTTGAATAGGTTCCATGAACTGCTGAGAAGAAAGTATATTCCCTTCTATCTCCATTCAATTTTCTCCAAAGATCCAACATACCTAATTTTTCTAATATTCTATTTACTTCTTTAATTTCTTTCTTATTTGTTTTGTGGTTTGATTTGTCTAATTCTGAGGTGCAAGGTTGAGATCTCCTACTATTACAGTTTTGTTGTCTATTTCTTCTTGCAACTCTCTTAACTTCTCCTTTAGGAAGTTGAGTGCCATACCACTTGGTGCATATATGTTTTAATATTGATATTGCTTCGTTGTTTATGCTCCCTTTAGCAGGATGTGAGTTACCTTCCTTATCTCTTTTAATTAGATCAATTTTTACTTTTTGTGATCTGAGATAGGATGGCTACCCTAACTTTTTGACTTCACCTGAAGCATAATAGATTTTGCTCCAGCCTTTTACTTTTACTCTATATGCATCCCCTGCTTTAAATGTGTTTCTTGTAAACAACATATTGTAGGGTTCTGACTTTTGATCCAGTCTGCTATCTGCCTCCTCTTTATGGGGAGTTCATCCCATTTACATTTACGGTTAGAATTACTAAATCTGTTTTCCTGCCATCCTAATAACCCCAGATTATGCTTTACTTATTCTTGCCTCCCCCAACCCTCTTTCCCCCTTTCAAACTTATGTACCCCTCTTGTATCACGATGCTTATCCTCTTTATAATCCCTCCCTCCCCCCCTTTGAGTCTTTCCCCTTTCCTTCCCTTATTACTCTTTTTCTTTTCCTTTTCCTCCCCCGTTTTTAATGGGGCAGAGAGAATTTTCTCTAAAACAAATGTCAATTATTTTTTCTTTGAGCCAACTCTGATGAGAGTAAGATTCACACAATGTTCCTCCCCTCTCTAAATTCCCTCAGATATGATAAGTTTCCTTAGCCTCTTTGTGGGATGTGGTTCCCCTCTTTTATCCCTCCTTCCCACCTTATTCTGCCATCATCCCTTTTCCATATCTACTTCCCTTTTTATGTTATATCAGTACAATCAAATTATACATGTATTCTTTTTGTATATCCACAACAGAAATACAATTCTCAAGAGTTATTTTTACCTTTTCTGCATCTCTTGAGTTCTATTCTTGGAGATCAAATTTTTGTTTAGTTCTGGTTTTTCTTCAGAAACAAATGGAATTCATTTGTTTCATTAAATATCCATCTTCTTCCCTGAGAAAATGCTCAGCTTAGCTGGGTAGTTTATTCTTGGCTGCATCTCAAGTTCTTGTGCCTTTCGGAATATCATATTCCAGGCCCTTCTTTCCTTTAATGTAGAGGCAGCCAGATCTTGGGTGATCCTTATTGTGGCACCTCGGTATTTAAATGGTTTTTGGCTGCTTGTAAAATTTTTCCTTAATCTTATAGTTCTGAAATTTTGCCACAATATTCCTTAGGGGTTTTATTTTAGGGTTTCTTTCAGAAGGTGTTCGATGAATTCTTTCAATGCCTATTTTACCTTCTGATTCTATTACATCTGGGCAGTTCTCTTTGATGATTTCTTGTAAAATAGTATCTAGGCTCTTTTTTTTCATCATAGTTTTCAGAAAGTCCAATAATCCTCAGATTATCTCTCCTAGATCTATTTTCCAAGTCTGTCGTTTTTGCAAGTAGATAATTCGTGGTTTTTTCCAGTTTGTCATTTTTTGTTTTTGTTGACTGATTCTTGCTGTCTCAATGAATCATTAGTTTCAATTTGTTCAGTTCTAATTTTTAAAAATTATTTTCTTCAATAGCTTTTTACTTCTTTCTGTATATGTCCAATTGAGTTTTGAATGTATTGTTTTGGTCTGTGGAATTTTTTCCATTTCACTAATTTTTTTTTAGTGAATTATTTTCTTTTCAATTCACAGATCCTACTTTCTTCGTGTTCTTTGTCTTTTCCAATTCATGGATCCTACTTTCTTGCGAGTTCTTTGTCTTTCCAAATCACAAATCCTACTTTGTAGTGAATTCTTTATTTTTTCCAATTCGTATTTCAGGAAGTTGTTGCTCTCTTGTAAGGCTTCTCTTTCCTTTCCCCATTTATCTTCTAACTCTCTTTTGAGACTTTTAATGGCCTCTTCTTGAGAGCATTCTGTAAGGAGGACAGTCTGATGCATTTTGCTGTTTGAGGTCTCTTCAGGTTTGCTGACCTGCTCTTTTTCTGCATAGAAGCTGTCGATTGTTCTTTTCATCTTTTTATTCATGTTTTAAAGCCTTTAGGGTAGGTCTCCTAGGCAAGGGGGTTACCAGCTTCCTCTGCAGAATAGGGAGAGATGTAAACCGATTTCCGGCTCCAAGGTATGGGAGTGCTCTGTGTGAGAGTTTTCCCTTCCCCCAACAGGAGGTGGATTCAGCACTGGCCGAGCTATCAAACTGCTTAGTAGGGCTGAGTGGATTATCGATTGCCCTCGGGCTAGAGACTAAGTGGTGAAAGTGTCACCGCCCAGGCCGGAGCCTCTTGTGGGACTGTGAGTATTAGCAGCTGACTGCAGAACGCAGACAGCCACAAACTCTGCCCAGAGTCTCTGCCTGATGCAAATCGGCCCTGGAAAAAAAAGCTCTATGGCCCCAAGCCGAGCTCCCCCCTGCACAGATTGGAGGCTAACCTGGGCTGCGTCCTCCTGCCGTGCAGGATCACAACTGCCCCCAAGGAAAAGCCCCGTACTGCGGGTTGGGGCTGCGCGCTTGTGCTGAGATCTGTGCCTTCACCCTCGGTTTGAGACTCTCCTCGGAACCTAATTTCTCTCCCAGTCTGCGCCGATCTCCCCCCTGGCCCCGGAACCAACCTTTTTTGGCGAGACTGCAGATTTTTTTCGGCTGGTGAGTTGTTCTACTTCTTATCTTTACGAATTGTAGCAGTCAAGACTATTTTTGAGGCTTGATATATTATTGATAAAGAGGGTAAGAGAAGAGCTTAGAAAGACGCGTGTGTCTTCTCCGCCATCTTGGCTCCGCCCCCTGCTTTTCTTTTTAAGCTGTTTACTCTCTCTTGCATATCTCTCATTTCTTTTCTCATTTTTAAAATTCTATTTCTCTTATTTGCCTTTTAAAGTTTTTTATGAGTACTTCCAAGAAGCCTCTTTGGGCTTGATTCCAATTCATATTACTTTTTTAGATTTTTTCTGTGGACATTCTGTCCCCATTTGAATTGGTGTTTTGATCTTCCTCATCACCATAGTAGCTTTCTTTGTTCAAGGTTTTTTTCCTCTTTTTTGCTCATTTTCTTTCCTTTTGATATTTTCTCTTTTTTTTTTTTTTGTGGTTGAGCTCTGGTCTTGGGTAAAGAGAATGCTGTTCCAAGCTTCCTGTGCACTTCTGAGCCTTGGCTTGGAGCACAAATGCCCTTTGTATTTGCAGGGTTTGTTTTCCCTGATCTTTCCAGGAAAGAGGCTGGTTTTTCATAATTTGCCTTCTGAACTGGGACTGAGGACTACCCTACTGGTTTGCTATGAGCTAGGACTGAGGATCTCAGTTTCTGATCCGCTATGATTATAAACTCTTACTGGCTTTCCCACACTCTGTCTGAGCTGGGTTATACACCCTTTTCGCCCCAGTGAGACTGAATTATATTGAAGTTTTCCCAATCTACCTTGAATGGTTTCATTCTGTCAGACTCTTTTCAGAGGCTTGATTTCAAGTGGTTTTCCAGGGAAACTTGCTTCACTCTGCCATCTTGGCTCCATCCCTAGAAATAGTACTTAACTACTTTTTTAAAATCACAAACCCGCTTAGGAAAATCTGTGCACCCCTTTTCAGAAAATTATTTGTTCTCTGTATTCATAATTAAAGGAAATGACAAGTTTCAGTTAGAGTTTAGAAAAAATAACATTTTAAGGTTTTATGTTTTTGTTTTTGTTTTTTTACATCTAAGCCCAATGCCCAAATATCTATGTACAAATCCACAGATCCTGGGTTCAAAACCTTGCTCTATATCACACATATTTTCTTCAAGAAAAAAATTATCAGTCTAGGACATGGAAAATACAGAATAACATCACAAAAATAAAATGTATTACATATTAACTGTTAGGTAAATGTCCATTAATGTTAGGATGTCATTCTTGAATCAGTTTTGTATAATCACATCACCAACTTTTTTTGGGAAATGGACAGGAGAAAGAATATCAACACTATATTATTTTTACAGAATTTTAACTGATACCCAAGAATTAGAAGAGAAGCAGAAAACTGGAGGAAAAATTTACATCCACCATTTTTGATAAAGGCCTCATTTTTAAATATATAGAAAATTGACTGAAATTAATAGAAATGCAAACCATTCCCCAAGTGGTAAATGGTCAAAGGATATACATAGTTTTCAGACTAAGAGATTAAAGCCATTTTTAATTATATAAAATATTCTCTAAATCACTGCAAATTAAGACAACTCTAATGTATCATTTTACACCTCTCAGATTGGCTAAAATGTGAGGAAAAGATAATAATAAATTTTGGAGGGGATGTTGGAAAACTGGGATACTAACACATTTTTGGTGGAGTTATGAACAGATCCAACCGTTTTAGACAGAAATTTGGAACTATGCCCAAAGCCTATGTGCATACTCTGATCCAGCAATGGATCTAAATCTCAGAGACAATAAAAAAGTGAAAAGGACCCACATATGCTCTTTTTGTAGTAGCAAGGAACTGGAAACTGAATGGATGCCCATCAATTGGATAATGGCTGGATAAGTTATGGTATATGCATGTAATGGGATATTATTATTCTATAAAAATTAATCAGCAGGCTCATTTCAGAAAGGCCTGGAGAGACTTACATAAATTGATGCCAAGTGAAGTGAATAGAACCAAAGAACATTTTACACAACAACAAGATTAAATGATGAACAACTCTGATGGATTTGGCTCTTTTCAACAGTGAGGTGGTTCAGGGCAATTCCAATAGACTTGTGATGGAGAGAGCCATCTGCATCCTGAGAGAAAGGATTATGGGAGTTGAATATGGAGCACAAAATAGTATTTTCACCTATTGTTACTGTTGTTGTTTTGCTTACTTGTTTTTTTCTCATTTTTTTCCCTTTTGTGCTGACTTTTCTTGTGCAGCATGATAAATGTGGAAATATGTTTAGAATAATTTCATATGTTTAACCTATATTGGATTACTTGTTGTCTAGGTGAGGAGTGGAGGTTGAGAGAAAAACATGACACACAGGGTTTTGCAAAGGTGAATGTTGAAAACTATCTTGGCATGCATTTTGAATAATAAAAAGCTGTTATAAAATAATTTTAGCTGATATTAAAAATGTACAATAAGAAATCAGGAGAGTCAAAAAGAGCCCTTTTGTGAGGGGGAAAAAAAACAACTTTTCTTTCTTGTCAAGTAGAGAGAAATGGCAATTGAAGCTGATGCTAATTTACAATACAAATTGTTTTGTTAAATCTTACAAAGATGCATGATGGAATATTATGAGCAATATTGGTGTCATAAATCAGAAAGAAACAGTGGAAGCTAAAAATAATTTCAATATAGTACGTTTGGAAATTCAAATAAGGATTTATTTCAAGGACAAAAATGTAAGGCAGATAAACTGAATAAGGGGTTTTTACAATGAGATATTTGAATCATTAAGAACAAGAAGAATCAACATACTTGGATGGCATCATCACAATTTTGAATTTGGTTTCAAAGAAGTAGAGAACACACTAAATCCATCAACTTATAATTAAGTAATTATTAAACACATAAAATATGCCAGGCACTGTTTCAGACCTTTGGGATAGAAGTAGTTTAATTATAAATGAGGATAGATACCAAGGGTTTATAAATAGAAATACAGTAAAACATAAAACTAATAAATACAAATATATACAAGGTAGTTAAATACAAAAATAATTTTGAAGAGAAGACTATCAATTGGCAGGAAAAAAGTAAGTCTTCATGAATAAGATGATATTGAACTATATCTTAAAGTAAAGGTCCATCTGATAATACTAATAGTCTATTCAGGTTGTCATATTATTGTGAGACATGAAAAAACTAATCTCAAAAGAATTGCCAAAATGTTTTCGCCTGAAGGCAATGGAGAATCACAAGGTAATTTGGACCAAATTGCAATATATAATAAATAAGGAACTTGAAAGATGGGCTGGCCATGTAGCAAGAGCAAAGGATAAAAAAAAGACAGTTTGATTTTCCATTGCTATACTTATGGTGCTCTCTATTACCTGAAGGATCAAATGTAAAATCTATTTGGCTTTTAAGACGTTTTATAACCTCACCCTTTGTAATCTTTGCAGAATTACCTTACTCTCCTCCACATAGTCTGATTCATCCTCCTACATGACACTCTGTCTTTAGATTCTATTCAATTTCATGGTCTCTTCCCTATACTTGGAATTCTATCCTCTCTTAAAATTCTTCTGATTTTTGTCTCCTACTTTCACAGGATTACTTCAAGTCTTAGCTAAAGACATACCTTCTTTAGAAAGCCTTTCCTGATTGGCTATCATAGTACCTTTCCTCTGAAATTATTTTCTATTTGCTCAGTGTATATCTTGTTTATACATAGCTGTTTAGCATGTTATATCTCCCATTAGATTGTGAACTCCTGCAGAGGAGGTGCTTTTTGTCCTTTCTTCATATCCTCAGAGCTTATTACATAATAGGTGCTTACTAAATGCTTTTTTTATCATGATCTCTTTACATTGATCATGTGTCCTGATAAAATAATAAAATTCAGTGAAAGGAGAATTGCTTTTCAAATTCTGATGCTCAAAAGCATGCTACAAAAGGAACATCAATCATCAAAGAGAATGGGCTAGTTTCACTTCTTACCATACTAAAATGAGTCTATTGCTAAGAAGCTACATTTGTATTGTACAGTCATTGGGAATAGAAGATGATGATTCCCATCATTAAATCAAATAGACTGGTTCCTAGTGGCCAGAATGCTTTTACTCCAACATTCCTTGAACTCTGGAAAGTATGTGTTTAATTCTCTATAAACATTTTAGCTCTATCCCTGACTCTGGTAAAAATCATAATCTAGGCATGACAATATAAGGAGAGCAAATAAATGATGCTATTTCTCCCTCATGTCTATAAAAATAGATTAAAGATAGATAATAAATTGAATATATATATATATATATATATATATATATATATATATACATATAGTGAGAAATATGAAAAAGATTAGTCCACTGCTTTGGATAGATTGCATAAGGTTAACAGATAAAAAAAGAATGCATTTGCTCAACATATATATTTTTTCTTCTCCATCAAAAAGATTGATGTTCATATTGAGGGATTAGAACAAATGAAAAGAAGTAAGAACAAGTGGGAAAAATCACTTCCAGACCTCAAACTATATTATAAGACACTTTTCATCAAAATCATATGAGATTGGTTGAAGAATACATAAATCAATGAAACAGATTCAACCAAGGGAAATCAGAAACAATAGAACTCAATAATCTAGTGTTTGATTAAAGTGAAAAACATAAATTACCTAGGAAAAACTCCTTATTTGATAAAACTGCTGGGAAAAATGGAAAGCAGTCTGACAGAAACTAGACTTAGATGAACACCTTATAACATATTACACAATATATTCTAAAATGACACATTACTAAAAAATAAAAGTGAAACAGATCATATACTTCTCACAGCTGTGTGTAAGGAATGTATTATTTTTAACAAAACAAAAAATAGAATAAATTTTAAAAGATAACTTTGATTACATGTATCTGAAAAAAAAACTTTTGCATAGATGAAATTAATGCTCTTAGAATAAAAAGGGAAATAGCCAAAAGTGAAAAGAAACCTTTATATCAAATTCCTTTAATAAGGGTTTGTTATCCATGGCTTGTAAACAATATATGCATGTATGTATATGCACATGTCTATTTAGGTACAGGCATGTGCTTGTTTGTGTGTATAATAGCTACTATATAGTCAAAGGAGATTTTTAAAATCGTTCTCAAAAGAAGAACTGAAAAGCATTTACAATCATATGAAAATTTTTTTTTAAGTAAATCAAAATGGCCCTCATACTTTAAAAACTGGTAAAAATTTGAAATAGTCATTATAAAAGAGATTGTGAAAGAAATAGTCATACTACTTCATTACCGGCGGAACTGTGTGATAATACATTTTGAAAAGTAATTTGGAATTATGAGGATAAAGTGTCTAAAATGCTATGTCTCTTAAACTTAAGACTTTATTACTTAGTTTATACTCCTCAAAAGGCATCAATAACAAACATCTCCATATATTCCAAGTTATTAATAATACCTTTTTTGTGATAGCTAAGAATTGGAAACAAAGTATATTACTAAGCAAATTGTGATATATTAATGGAATGGAACATTCCTGTTTTGTTAGAATGGTGTATATGATGAATAAAATAAAACATAGAATGATGAATGTGAATGTGAACTGATGCAAAGCAAAGAAAGCAGAACCATGAAAACAATAAATATTCAGGAATTACAATGTAATTGAAAATAACAACACATGAAAAAAAATCCAAAAGTAAATATAGAATAACTTTAAAAATCAACTTTAATGAACTTGAATGAAAAGATATCACAAGATATCCTCAATCTATCTTTTGCAAACACAGATCACAGGTGTTACATATTTTTTCAGACATTTTCTATGTCTTGATCAGTTGTGCAGAATTTTTTTTTCCTTTCCAAAATATACCTGCCGTATGAGATTTCTCTGTGAGAAGAGAATGGGAAAGATACTATTAATAAAGATAGTGATGTAAAAAATTAGAGCATCCATAGGGACTTAAAAAAAAAAGATAGTCTAGAATAAATATTGCTAAGAAAGTGATTAAAGTCGAAGTGAGGTAAGGAAATAGTAAGAAGTCTTCTGGCTATTTTAAGTGATTCAGAATCTCTGACAAATTATAACCCAAGGCAGTGAAAGAACTCGAAGGTGCATTAATAAATCTAGACAGTAACCTTTAAAAAACCATGGAGAATGGAATGGAATCCATAGGTTTTGAGGGGAACAAATATTGTGGTAACTCTCATGAAGGAAAAAAAAGTAATATTATGGAAACACCTGGTTGATAAATTGACATTGAGTCAAAAAAGTTCTCACATTGTTAAACAGATGATTTATAAACACTTACAAAATAAGGCACTAGTCACTGATGAATTGAAAGTATTCACTCAGAATAACTATACGAATTTGCCTTCTTACCCCTCCCCTTTTTTTTTTTTTAACTTTCCTGGCATTGTAGAGTTGGAGAATGCTGGGTATCTAATATCATACTCAATTTATTTTCCTATATTCAACAAAGGCCATTAAAATATGTACCCACAATTTTAAAATATTATATATACAAATGTAAATCACATTATTGAAATTTGAATTTTTAAAAAGTTTTCTTATTCTCGTCATTTTTCAATGTTTTCCATATTTACTTTTGAGAATTGATTATTCATAGGCTTAGTCCTACACTTCTGTACTTAAATCTCTCTTAAAACTTTTGGTTGCCAGATCCTTATCATAGGCATTTAAAACAAACTTCTAATCCCATTTCATTCGTTTTAATTCTGAAAGCAGTGCTTCTTCTTGCACACAGAAAAAAAATCTTTTTTATGTAAAGCAGTGAGTTATATTCTTTCCCAGATGATTCTTGCTAAGCATATATTAAGAATACTTTCTTTTCACTGTATCTACATCTATCTATCTATCTCTCTATATAATGGGCATATATGCACACACACATATATATGCATTTATAAGAATGCACACATATTACAAAAACACATTTGTACATATATACATACATATGGAAATATATTGTTTTGGATTTATATCATATTACTGTTTCTTTTTCTGTATATGTTTGATAACTTTTCATGTTATTTTTATATAATTGTGGCCTATGTACTCATGTGTATAGTTATTCTGATTCTGCTTTCTTTAATCTGCATTAATTCACATAAATCTTCCCATAATTTTTGTAATATATATATATAACTTTTGCAAAATTCATTATTTTGTGATATTCATATTTCTCAAATCTTAAGATCCAAGAAAATCCCATTATTTTCACACACAACAACCATTCCCAACTTTTTGGCCATATAGTCTATTTCCAGCTGCTATGACTAGTTTTTTGCAAAGGTATGCATTATTTTTCCTTTTAATAATTGCCTTAGGGAATAGACTTATTAAGAGAATCACTGAGCCAAAGACAATGAAGAGTTTTGGAACCACTATTGTATACTGGCATATTGTTTCCCCAAATGATTATAACAATTCATAGCTCTAGCAGATGTGGAACAGCATACTTGACTTTTCATAGTCTCATTAATATAAAATTTTATCATTTTAGATCATCTTGGACAAATTAATGTTTGCAAGTTGGTAGCTAAGAGTTTTTAAAATTCAATTTTTCTAATTAATATAAAATTAAAGTTTCAGAGGGTTATTGGACTTCACATTTTTTTTGAATACTAGCTTTTCATATTCTTTGACCCATTGAGAATCAATCTTGCAAATGAATCAATTCTTTAAAGATTTTAATTATTTTTTTGTTTTTATTGAAGTATTTTTATTTTTAAAACATATGCAACGATAAATTTTCAACATTAATCCTTAAATACTTTGTGTTCCAATTTCTCCTCCTTCCCCCAATCCCCTCCCCTAGACGGCAAGTAATCCAATATATGTTAAACCTGGTAAAATATATGTAAATCCAATACAGGCATACATATTCATACAATTATCTTGCTGCACAAGAAAAATCTGATCAAAAAGGGAAAAAAATGAGAAAGAAAATAAAATTCAAGCAAACAATAACAAAAGAAGTGAAAATGCTCTGTTGTGATCTCCACTCAGTTCCCACAGTCCACTCTCTGGGTGCAGATTCTCATCATCACAAGATCATTGGAACTGGCCAAAATAATCTCATTGTTGAGAAGAGCCACGTCCATCAGAATTGATGGTTGTATACTATTGATGTTGCCATGTACAATGATTTCCTGATTTTGCTCACTTCACTTAGTATTAGTTCATGTAAGTCTGTCCAAGCCTCTCTGAAATCATCCTGCTGGTCGTTTCTTACAGAACAATAATATTCCATAGCGTTCATACACCACAATTTATTCAACCATTCTCCACTCAATGGGCATCCACTCAGTTTCTTGCCTCTACAAAAGAGACTGCCACAAACATTTTTGCACATGTGATCCCTTTTCCCTCCTTTAAGATCTCTTTGGGATATAAGTAGAAACACTGCTGGATCAAAGGGCATACACAGATTGATAGCCATTTGATCATAGTTCCAAATTGCTCTTCACAATGGTTGGATCAGTTTACAATTCCCCCAACAATGTATCAGTGTCCCAGTTTTCCCACATCCCTCCAACGTTCTTCATTATCTTTTCCTGTTATCTTAGTCAATCTGAGAAGTGTATAGTGGTAGCTCAGAGTTCTTTTAATTTACATTTCCCTGATCAAAAGTGATTTAGAGCATCTTTTCATATGACTACAAATGGTTTTAATTTCTTCATCTGAAAATGGTTTGTTCATATCCTTTGACCATTGGTCAATTGGAGAATGGCTTGAATTCTTATAAATTTGAGTCAATTCTTTATATATTTTAAAAATGAGGCCTTTTTTCAGGATCCTTGGATATAAAAATGTTTTCCCAATTTATTCCTTCTCCTCCAATCTTGTCTACATTAGTTTTGCTTGTATAAAAATTTTTTCAACTTAATATAACCAAAATTATCTACTTTGTATTCAATAATAAATTCCAGTTCTTCTTTGGTCACAAATTCCTTCCTTCTCTACAGATCTGAGAGGTAAACTATCCTATGTTCTTCTAATTTGCTTAGGATGTCACTCTTTATGTCTAAATCATGAATCCATTTAGATCTTATCTTTTATACTATGTTAGGTGTGGGTCAATACCTAGTTTCTGCCATATTAGTTTCCAATTTTCCCAACAGTTTTTGTCAAATAGTGAATTCTTATGCCAAAAGCTGGGGTCTTTGGGTTTCTCAAATACTAGATTACTACTGTCATTGAATATTTTGTCCATTGAACCTAATCTATTCCACTGATCAACTGCTCTATTTCTTAGCCAGTACCAAATGTTTTTGATGACTGCTGCTTTATAATATAGTTTTAGGTCTGGCACAGCAAGGTCAGCTTCATTGGCATTTTTTTCATTAATTCCCTTGAAATTCTTGATCATATTCCAAATGAACTTTGTTATTATTTTTTCTATATAAAATAATTTCTTGAAAGTTTGATTGGTATGGCATTAAGTAAGTAGATTTATTATCGTTTTTATTATATTTGCTCATCCTACCCATGAGCACTTGATTTTTTCCCCAATTAATTAGATCTGACTTTATTTGAGTGGAAAGTGTTTTGTAGTTGTGTTGTTCCTGACTTTACTTTGGCAGGTAGACTTCCAATATTTTATATTATTGTCAATTACTTTAAATGGAATTTCTCTTTGCATATCTTGCTGCTGACTTTGTTGGTAATATATAAAATTGGCAATGATTTATGTAGATTTATTTTTTTGTCTCCTTCAACTCTCTAAAATTATGAATTGTTTCTAAAAGTTTTTTAAATTAATTATGTAGGGTTTTCTAAGTATACCATCATATCATTTGTAAAAAATGATCATTTGATTTTCTCATTACCTACTCTAATTCCTTTAATCTCTTTTTGTTCTCTTATCGTCAAAGCTATCAATTCTAATCCAATATTCAGTAGTAATGGTGATAGTGGGCAACCTTGCTTATTGGGAATGGTTCTAATTTGTTCCTATTATGTAAGAGCCTTGATGATAGTTTTAAATAAAGACTACTGATCATTTAAAAGAAAACCCCATTTATTCCTATATTCTCTAGTGGTATTAATAGGAATGGATGTTTGATTTTATCAAATTCTTTTTCTGAATCTATTGAGATAATCATGGTTTTTGTCAATTTGCTTACTGATATAGTCAATTATGCTACTAGTTTTCTTTATATTAAACCAGACCTGCATTCCTGATATAAATCCTATTTGGTCAGTGTCCATTAAGGGATGGTTTTCTGTAATCTCTTTGTAATATTTTATTTAAAATTTTGTATCAATGTTCATTAGGGAAAGTGGTCTATAATTTTCTTTCTCTGTTTCCACCCTACCTGGTTTAGGTATCAGCACCATATCTGTGTCATAAAAGGAGTTTGCTAGGACTCCTTTCCCTATTTTTTCAAATAGTTTGCATAGTCTTGTGATTAATTGTTCGTTTAATGTTAGGTAGAATTCACACGAAAATCCACCTGGCCTTGGAGATTTTTTTCTTATGAAGTTGATTAATAGCTAAAATGGGACTGTCTAAATAATATTTTTTCCTCTTCTGCTAATCTAGGCAATATATATTTTTGTAGGCATTCCTCCATGTCACTTAGAATATCAATTTTATTTACATACAGTTGGGCAAAATAATCCCCAGTTATTGCTCTTATTTCCTCTTCATTGGCAGAAAGTTCTCCCTTTTCATTTTTGAGACTAACAATTTGATTATCTTCTTTCCTTTTTCAAATCAAATTAAAGATATGTCTATTTTGTTGTTTTTTTCATAAAAGCAACTTAGTTTTATTTATTAATTCAATAGTTTTCTTACTTTCAATTTTATTAATCTCTGCTTTTATTTTCAGAATGTCAGATCTGTTATTTAATTGGGGGGGGTTATTTTGTTCTTTTGCTACCTTTTTCTTTTTAGTTGCAAGCCAAATTAATTGAACTTCTCTTTAATGTATGCAAGGAAACATCTAGAGATATAAAATTTCCCTTACTACCACTTTGGCTGCATCCCACAAATTTTGGTATATTTTATTGTTGTCATTCTCTTGCATGAAATTATTGATTACGTCTATGATTTGATGTTTTGCCTATTCATTCTTTATGATTAGATTATTTATTTTCCCCTAGCCTTTTATTGCATCACGATCTGAAAAAAAATGCATTTACTCTTTCAGCATTTCTGCATTTGATTTGAAGATCCTTATGCCCTAATATATGGTCAATTTATATGAGATGTAATTTCCCTTATTTTACCTCTATTTTCCTCTTTTCCTAATACAATCCCCTTTTTACCTCTAATGTATTTTTTATATTATCACAGTAAAATCAAACTTTACCTGCACCTTCTAAGTATATCCACAATAGAGACAGAGTTATCAAGAGTTCTTTCCTTTTTTACCTTTTTATGCTTCTTTTGAGTTTTGTGTCTAGAGAGCAAATTTTCTGTTCAGCTATGGTCTTTTTTAAAAAGAAATAAATGAAATTCACCTGTATCATTGAATGTCCATTTTCTTCCCTGAAAGAAAATGCTTAGTTTAGCTAGATAGTTGATTCTTGGCCACAGTCCAAGTTTCTTTGCCTTTCAGAATATCAGATTCCAAGCCCTTCAATTCTTTCTGGTGGAAGCTGCTAAATACAGGGTCATCCTGATTGTGAATCCTTGATAGTTAAAGTGTTTCTTTCTTGCCACTTGTAATATTTTTTCTTGGTCTGATAATTCTGAAATTTAGCTATGATATTCTTTGGAGCTTTCATTTTGGCACCTCAGGAAGTGATCAATGAATTCTTTCAATAGCTATTTTACCTTCTGAATATAGGACATCAGGACAGTTTTCCTTGATGATTTCCTGAAAGATAATATCTAGATTTTTTCCATCATGGTTTTCTTATGATCCTTACATTGTCTCTCCTAGATCTATTTTCCAGGTTAGTTGTTCTTCCAGTGAGATATTTTACATATTCTTCTATGTTTTCAGTTTTTTGGTTTTGTTTGACTGATTCTTGATGTTTCATTGAGTCAATCATTTCCATTTGTTCAGTTCTAATTGTTAGTGTATTATTTTCTTCAGTTACTTTTTTTAAAGCTCCTTTTGTTTTTGGCCAATTAATTTTTAAATGAGTTTTGTTCTATTTTTTCCATTTCCTAAATTTTGTTTTTCAAGTTGTTGTTTTTTTCCTTTTCACAAATTTTGTTTTTCAAGGAGTTGTTTTTGTTTTCCATTTTATCAAATCCATTTTGTAAGGAGTTATATATTTTTTTCCATTTCACTATATGTGTTTTGTAAGGAGTTTTCTCAAAATAATTTCTGCGTTTCCTTTTCCAAATCCTCTTGCAAAGTTCTCATTTCTTTGCCGCATTTTTTTCTTCTCTCTTTTAAGATACTTTTTGAATTCTTCCAAAAAGCTTTGTAAGGTAAGTTCCAATTCATATCACCTTTTGGGGCTTCCTCTGGAGACAATCTTCTTTTAGTGTTCTCAGAATTTGAAATTTGTTCTTCTGTTTCTCCATAAAAATTATGGTCAGAATTATTTTTGCTTTTTTGATCATTTTTTTTTTTAAATGTTGAGTTTTGCTTTTAGGATAAAGGGGAGATTGTCCAAGCTTCCTCTACAGGTGACAATTGATAAGCTGAGTCAGTACTGACTAACTAAGTGCCGGTCTCACATTATTCTAGTGTTCAGAGGCTCACTATTTGCCTTTTGTATTTGTGTTGAATGTCATAGCTAATCTGCTGATCTACTGTCTTCCAACCCCAAACAGAGTATCCAGCAGTGCTTTAGATTCCTTTAATTATATTCCCCTGGCAATGGAGCTCATACTGCCCTGAGTCTCTGCATTGCCTGTACTTGCCTGCTCCCCTCTCTTCCCTATTGAAACAGACCTTTTCTGAATTTCTTCCAAAATACCTTCTGCTGGAAATTTGTTATACTCCACATATTTATGGGTTCTGTCACTCCAAAACCAGTTCAGAGGCTTCATTTTATGTTGGTTTTGAGGGACTTAAGGGAGACCTGAGAGAAAGAGGGTCTCATCTCCTCCATCTTGGCTCCGACCCCCAAGATTTTAATTCTTTTACTTTTTTGTCTTCAATATTTACAACAAGGAATTTTTTTCCAATCTGTTTCCTTTTTTCCAATTATATTTCATTTTGCTGTGCAAGCCTTATCTGTAATATAATCAAAATAATTTCCTTTCCTACTCTGAATTTCTTTTGCTTGTTAAATAAACATTTTTCTATCCCAATTTTAGGAAATATAAAGATAAAGATATGGATTGCATCTATGACTTAATTGATATGGGGAATACCCAAGTGAAGGAGTTCCCTTCATCAGTTGAAGTTGGACCTTCTCTGTGACTTACAAAATTTCCTAGAGTACTGGGAGGTTAAGTTACTTGACTGAGATAGCATAGTCAGTATGTGTTAGTATGTAGCATTTAAATCTAGGTCTTTTAGGTTTGAAGGTTCACTGTTCCATGCCAGCCCTAAAACATGCATCCCATATATCACTCCATTTTCTTTCAATTTTTCAGGAAAGTTTTATATTTATATTTATTTTTTATATTTAGATAATTGGTAGAAGCTACCAAAATTTGTACTTCACTATTGGCATTTTAAAGAAACTTGAGTCACCTCATCATAAGTCAAGGAATCCATGGTTTCCATAAGTACTGTTTTATGACTTTGGATTTATCAAACAAACATAAATCCAAAGTCACAAAACAGTGCCTATGGAAATCATTATTCAGTAAAAGTTGTTTGAGAAAATTAGTGATATGATGACAAATGGGATTAAATGCACAATGTATATTATAATTGGAGTAAAATGTTTTCAAAATAGACATTTTCCATGTTTCATTCACTGATTCCTTGACTTATGGTAAAGTGACTCAAGTTTCTTCAAAATGCCAATAGTGGACAGAGTGTTGAGCCTGGAGGCAGAGAGGACTGAGTTGAAATTCAGTCTCTGACACTTACCAGCTATGTGTCCTTGGGTAAATCACTTAATCCTATTTATCTCAATTTCCCTCTTAATCAAAGGGACTAGAAAAAAAGTCAAACCACTTATTAGCCTGAAATGATCAAACACTTACAATTTCTAAATTAAAATTAATTTTAGCTTAGTCAAAAAGGACTAGATAGTTATTAAAATATATTTGAACAAACAAGATCCCATTTTAATACAGATACTGGAGACAATTATTGGAGTTAAATTGCCATATGATCTATAGTAAACACATATGCTAGAAAAAATTCCCTGGTTATCACACATCAATTGGAAAACAGTTCAATAGCATCATGTGTATAGGAATGTTATCATCTTGCTAGATTATCTATCAGCTTGCTTCTCAAGCCTCATTAATAACTTCTGACCTGGATTTGGACATAATATGTAATAGTATATAATAAAGAGCTCCTCTCAAAACTTCCATTTAAGGAAGGCTCCCAGGTCAGCCATCTTTTTCTTCATTTTTAACCTTGCAGAACTCTGAATTTCTCCAACATGCCCCCAAGGTAGAGTACCTACTTTCTTCTTTCCAGCTTCCTTTTATGTGTTGTTTTCCCTAAATTGAAAGTTCCTCAAGGTCAGATAGTCTCTCCTTTTGTTTTTTTTTTTGAGTAATGTCTGGCATATAACAAAAAATGTTTATTGACTTACTAAAGAATATATTCAAACATCTTGACTCTTTCTTAAAGTATAATGTTTGTCCCACAAGCCAGCCATTGAAGCAATAAATGAGTCTCCTTTCTCTCAAGTCTTTTCTTTTAGGTTTAGTAGGAGTAGGAAAGAATTGAGGAATCATCTGGAAAAGAGGTGCAAATCTGAAGAACTCCAAAAAGGAAGATTGTCCTTTGTCGGTAGTGAATGGTCCACTTTTGCAATGAATTGCTGGAAGTCTGACTTGTCTCCAGATCAGGACAAAGGATCATCAAATCTCTGTCTTCCCCAAACCAGTTTCCAGTTCCCTTCCCCTACTCAGCAAAGATTATTCAGGCATAATGTTTTTCTGGTAAGCGAAATGTCTTCTGGAAAGCAGAACAAAGGGAAAGAAAAAATAGAGGAGACTTTGTGTCATTTAAAGTTGTCAATCTGGGTAATCCCAGATGTCAGTAGAAAATTTACCATTTCTTCAAGATGATCAATTTTGTTGTCTTGTGAAACTGAGTTTATTTCATTACCTATTTTGGGTACCTTTTGATACTCTGACTCCAGTCTATGTATTAAAGAATTTCAAGGGTGTTTTTCCCTGACAGTACTGATCAAAAAAATGAGTCCATGGGAACCATTTCCCTAAAGTACATTTAGTTTTGCTAACAGACACCGCCTGCTAGGTTCAGTGACAGCTTCTTCTGATGCTTAATGACAATATCTTTTAATTTAACATTTTTAATGAAAAATAATGTAGGAGTTAAAACTTTAAATTAGGGGAAGAGTACTTTGGTACCATAATTGGCTTCAAACCCACCAATTAAACATTATATGAATTAAAGTTTTATGTATTTTTAATTGTACCTTCAATAAGAGAGGAGTACAGCTTGTCTTTTAAATATACAATGAATTATTTAACTATTGGATTCAGTCCTGAATTTTATGGGGTTTAATTACCTGGAGAAGGAGAAGAGGGATAACACTACTTACAAAAGGGAGTGTGGCATGAAGAGGGATAGTTAAGAAGAGACTGAGTCCATGCTTCTCATTTATGTAAAAAAATTGACATCAGGATAGTACTTGGACAATTAGAAAATAATTAAATTTTTGATTTATTCTGATGGCAGCACTGGGGAGACTTTCTTTCTCTTTTGCTTTACCAAACCTCATAAAGGACAATTCTGGACCTAAGATTACAGAATGCAGGCTGATGTGAAGGATATGATCCAGTTGCTGATCAGCTGAAAATATTTCCTTAGTGATGGTGCTAATTTGGCTGAAAAGAAGAAAGTAGGTTGCCTGATTTTCATGTTGCTAAATAAAAATCCCTCCCTCTCCCTGGAATGCATCCCAATCCTAATGGCAGTTTGCAAAGTAAAGACAAAATAGCAAAAAGAGAGGACATTAACCCTTTTTATTCCCACAGTTTGAAAAACACTGAATTAAGTCAAGTTTAACCCATTTTTTTTTCTATGTAGAGCTTGACAATTGCATATTGGAGATGCAGCAATGGGATCAATGTAAATCCTAAAAGTCTTCTATATGATTTTTCTCCATCTAAACCAGGATTTGTCTCCGTGAGTACTAGGAAAAGATCAGAATTATGAGACATTTGATAACTGACTCCCTTATAGGAATTCTTCTTCTGAGTCCTTAACATAATTTTCTACTTTTTGCCATCTCATAGAGACAGATATAGCAAGAGTAATATCTTTTGCAAGACCATTTTGGAGTCCATTCTTTTTTAACTTAAATAGTTTGTGAAACAGCTCAGTGGCGTATCTTGAAAAAACAAAAAAAGAAATTTAGAGTAAGGGTAAAAGATTCAGTATGTTCAAGGGCATCCTTGGAATATTAAATTAAGTGCATAAATCTTCTCAATAAAGCTCAGTACTTGGGGTCTCCTTTGATTGCACCATCATGTAGTTGGGAACAGTGGCTTACTGATTTTTGTCAGGGATTAAGATTCAATGGGTTCCACCTCTTGTGGATTAGATATTTCATATCTCATAAAAATTAGGCCTTTCATAAATGAGCAGTAAAGTCACAGACCCAGCCCTGAACAGAGGAGTGTATTTGATATAGAAGAATCGTCTTCTCATCATTCCTTATTTCTCCATCGGATCTTCAGGACCTGAATAATAGACCAGAGAGAAAGAGGAAGAACAATTGATGCAGAAGCAGAAAGGGAGGACAGGAATCTAGAATTTCAGAGGTACTCTAACCAAACTATACTGCTTGCTCAGAACTTAGCAAATCACCAGTAAAGACTGGATTCTTTAATACCTTTCATTCCTGTTGTGCCTAGAATTTCTGACCAGGAATTACTAGTTCTAGTTCCATACCCTCAGGCACTATGCTGGCAAGTTCATGGTGTTTGTTGCCTCTTTTTTCCTGACTTCTGTCCTGTGTATGAGGCAGCTAGACAGTGTAGTGGATAAAGCACTGAATAGTATCAATAAATCCTGAGTTCAAATCCTATCTCAGCCATTTACCAAGTTTGTAACCCTCTATAAAATGGGAACAGCACCTAATTTATAGTGTTATTGTGAGATCAAATGATAAATGAAAACTTCTTTCAAAATCTCAAGGCACCATGCTAATAGCTACTATTATGATGATAATGATGATGACAACTTCTCCTGAAGATTTTTCTACTTTCTCTTCCAATTGGTTATTTTGTCTCTATTTTGAGTGGTATTGTGTTATCTCATGAAAACAAAACAAAACAAAACAAAGCAAAAAATGCTAGACTTGGCTCCAGGAGAAATGAAATCAAAGAAGGGATGATGAAAGCCATTGAGGGCAACTCTTCATTTTACAGATGAAGAAACTGAGTCTGAGAAGTTGTGACTTAACCAAATTCAGAAAGCTAGTACATTATTTACAGCAGGTCTTCCTGATTTCAACTCTTATGAGCTCCTAGTAACCTACCACTATCTCAAAATAATATTTTAAAAGGATGATTCATAAATCTGAAGTTTACTACGAATGTGGCCAATTAATCTTTCTGAGCCTTTGTTTCCTCATCCATAACATGGAAATTTTACTATATCATTTATAGGGTTGTCATGAACAAAGTTCCATTTAAGTATATGATCTATTATTATATTCCATTTTCTTGTTACCTTAAAGACTCCTCTTTATGTAATTGTCCAGACACCTTGGATAATTCTTCTGTTTTCCCTTTTTATTCTCATTATTCCTAAACCAAAGTATGTTCTTTTTCCTTTTCATAAATTTTTTTTAAAATATATGTTTTGGAGAGGAAAATAAAGGAATTGACAGATTTGCTTTCATCATATATTCAAAAGACAAGAATTATCTCACTGGATATTGGATTATCTTGAAATACATAGCTCATGATAAATGTTAAAAAATATATACTAAGATTAAAGAGAATTATAATCTAAATACCAACTTTGGTTACAGAAGATGAAGCAGAAGAGAAATCTTACATAGCTTTTTTATCTCCAAATTAAAAATAAATCAACATAAAATTTGACAATTCAGTGAAAAAGTGGACATAAATCGGGACAGTGAAAAAATATGGAAGAACTGGATTAGGAATAAATTAAGAAAAGGAGAAATTTGTACATGTTGGGAAAATTAGGAATCATAATTATTTCATGACATCTTGATAGAATACCAATGTAGACATCTCCAACCTCCTGGGAGCCCAATACTAGAAAGTCCCCAATACCTAGGCAAGTACACAGTAAAGTGGGTGGTCTCATCCACTCTTCTAACAACAACTTTCTGTCCTTTCATAAGAGACTCTGGAGTTCTGTCTAAAGGATTCTTTCACATTTCCAAAAGTAGTTGGTCTCTTCCCCTTGTTTCCTGCCCTTGAACAGAAAATATTTTCTCATTCTGATAATAAATCCTGCTTATATCCTCCTTTTCTCCTTTGGCTGATCCCTCTCCCTGAATCCCCCCAATCTTCTGCTTTATCCCTTTCTGTGAAAAGCTTTATTTTTTTATCTTAGTTGCTGTAGAATGCTCCAGTTGGCTTTACAGTCTAAGAAGGCATTAAAGGTTAGTAAAAAAAAAAATCTATATCAGAAATCTGAATCTTCTATCAGTGAAAGCAGATTCCTAAACATGCAAATTAATCTTTTTGCTTTCAATTTATCCTATATTTGATCCAGAGTCATTGGATTCATACTGACTTCTTTGTCTTTTGTAATAGGTCTAGCAAAATTATAGGATGAAGTTCCTTTTAAGACAGCTTTTATAAAGCCTTGAGTGGGTTATTCCATTATAATGTAAGCTCCCTCCAGTGTAAAATTCTTCTTCTGCTAGAAAAACAGAGAATGATATATGGTTTGTGCTGAGTAGTTCAATGCTACAGTAGGATGAAGCTAATTCGTTACTCTGCATCAAGATCAGTAACACAAGCATGAATCCTTGGAAAATGGGGATTTAGTTTGGTTGAGGGGATGGCATAGGTTATTTAAGGGGGAGGGTGAATGGTGGAAGTCAGAAACAAAGCAAGGTAAGAAAAATTTTCAGGATGATCACTTGTGGAATTAAGCCCTTGAGTGGCCAGCGCACTTCTAGTTTAGCTGAGCCAATGAGATCCAGTCTTCAAACAAAAGCAAAAACAAGGAATATAAGCTTCTGGGTATAAGAGAGTGTTTTAGATCTGGATTTAGCATTCTAAAATTTAACTGACTGACTATCCATAGATTATAAATTTTGAGAAGCCCATTAGGAGGCTGGGCTTAAATGGAAGCTTGGAACAGCAGAGGAAGGCTACTTCTTATTGAGTTATCATAACTGTGTCACTTCACATGTCTTGGACTCAGTTATTCTTTTAAGAAATAAGGGACTTAGATTAGATGGCTTTTGTCATCTTTTCCAGATCCAAATCTCTGATAATTTTGGTTTCCTGACTGTATATTCAGTTCAGGTTGCACAAATTTAAAATATAGTTATGGTAGGAGGAACACAACTCAGGAGAACTGATGATATTCAAGACAACAAATATTTGTTTTAAATAAATATAGTCATTCCTCAAAATTCAGAATTAAATTTTTGTCACTTCAAACATTTTTTGAGTTAACAATTGCAAAGATTCATTAATCACATCATCGGTTACAGTCTCAAGATTAAATGTTCCTTAAGCTCTACTAAACTCCCATATTCCAAGATTTTTTTTTGAATTTTTTTATTATACCTTTTTATTTACAAGATATATGCATGAGTAATTTTTCAGCATTGACAATTGCAAACCCTTTTGTTCTGATTTTTCCCCTCCTTCCCCTATCCCCTCCCCCAGATGGCAGGTTGACGAATACATGTTAAATATGTTAAAGTATAAGTTAAATACAATATATGTATACATGTCCAAACAGTTATTTTGCTGTACAAAAAGAATCAGATTTTGAAATAGTATACAATTAACCTGTGAAGGAAATCAAAAATGCAGGCGGACAAAAATAGAGGGATTGGGAATTCTATGTAGTGGTTTACACACTCATTTCCTTGAGTTCTTTTGCTAGGTGTAGCTGTTTCAATTCATTACTGCTCTATTGAAACTGATTTGGTTCATCCCATTGTTGAAGAGGGCCCCGTCCATCAGTTTGTGGCCTTTCTGAAATCCTCCTGCTGGTCATTTCTTACCAAATAATAATATTCCATAATATTCACATATCACAATTTATTCAGCCATTCTCCAATTGATGAGCATCCACTCAGTTTCCAGTTTCTGGCCATATATTCCAAGATTCTTAAGGAGATCTCAAACAGTGTAAAGCAGACATCACTTGTAGATTTTTCCAAGCTGAAGTGTCCAACACCATCACCAAAGTTGTCCACTAGATGTGAAGGATAGCTTTTAAAGCAATGTTGAGACCTCACCAGCCTTAACATCTTCCAACAGCAATTTCTAAAGTCCCAAATCTGCTTCCTTATTTTTCAGAAGGCAGCCAAGGTCGAGAGGTTTACAGCACTTTAACATACAGTAAACCACCATCATACTATTACCTGACACAGTAGAAGGCAAGACTCAGGTTTAAAATATTTTAGTTTTTACAATTTTATTTATGGCATTGTAGATTTCATGTATCATGAAAAGTGAATATTGTCTGAAATCATTTTTATATTAAGATGTTAGAACAAAAGGTCACAGAATTCTGCAAAATTACTTGTGAGGAAAATGTTTTGCATGTTACTGATTTTACTTTGCATATTGCATTTTGTGAGTTATTTCATGGTTACTAAATTAGGAAAAGTACATCCCAGAATTAATGTTTCATTATAAAGAAATGTATGCAGAAAAGTATGTCTTCATCAATCTTAAGTGAAAAATTACATCTCTTGGTGGCAAGCACAAGGTTAATCTGGAAATGTAAAGAAAAAGTGAAAAAGAACCCTTTATTCAAGGAGATTACCTTCTAATGGAAGTGAAACTATACTTCAATCCTTAAAAATGCATATGGAGTAGATACAAGATAATCTTGAATAGGAAAGCACTTCAAGTTGGAAAAAACAGGAAAAGCTTCCTGTTGGAAAGTGGAATGTGGGCTGAGTTTTGAAGGAAATTAGCTTTCCTAAGAGGTGAAAATAAGGAATTGGTGGTTTCAATGCTTAGTGACCAGGCAGTGAAAAGGGCTGGACATGAGAGTTGGAGAATTTTGTGGACCACAGCATGTATACAAGTCAAGTCAAATCAATAAGTATTTAAGTGCCTACTCTCTTCCATACAATGAACTGGGGACACAAAAGAAAAAAAAAAGTATAATTCTTTCAAGGAGCTCACAGTCTAAATGGGGAGGTGAATGGTAGTGATAGAGGACAAAAACATGCAAACCGTTATGTAAAGACAACATATTATAAATTAAAAATAATCTCAGAGGAAGGGCACCAGCATAAGGAAATGACTCAGGAAAGACTTCTTAAAGAAGGTGAAATCTTAGCTAAGGAAGGAAGTCAGGAAAGGAGATGGGGAGGGAGAAAATTCTAGGCATGGAGATAGCCAGTGAAAACATTTGAAGTCAGGAGATAGAATTTCTTATGTGAGGAATGGAAAAGAAAAGAAGGAAATCTATAAAAGGGCCAAGCTGTGAAAAATTACAAATGTGAAATAGAGGAGCTTCTATTGGCTCTTAGAGGTAAAAAGGAACCACTGGAGTTTATTGACACACACATAAAATGAGAGAGAGAGAGAGAGAGAGAGAGAGAGAGAGAGAAAGAGAGAGAGAGAGAAAAGAGAGAAGAGTAGAGAAGAGAAGAGAGAGAGGAAAGAGAGAGAGAAAGAAGAGAGAAAGGAAAGAAAGAAGAAAGAGAGAGAGAAAAAGAGAGAGAGAGGAAAGAGAGAAGAGTAGAGAAGAGAAGAGAAGAGAGAGAGGAAAGAGAGACAGAAAAAGGAGAGAAAAAAGAGAGAGAAGAAGAAGAAGAAGAAGAAGAAGAAGAAGAAGAAGAAGAAGAAGAAGAAGAAGAAAGAGGAGGAGGAGGAGGAAGAGGAGGAGGAGAGATACAGAGAGATAGAGACAGAGAGAAAGAAATAGTAGTAGTGGTGTTGGTAACATGATGAGACCTATAACTTTAGGAAATTCACTTTGGCAGCTCTATGGAAGATAGACTAGAGCAGGATTTATTAAACTTTCATATTCATGACCTCTTTTCACCTGAGAAATTTTTAGGCAACCCTGGGTATATAGGTATATAAACCAAACATTTACTGATAATAAATCATAATTTCATTTGGACTATATAAAGGAGCAAAATTACCAATTTGTAATTTACTCCTGGTGAGAAGTAATGAGGACCTAAAGGAGGGTGCTAGGAATATGAGTAAAGGAGGGAGAAAATATGTCCAAGAGATGAAATAAATAAAGAAAAAACAACAAAATTTGCAATGCATTGTATAGGTGGGTGAATAATGAGTGAAAGGCAACACAGATTTAAAACCCAAATAACTGAAAAAAAATAAAGATCTCAATAGTTAACAGGGAAGTTTGAAAGAAGTATGGATTTGGGGAGATATGTTTTGGGGCATCTTGAGTTTGAAATGCCTCCATGATACTGAATTTGAAATGTCCAAGTTGAATGCTGGGAGGGAATGAGAAGAGCATATCAAGATGGGAGGAAACAACTTCAAAAGGTGATCACTGAACAAAGTTAGTGATTTCTCATAAAGCAGAAATGAGGAGAGAGAACATTCCAGGAATGGGGGAACAGCTTGTACAAATATATACTGGTTATAGATGAAATGTCCTATATGAAATGGAGAGTATAACATTTAGAATATTTAAAAGATTCATTTTCATTTTTCCCACAAACAGGTTATATTTTTGGTAGCCTTTATTCTTTCAGCTTTCCTGATTGGGATGCTATTTATTGTGCAAAATTACAATTTTTTTCAAAAAGATTTATAGCAGGATTATGTTAAATAGCCAACTCACATTGAATGTTTGTGATCACTCAATTTAAGATTAAAATCTGCTTCATACACAACATTTCCAGACACATAAATAAATTTAAATCCACCTGTGTTAAGAAAAGCTATATTCAAATTTTTTCAGCCATAAAGAAAACTTAGGCATCTAATTCCCCAATATTATAGATGAGAAAACTGAATATATCCATGTACATACATTTTTAGATACCATAATCCATTTCCATACTTAGATTTACATACATGCTTGTAAAATATACAAACACACCATCTAGAGGGAGTCACATCTGTCTATGCTTTAATTAGAGTGCTCATTCTAAAAAAAAAGATGATAACAGAGTAGCTACTGAAACAATTGACTGTAAAAGGCCACTGTCACTTTGACAGCTGAAAAGATGACAGGGATGTATTGCCTGACTTTAAACTGTCTTTCCTGAATAAATCATGCACATTCTCCTATTTGCCTTTGCCCCCTTTTTCTACTTGTTCCCAAATAGCATTATGGAAATACGTTTGGTTAGAGAGAAAGTAGTTGGTTTTAAGTGAAAATTTCCCACACTCTTCCAACCATCTTCTGGAAGGTTATTTAAGCAATAAGTTCCAAGAAGTCATTTGTTACCAGCAATTAAAGCTATAATAAGCTGGCCCAAAGCCTTGGGAGCAGTCTATTTTCAAGTTCTTAGTCTCATTTTGGACACACAAGCCAAGAGACTTTATGAAGTCAACAAGAACAAGAACATCTGGGGAAAGAACAAAGAGCTAGCTAGCAGCTTTTGAAAAGCACATTCCTTTTTTGGCTCACATTCTCCATCTCCTGCTAGCTGTCTGACATACAGGCTGTTCCTGCTGTTGGCCCAGACCTTTCCTGATCCTCTCCCTGTGTAAAGATTCATCCTCTGATAGCCTACCTACAACTGGAAAGCCGCCTTCACTTGCTGATCACAGGCCCCTGACTGAACTAAATAAATTTCAGGTGAAAGAAAGTTAAATGATTTGCAGAATCTTGTAGAGTCTATCCACCTAATGTGGAACCTAGGGGAAAGAGATTTACTAGGATAAAAGGAAGAGATCTGATGTCTTTTCCTCCTTCCCTTTTCCTTTTCTTCATCCCTTTTCTCTTTCCTCTTCTTTCTCTCTCTTCCTATTTGTACATTTCTGTCTTTCTCCCTCCTTTCTCTCTCCTCTCTTCTCTCCCTCCTTTTCATTTTCTGTCTCTTTGTGTCCCTGTCTCCTTGTCTCCCTGCCTATCCCTTGACTTTTTTCCCTTCTCCCTTCTCCCCTCCCCTCTTCCCCCATTCTCTGGGTCTCTATGCCTTTCTACCTTCCTGTCACTCTGTATCTCTGTCTGTCTCTCTTTGTTTCTGTTTCTCTATCTCTGTCTCTGTCTCTGCCCATTCCTTTGTCTCCATTGCTCCCTCTGTCTTTTTTTTTCTGTCTCTCTGGGTCTCTGTGTCCCTATTTGTATCTATCTTTTTGTCTTTATCTCTATCTCTGTTTCTTTGTGTATCTATCTCTGTCTGCCTCTGTTTCTGTCTGTCTTTTTATCTCTGCCTCTATTTCTGTCTCTCACCCTCTGTCTATCTCTGTGTGTCTGTCTCTTTTTGTCTCTGTCTTTTTCTTTCTCTGTCCCTCTCTATGCCTGCTCTGTCTGTCTGTCTGTGTCTCTTTGTCTCTGTCTCCATCTCTGTTTCTCTCTGTGTCTCTGTTTCTCTGTTTTTGTCTCTCTCTCTGTATCTCTCTCTGACTCTGTCTTTTTCTCTGTCTCGGTCTCTGTGTCTCTGTCTGTCTTTGTCTCTGTCTCTCTGTTTTTGTCTCTTGGTGTCTTTCTAGCTGTCCCTTTGTCTCTGTCTCTCTGTTTTTGTCTGTCTGTCTCTCCTTGTCCATCTGTCTGTCTCTATTTCTGTCTCTATGTTTCTGTGTCTCTGTTTTTCTGTCTCTGTCACTCTGATTTTCCTCCCTTTCCCCCTACCTTTCTGCTTTGTATTCAATTACTACACAATGTTCAGGCTTACAGACTTTTATTTCTTTTCCTCAAGCTTCCCCCCAATTCTCCATTTGTAGGCTGTGTCTTCCTCTTCTTCTGCATTTTGAAATAGACCAGAAGCAAATAAATCCATAGTCCCAGAAGCAATTTTCTTGTGGGATTTCCTCTGTTCTGCAGTCTGAAAAATAAGAGTACACATGAATTTCAGATCAACATCCAAATGTTCATTGCTATCAAATATCCACATCTTTAGAATTTCACCCAACACTAATTATAATGAGCTATTTTATGCTTTCAAGGGTATACAATAGGATAGCACATTACTCACTGAATGTAAAACATCTCATTCATTTTTCCCCATACATACTGGCTAATTTTATCCTTTTCTAGCAACTCATTCATCTCTACTATTTAAACCATCTTCCTCATCTTGCTTCCAGACAATATGCAAATAATTAGCTTTTGAAACTTCCCAGGTCATATGCTTCTTTGGCCTTTACTATTTTTGCAATGCTAAAAATATGTTTGTCAGATTTGCCCTTCTTACAAATCATCACACTATCCTCCAATATATCATACACCCTAATTTCTCAGGCTTACATCTGGCAAAAGTCTCTCCTGTGACAGACCTCTTTTTAAAATTTTTGAGTTAGATTTTTATACTTTTGAGTATTTTTTATTTGTCAGTCTTTTCCTCTTTCATTAAGAGAACTAAAATATAAAATGTTTATAACTCTTATTGGTAGGGTTGGCCCTCAACAAGTCAGTAAAATATGACAGCTCCCATTTTTAATTGGACTTCTTCACAACAATCCTTTTTAGTAGGTAACAAAATTATTAGTGGCCTACTTGATGAAACTGATGCTCAGAGGGTTCCTTTAGAACTAAGATTGGAAAGTAGATTTCTTGAACATATTGCCTGTATTTAAAGAAAGTACAAAGGCCAGCCATCTTTTTATTTCCCACCAGATCGAATTTCTTCAAATTTCTCCATTGTGATCCAGAGGGCTCTTCATCTTTAGAGATCATTTCAGTTCTTAAATTCAATCCTTGAAAACATTCTTTGTCCCCCTCCTTCTGATTGGATGACTTCTCCTGATCCTTCATTTAAGGAGCACTCCCAGAAAATTCATTTCTTCATTACTCACTTGCCTTCATCCTCCAGACGTTTCTATTATTCCTTGACAATGGCTATCTTTCCACCCTTTTCCTCCTTCCCTTAACAGTTTCCTAACCCATTGGAAGGTAATCTCCTTATGGACAAGCATTGTCTTTCTTTTCTTTTGTGTTCTTAGAATTTTAGCAGTGAGACAGACAGTGAGTGCTTAATAATTTTTTATTGGTAACTAACAATTAAATCACTGAAGTTTGCCTTTGGGACCCTCCATTTTAACTTAGACCTTTCTTGCTCCCATTATTGCATGGTCCCTTACCCTTAACATACACTTATCTTTATATTTTGCCTTTAGAAATTTTGCTGCCTACTAATTCCAACTAGAAAAGATTGAAAATCCTTCAAGTAATGAGGCAAATGAATTAGAACTGATACAAGGATACTATTCATGTATTTAATGCAGCTGAAGCATCTTACTTGCCTCTCTATCAGAACTAGGCACAGAGAAGACAGTTTCAAAAAGACACAGAGACTTCCCTCACAAAACTTATATTCTGAGAGAAAGACAAATTACACAGTCCCACATAAGTACAGAGAAAAGTGGAAAAACTAAAAGCTATGTAAAGTCTAGGAGTAAATCCAAATAAGTTGGGTTTTTAAAGGATTGGTGGGCAAAGAGAAGAAATTAGGCCATTCTGGGCATAGGGAATAGGATAGGGGAAAAACACCAAAAGGCAAGAAATCAGATGAAATTTTAGATATGGAGATATGAATTAGATTTGGGTAAAGAGTATGTAGAGGAGAAGGAACCATTTTTGGAAATGTATGAATGCTTCTATTTGCATAAGGCCTACTGGCAGATAGGTTGAAATTTTACTCAGCAAATAAAAGAAAGACATCATCATCATCATCATCATCATCTTCATCATCATTATCATCATCATCATCATCATCATAGTTGTTATTTGAAGAGAGAAGTTATAGGGCCAGATCTAGGCATAAGGAATTTAATCTGAAAGTTATTTAAAGGATGGTTTAGAGATTTTTTAGAATTCAATATTCCATGTATAGGGTTAGGAGGACCTACACTAGTATAATAGTTGTAGGACCAGAGCAATAGATAGAAACCAGAATTATTTAAGTAGATGAAATCAGTGAGATTGGACAGTCCTTTGATATTAAAAGATAAAGGGCAGAAAAAAAGAGAAAACATTCCCAATATTTCAAATTTGGGAGACCAATTTTACTTATAGCCAGCATTCCAGGATTTCTTATCAGTTAATATAAAATCACTTATTTAAATAAGGAAGCAGCATAGTCTTATGGGAATAGTCATAACTATGGACCTCTACCTCTTATTACTTATATAACTTGAATTATATTGCATGGATTTCCTCATCTAAATCACAGAATCTCAGAAAAGACAATTAGTCCAGCACACAACTAAACAAAGCAGATCTTCATTTCTTAGGAAATTTTTTTTTTCTTATATCAAACCTAAACTTGCATCTTTGAAATTTCCACCCTTTGTTCTTTGTTCTTCCCTTTGAGCCTACACAGGCTAAATCTAATCCATATTCCTTAAGACAAATCTTCAAATATTTGAAAATAACTATTATTTATTAATTATATATTATTTGTCCTTCCACAAGGACAGTCCTTCAATTCAACAATATTCTTAATTATTCCACACTAGTCAGGATTTCAAGTGCATTTAGATTTTTGATTACTCTTATTAAAGTCCATTTAGATTTTTGATTATTCTCATTCAATAAAATCTACAATATTGTCATTTATTTGTTACTATTAATATAAGACCCCATACTCAGAAAGAAATAGTCCCTGCACTCAGAGGAGCTTACATTCTTTTGGAATAGGGACAGGGAGAGTACTGAAGACAAGTAGAGTAAAAATATGCAAAGGACCTCCAAATGACAGGTGAGGAGGACCTTAACTACTAGGAAGATCAGGAGTTCACTCCTAGGGGGAGAAAAAGTTTTGAAGAGGGCTGGGCTAGGGATTCCAAAATTGCTTAATGCTTTTGTTTTTGTGTGCTCGGGTTTGAACACACTGCTTGGATCATAGTAGGCACTTAATAATTTCAGTTAGTTAACAATTCTTGAAAGTAAGGAGGGAGAACATTCCATACATGGAATACAACCCATACAAATATATTGTTGTTGTTCATCCTTCATTTTTGAAGAGATCCAATGACATGATTCTTGCATGAACTGAATTTAAGTGAGTCAGAGCTGTTCAAAAATCATTGTTTTATTTTTCAGTCATGTCATTCCAGTGGCAAAACAAAGGTCAAGAGAACTGGTGAAGATCCAAAATGCAGTGGATGAACTTGGCTTTTTTTTTTTTTCCTGAGGCAATTGGGTTAAATGACTTGCCCAGTGTCACACAGCTAAGAAGTGTTAAGTGTCTGAGGTCAGATTTGAACTCAAGTCCTCCTAACTTCAGGGCTGGTGCTCTATCCACTGTGTCACCTAGTTGCCCCAATTTGGTCTTTCTTAATTAATTTCTTTCTCATATCTCCATTTATCTGAGGTCAGATCCATTCAATAACTAAGGGCTGATGGAGAACAAAAGATAAGGAAAATCCACAGAATTTCTGGCCAGAACAGAAGATGATTGCTAGAGATGCAAGAGAAGCAATATCATGGATAAAAAAAAGTATGTTCTTCTGTTTGGATAGACGATAGTAAAGCCAAAAAATTAAGCTTAGAGCTAAATTAATAAAATTCTAGGTAAATTCAGTATCACTATGCCTTAGAAATTATACTTTATCTCTTCTCAAAAATCTGTCTTTCTTGATTTTTGGGCTAAATACATAAATCCAAATAAATATACCACCTTTTTGACCAACTATTCATTTTCTTAATTAATTATTTCTCTTTTTTTCTCCTTTGTTTTTAAGACAATACTGGAATTAGGAAAACACAACCTCTACCCCAAAGCTCTTCAGTTTCTTGCTTACTACTTCATAGTTGTTGGCAAAAGGTTTTAGCTTCACCTTGGTACTATCTTTTATAACACCAGAAGTGGGCAGATATTGTCCGTTTCATTAAGTCTTCTAAGATTCCCTATCATGTATTAGATGAAGAAGACCACAAATTTATTCTTACCAAGTCAAAGAGCTGCTTTGATATATCTGAGTGGAGGATTATCAATTTGCTACTGCTCTTTTCTTCCCCCGACTCTCATTGGGTAATTTGCCACCTAGTAGCTTTTGGACTCTACTATATTATTCTTTAGGAAACAGTTCTGTTTTCCTCGGAGCATTCATCTCTGTCATCTTGTGGGAAAGACTCCAATCTGTTTTAAGCTGTACAATTTGTCTATTTCTTTTTTTTCTCTTTTGTAAAACATTCCAACTTTCTCCAATATTCTAACAAAGATGAAGCTTCCCTTCTACAACTCAAATCTTGTTTTTCCCCATTGAAACATCACTTCTGTTTCCTTTAGGAATACTTCATCCTCCTTGAAACTTCCTTGACTTTCTCCTGGAGGAGAGAGTTCAGCCTAAACTTAGAACACAAACAAAAATCACTTGGCTGAAATAAAAATCTATTTTAAAATATTGATATTTTCCCCCTGATGCTGCATAGCTGTCATACAGCTGTGAGATTAAGACATCGAATACCAGAATCCCCAAAGAAACGAAGGCAGGATTCACTTACAGAGTAATGGAGAGGAATATGATGGTCGTATACAGTCTACAATACATTGCAGGTGAGGACTTATACAAGAGAAATAAAATAAAAGAAGATATTATAGAAATATGTAAATAAAAGTATAAAATATAGAAAATTATAATAAAAAGGTCAATACAGATCTTAAGAGTAAAACAAGGGATGATCAATCAATACAGGCCATTGATATTCACACAATGTCAAGAGTTTTATTGGGAGTTAGCAAGTACATTAGATGGATCTTGGGTGGCAAGTTTAAGAGCACTTGAAAAAGGGAATCAATGAAAGATAGTAAGGTTTCACTGAGGATGATCTTGATAATTTGAGTGAATACTAACACAAATGAGATTATAGATATCTGAAACAACAAAGCAAGAACCTGCCTACCATGGCTTTTAGGCTCAAATGAGATCAGGTATCCAGAGTACTTAGAAAACAAACTGTATACATATAGAAATTACCATTTTATAAGTAGAGATGAAAATAAATGGCTTATAAGGTCTCTTGTAACTGATATTCTGAGACATGGAATTTTCAGGGAAAGGAAATAAGGAACCAAGCATTTTTTGAGCACTTACTATGAACCAGGCACAAATACAGGGACATACAAATTAAAGGGAAAAGAAGAGTATTCCTTGTCTTAAAAAAATTGGAGAGCCAGGCCTGGAGCCAGGAAGGATCATTTTTCCGAATTCAAATCTGGCTTCAGACACTTACTACCTCAGACTTGCCAGCAAGTTATTTAACCCTGTTTTGCCTCAGTTTTCTCATCTGTAAAATGAAGTAAAGAAGGAAATGGCAAATCACTCCAGTGTCTTTACCAAGAAAACCCCAAATGGAGTCACAAAGAGTTGGACACAACTTACAAATAATAACAAAACATCTAAAATAAAACTCATGGGGAGGCACAGTGGCATCTGGTTGGCTTTGAAGTCTAGAATACAACAGAAACTGGTGGAAATTAAGGCCAGCTTGGGACCCACCAAAAAATGGAGATTCCAGAAAATTTAAAAGAATTTACTCCTTAACTCTTTACTGCTTCTTTGCTGCTTTTGTTTTGAGAAAGACTGACTGCATGTGCATTGCTTTGGGACCATTCCTTAAATCTTAGTAGCATTGTGCTGATGGTTTCCAAAGCCTTATGGAATCAGGGTTTGTGCTTTTTGTATCAAATCAGTAATGCAATGGAAAGAGAGATTGATTAATAGAATCAGAGGATCTGAGTTTCATCTCAGGTCTGCTTATTATTTCTCTGTGATCTTGGGCAATTCACAGTATCTCTTGCTCTCAAATTTCTAAAATCCAAAAACTTGGGAATAAATCAGATGATATCTAATCTGATTTACAACTATATGATACTATGATAATCTACAGTCTACCCTTTACATACACAAACCACATAAACACCCAAAACCCTCCAGTGGTTAATTTGTTTTTTGTTCATCCTTTTAGATAAATATCATACTGAATATCAATCAATACTTTTGTAAAAAGTATAATATTAGAACAGTCTACCCTTTTCTAATTCCAATATCTCGATTTCTTTTCCTTAGGTATACAGAATTCATTTTTCCTCTCCATGATTTACAGCATTAAAAAATTGGGAGGGGTATCATTTTAGCATGCCTTTCTTCACCTATTAACACAGATTCTCTTTCCATCCCCAATGCCTTCCTTTAATCATTCTACCATCCTCCTGTAATTTACCTAGTGTTCAAAACTTAATTTTAAAAAGTTATTTTATGTTTGAATGACAGCATTTGAACTCTCATCAGTGGGATTCTTGTCAAATTTCTGTGCTTATGCTGATGAGTGCTTACTTAGCTGATGAAATAAGAAAGGAGAAGGTTAACGATCTATCACTGTCTCTTGGAAAACTTTGAAAATCATGCTATTTGGGAAAGAGAATCAGACAGAGATTGCCAATGTTGATACAGCCTTGTGAGTTTTTCTCCTTCATTTATTTTCATTAAAAAGGATAATTGCATGAAAACAAGAATCTTTCTCTTTTTTTTTGCTTTTTACTTTTTTTTCTCTTGAGGGGACACCTGCTCCTGTTGTGATGCATGACTTGAAAATTTTCTATGATCTCTGTGACATCTGTAACCTAGAGAGATATTTCAGGAGGAGAGAAGAAGGAAAAATCTCAAAGAAATCACTTTGCACTAAAGAATTAGGCTGTTTGTATTAAAGACCTATAACAGTTTCAATGTTGCATGAGATAGCTGTGCTGGTTTATTCTATATGTACTTTTTATGTGTGTCTGTGGCCAGAAATGTTTCTTTTCCTTAATCTACTCTTGGGGAAGAAATATTTGTTCTGAAATTAAATAATTATTTAATAGAGATTGAGAAGTTATTTTTTGAGATAAGAAGGTATTCCTTGATTCAAACACAAACATGGAATGGATATATTCAGAACTTCAGAAATATTGGATAATTATGTCTGGTGACCAGAAATTTTGAATTGAAAATAGGAGAGAACGGTGGGTAACAGTGAATCATTTTTCTTTAATATATTAAAGATGCATGGTTCCAAGGGTTTTCTTTCCAAATCTTAGCAGATTAGCTTTCTGAATCTCCAGGGTATGATTAGAAACCTTCCTAGGAGAAATGCTCCTACTTCTAGGAGCCCCTATGTTCAAGTCCTGGATCCACTACTTGTAGGACTTCAGACATTTCAATTTATCTCTGAGGATTGAGGTGGGTCCCATTTCTACACATTCAAAATGCGGATTTTGTTGATCTCTATAATCTCTATCTCTAGAACATATTATGGTTTTAGATCCTATTTTTTCCATAAATTTTGCCTCTTTTAATATTTTACCAAATTGTCACTCTGGGATTTCCATTGCTTTCAGTTACTTTTGTTGCAGGTTTTAAGTGCTGTCTTTATATTTCTGACATTTTGAACCACATGCTTTCTTTGTCTCTTTAACGCAACTTCTGAGGGTTAGGTCAGTGATATTCTTTTGGTATAAGGAAGAAGATGGGACTGTGACTGTTCCTTGTATACAAGGTTAGTATATGCTAATTTCATGAAAACTGGGCAAACTTTATTTTCTTATTATGTTTATTTCAGTTTTTATTTTCTCTCAATTACATACAAAAATAATTTTAATATTTTTTAATTGAACCTCCAAATTCTCTTCCCCTCATTGAAAAGGCAAGAAATTTGGTAGATTATCCACATGTAGTCATGCAAAACATATTTCCACAGTAGTCATGTTGTGGAGAAAAAAAACAGCCTCTCTTTCCTCCAAAAAAGAAGAAAAAAAATTTTTTTAATGATTCTATTTGTATTCAGGGTCTGAGATCTTACCCTGTTGATGGATAATTTTTTTCATCATGAATCCTTTGGAATTGTCTTGGCTCACTGTGTAGCTGAGAACAATAAGATCACTCAATGTTGATCATCATGTAATATTGCTGTTACTATAGATAATGTTCTCTAGATTCTGTTCATTTCACTTTACATCAGAGTTCATATCTTTCTTCCATATTTTTCTGAAAACATTCTGCTCATCATTTCTTATCATATACTAGCACACTATGAAAATCATATACCACACCTTGTTCAACCATTCCTCAATTGATGGGCATTCCCTCAATTTCTAATTTTTTGTCACCACAAAAGAAGCTGCTATAAATATTTTTGTACTTTTCCTTTTTGTTCTTTACCTCTTTTGTTTTTAGTCCTTTGGGCATAGTTACAATTTGCTTTCTGGAATGGTTAAATCAGTTCACAACAATACCATTAATGCATCAGTTTCTCAAATTTTCCATATATCCTCCAACATTTATTATTATTTCTTTTCTGTTACATTAACCAATCAGATAAGTATGGGGTGGTTGTTTTCATTTGCATTTCTCTAAACAATAATGATTTAGAACATTTTATATACTTTAGATAACTTTGATTATTTCATTTGAAAATTACTTGTTCATATCAATTGACCATTTATCAATTGAGAATTACTTGTACTCTTATAAATTTGACTCCATTTTCTATATATTTGAGAAACAAGGCCTTTATCAGAGGAATTTACTTTAATTTTAACAGTTATGATTACAATATATTTCCTCCTATTTTATTTACCTGCACTCCATTTACTCTACCCTGTCCATCCTCAAAAGTATATTGCTTCTGACTAGCCTCTCCCCCAATTTGCCCTCCCTTCTATCAGCACGTTTTCTCTTATCCTCTTCCCCTCCTCCTTTTCTCTAGAGATTTCTATTCCCAAATGGGTATGTATTCTATTTTTTTGAGCCAATTCCAATGAAAGTATGTTTCAAGACAGTTTGCTTCCTTCCCCATCTTTTCTAACTGCCCTAATAATATGAAAGTTTCTAGTAGTTTATCATCTTTCCATGTAGGAAAGTAAATAATTTAACCTTATTGAATTCCTTTGATTTCATCTTTCTCTCGAGTCACACATGAAAGTCAAATTTTCTATTCAATTCCAGTATTTTCATCAGGAATGCTTGAAAGTTCTCTATTTCAATAATGTATTATTTTTTTCTCCTTACAGATTATACTGTTTAACTGAGTAACTAATTCTTACTTATGGGCCTAGCTTCTTTACCCTATGAAATACAATATTTCAAGCCCTGTGATCCTTTAATTTAGAAGCTAAAAATTGTGTATACTCATCATGACTCCATGGTATTTGAATTATTTCTTTTTGGCAGCTTGCAATATTTTCTCCTTAAGGTAGGAGCACTAGAATTTGGCTATAATATTCCTAGGAATTTTCATTTTGGAACCTCTATTATGAGATAATTGAAGCATGCTTTCCTTTTCTATTTTACCTTCCAGTTCCACAATATCATATCAGTTTTCCTTGATAATTTCTTGGAAGATAATTTTTAAATTCTTTTTTTTTTTGAATCATGGGTTTCAAGTAGTCCAAGAATTTTAAAGTTAGTTTTCTAATGAAATAGTTCACATTATCTCTTATTTTTTTCTTTTTTCTTTTATTTGACTACTTTTGATGTCTCATGGAGTCATTAGCTTCCATTTTCCTAATTCTAAGTTTTCTTATTTTCTTTAATAAGCCTTTGTATTTTTTTCCACTTTCCCTTGTTAAAGAAATATTTTCTTCAGTGAATTTTTGTAGGACTATTTCCTTGTGGACAATTGTACTTTTTAAGGAGTTTTTCTTTTTAGTGGATTACTGTGCCACTTTCACCATTTTTCCTATTGTGTTTTTATTATTTTCTTCAGTATTTTTGTTTACAAAGCTGTTAACTCTTTTCATGTTTTTATTTTATCACTCTCATTTTCCTCCAAATTTTTCCTCTACCTCTCTTTAATCTTTTGAGCTCTTTTTTTTTTTTTTTAATTTAGTAGCCTTTTATTTACAGGTTATATGTATGGGTAGCTTTACAGCATTGAGAATTGCCAAACCTCTTGCTCCAATTTTTCCCCTCCTTCCCCCTACCCCCTCTCCCAGATGACAGGATGACCAGTAGATGTTAATATATTAAAATATAATCTTTTGAGCTCTTTTAAGAATTCCTTGGGAGCTTGAGAAATTCATCTTTTTCTTTGAGTCTTTGAATAATAATTTTAACTTTGTTGTCTTTTTCTGAGATTGTGTTTTGATATTCCTTGTAATTGTAATAATTGTCTATAGTAAAATGTTTTGTTTGTTTGGTTACTCATTTTTCAGTTTATCTTGACTTGAACCTTTCTGTTGAAGTTGATTTCTGCTCCAAGGTGCAGGGTGCACTGCCCCAGTCTTCAGGTTTTTTGCAAATCTGTTTTTAGATTTTATAAAGAAATAAGTTTTTATTTATTTCCTCTAAAATTCTATGATCTAAATAGAACTTTGTTTACTATTTTCATGACCCTAATCTGAGTATAGACAAACCAACAGAGTCCTGCACCCATTGCCAGCAAAGAGACCCCGTAATCTTCTCCTGACCAGTTGTCTGATTCCTCTTTCTATCCATGGGCTAAGAACTCTGGAAGCCACTACTGTCACTGTTGAGTCAGTCACCCCCAAGGCCTGTTAACTGGTTTGTTGGGGCTTGACCTGTATTCCACTATCACTCCAGTGCAAAAGACCTTTACTGCAGATTTTCTAAATTGTTTTAATCTGGAGTATTTTTCACCTATCCTTTTGTGGGTTCTGTCTCTCCAGAATTTGTTTTGAGGCATTTATAGCTGTTCAAAGAGGAAATGGGTAAATTTAGGCAAATTCCTGCCTTTTCTCCACCACCTTCCAAATAGAGCAGACTTTTAGAGAATACTTCAGCAGTGATTTACATCTAGTATACTGTAAGCAACCACTGATACCTTAATTTCTTTTGCATTCATAGAGCATTTCCTATATTTCCTGAAAAATCTATGCTTTACCTGCCCAAAACATGAAGAAATTGTGCTTCTGAACTTATTTTCATCCACGTCATAAAAATCATTCCTTGACTTTTTACCCCCAAACCTCCCCATCAGTCCCACCAAACAATCTATGTAATTCTGTTAGTTTTCTACCTGGAAGCAAAATTGCTTAAAGTGTCCCCAATAAATGAGTGTAGTAAATAAAATGAAAGAATGTTTTTGTGAAGTTTCCAGCCAAGGATCTCCCAATCCTTGCTTTCAAATGGCACAAACACTTAAGAAAAAAAAAAACTATCAGGGATCACAGGTTCATAGATTTGGGACTTAGAGATTCTCCATTTTATACCACTAAGAAAGTGATGATCATGCTATTTATAAGCCCTCAACAGATTGAAATATATAAGGGCAATTCTATATCAGGGATTATTTGCTCCAACGCTTTATTCTTGCAATTTTTGGTAACTGATACTAGGTGAATGGTGTTGCATATTAATTAATGTGGCTTTAAAACATGTCTCCTATATGATTCAGATAAATTATAATAGAACACATTTCAATCACTGGTACTTTCTTTTATCTTTCTGAAAATAGACCTATGAAGAATGAATAGCACAAAAGTTATACTATAATTATATATATTTCTATACTTTTTTCTATCTATAGTTTCTATATTTTCTATACTATAATTTCTACCTTTTAATACTGTTTTGATCAAAATGTAATGTAGAAGATTTCAAGAACAAAAATAACAGTATAAATTATATTAAAGAAAAGCCATGGATTTAGCATGATATAGTAAGAAAAGCACTAAATTTGAATCAGATAATATATATTCAAAGTCTGTTTCTGCTACAACTTTTTAAAAATCTTGGAGAAATCATGGAAAGTTATTGGGTTGCAGTCTTTTCATTTAATAAATTAGAGAGTTAGACTAGCTGATCTCTAAAGCTCCTTTCTCTACATTCTATATTCTACAGTCCTAAATTAATATAAGTCTAATTCTTGATAAATCAGTATAACAGAATTATTCAAAAGCTGGCATATCTTAATTTCAAGAAGGCATTTGATGAAATATTTTGTTATTTATTAAGATAAAATATAGGGGGTAGGTCAATGTAAAATTTAATTTTATTACTGTCTCTTCCAAGCTGATTATCAGATAAATGCTCAACCTGAAAAGAATAAACTTTCCCAATGGTTTCTTGCTTGGTGAAATTTTAACTCTGGTCTGTTCAACTTATTTTTTTTCTCAGTGACTTCACACATCAGGAAAACAATCAGATTCACAAATATCATAAAGCAGTACAGGTTTTTTAATTCAAAGCATGTCCAAATCAATATTCAGAAAGATGTTGATGGTCAAATAATGGACCAGAATAAAATGAAACTTCATGGTGATAAATGTAAAGTTTTTCATTTGAATTAAAATAACAACAGCATATATTTAAAAATAGGCTAAGGACAGTCAACTTAGTACTTCATCTGGTGGGAAAAACCTGGAGGTTTTAATTAGAGACAAGTTTAATATAAGCCAATATAATTACATAATAGTTAAATAAAAATAACAAGTAAATGTAAAAGTGGAGTATTACGTAGTTTATACAATTCCTACTAACTCTCAGAAAAGGCAAACAACCAAGATTAGTACCCAAAAGAAGAAAACAAGTAGCCCAACAAGGGCTATATCCCTTGAATTAATGAATTATCCAATGAATTAAGATTGGATGTTGATACATATGTCATCATTCAGTAGCCCTCTCCTAATAACTTCTGTGTCCCAGCATGGCTTGAAAATTGTTTTGGGACCCACTAAAGTAGGGCTCCTTTAACTTTTTCCACTCACTTTTCACCCAAGAAATTTTTACATGGCTCTGGGTATAAAAGTATATAAAACAAGTATACAAATAAAACTTTTATTGATTATGCATCATAATTTAGCCACTGCAAAAAATACCCAGCAGTAATCAACTGTTTTCTATAATGTCATAATTTAGCCATTGCAAAAAGAAAAGAAAAAGAGCAAATGTCAACTCTTCAAGGGGCTATAAAAGGGGAAATTGGGTTTACTGCTATCTAGTTAAGAGCATTTGTTAGGTTAGTAAACTTCAAACCTGAAGAACCTTTGTCTAGAACAACTACATAATTGAACTCAATGATCATAGATTTTGCAGAAGGGATATGACAAATCAAAAAATCGGAACACCCTAAATCAAGAAATAATATAAAAATATTCCCAGAATTTCTAAATAAAATCAATAAAATTCAATCTAAATAATCCTATAATCTACAGATCACCCCTACAACTATGTTTGAAATCGAAGACACAGTGCCTAAATTTAATAATTTCAATCACAAAAATCAAGTACTACAAGCAATAAAAAGATTTTCAAAAATAAAGAAAAGGAAATTTGAAAAGAACAGGTCTATTTTTTTGTTATTGTTGTTCAGTTGTTTCAGTCATGTTTGACTCTTTATAATCCCAGTGGAGATGTTCTTGGAAAAGATACTAGATTGGGCTTCTATTTCCTTCAACTCATTTTACAGGTGAATAAACTGAGGCAATCCAGGTTAAGTGGCTTACAAGTTTATATACCTATTAAGTGTCTGAGGCCAGATTTGAACGCGGCCTTCCTAACCTGAAGCCCTCATCTCTATCCACCTAACCACTTTTGTACTCATCAGAAAACAGCCAGGAATGAAATAATATATATGCTGAAAAGTAAAGAATTCAACACAAAATGACATCATTATAGTACCCAAATTTTTCTTTGTGCCATAATGCAAAGTACTTTGCAATATTATCTTATTTTACTGTCAAAAGAATTATGGAAGATAGCTTCTATTATGATTCTCCCTTTTACAGAAAAGGAAATTGAGAAAGAGAGATGTCAACTGACTTACAACTGATTATATAGCATTAAGTATCTGAGGCAAGATTTAGTTTCAGGCTTTTCTGACTTGAAGTCTATCTCTCTATCCACTGCACTATTGTGTATTTGCAAAATTAAGCCTAATTAATAACGTAAAAATGGACATTCTAAAAAAGAGACATATTTGAAATATTCTTGAAAAAGTAATAGATATGAGCTAGTTACAAACAGCAGAAACACAATAAAGATAAACATAATCATCAAGACAAGAATAAGTAGTGAAATAAATCTAGAGACAATTAAAAGAAAAAAGAAAAAGACACATAATGGGTAAACAGTGAACCGTAAAGATCATTAATAGATTTATTTTCAAAAATATTAAAGAGGATAAAGATTAAAGTAGAATTTTAAAAAATAGGTCTTATATTCAATCATGCAATCATGAAACACAGTGAATTACAACCTAGAACTCTAAAGATGAGTGAATATTTTCTCTTGGACTAATTGCAGAAGTACATAAAAGGAGAGAAGGGAATGGTTCCACAATAAAGGAAAAGTAACTCTTGTATCTGTCAGCAAAAAGAGGTGGTAAAAGAAGGGAATAAAATAAATGAAAGTAGTAAGAAGGAGGTTTTGATCCAGTGAGGGAGATCTCACTGAAGAGTACTCAAATGGTGAAGAGCTATATTGTATAAGAAGAGATGAGGACTTTTCAGTAATTTTGAACAGGGAGTACATTTCTTCTGACAGAATATTGTGCTGCCATGGATAATATATTGCCTCAGACTTCTCAGGGGCAACTGAAACTCAGGGAGGAAATTGTATGGCCATCTGGCATGGAAGAGAAGGGATATTGAACTTATTACTTAAATAAAAAAATAATGAAGAGAATGATCATGAAATGGGTAAGGAGTAAAATTAGAGAGAAAAATACGGGACAGAAGAAATTTTTCCCTTGGGGTAATGTTTCTATCCTGATTACTTAACTCAGTTAACTGATACTTTGAAGGGTAAAGTCCAATAGAAAAAAAAAAAGGCAGTCAGAGTTCAAGATCTGCAATGGCAATAATATGTTTGTTAAAAGAGGGAACTCAAACTTGTTGTTTTAGAAGTTTTAATTTAATTTAATGAGCAACAAAAAGAGGTGAAAATGGAATAATTAAGTATATAGAAAATGAATAAAAAAATTTAAATTTCTGAATCTCAAAAAAAAAAAAAAAAAAGGAAATAAAAATAGTTGAAAAGGAACTACCAAAGTGGGTGGGGAACACTCCTGGTCCAGATGGACATAAAGAAAATTCTTTCAAACTTTTAACGAAAAATTAAAATATGTATTACCTAAGTCATCTTCAAAAATTTAAAAAAGAGGGGCAGCTAGGTTGCGCAGTGGTTAGTGCACCAGCCCTGAAATCAGAAAGACCTGAATTTAAATGTGGCCTCAGACACTTAACACTTCCTAGCTGTGTGACCCTGGGCAAGTCACTTAACCCCAATTGCCTCAGTATAAAAAAGAAAGAAAGAAAGAAAACACTCTATTCTATCTCATTTTATTAGATAGATATAATCTTAATACCTAAACCAAGGAAGGTTAAAGGCAAAGAAATCAATGAAAACAATATCATTAATGGATTAAAAATGTTAAATAAAAGCCATCAAACAGAAAGTTATCTGAGAAATCATTCATCATGAAAAAGTTGTGTTTATGCCAGCATGATTCAACATTAGAAAAAAGTCACTATAATTAATCATAATAAAAACAAAAATATGCAAAGCACATGATTATCACAATAGATATAGGAGAAAAGATGTTTTTTAAAAATCACAATATGATATTTATTTATTCTAAAAACCCAACAAATTATAAACATAGTAAGATTTTTAAAAACATTGAAAGTATTTATGAGAAAAAAGCAAGTATTATATTCAATGAGAATCAGTTTCGATGTTTTTCCAATACATGTGGATTTAAAGCAAAGATGCTTCTTCTCAGTGTTATTATTTTTATATAATTCTTGAAATTCTGGCAATAATAATAATTAAAGTTTTAAAGATAAGAAAAGAAAGAAAAAGTCTATTTTTAATGAGTTGATAACTACTTAGGAAATCCTTGGAAATCAACAAAGAAACTGAGACAATAAGCTCAGAAAAGTTAAAAATTACAGAATGAACTTTTAAAAATTAATAGTATTCTTATATAAGAAAGTGTCTGACTTCAAGTCAGAAAAGCCTGAAATTAAATCTGGCTTCAGACACTTAATTTCTATATAAGAAAAAAATTCAAGAGGCAATAATGGAATGGGTAATCCCATCCAAATAAACAACAATATGCACAGAATGTTTAGGAACTCAACTGTCAAAGCATGTTCAAAACTTCTATTTATTCAATTACAAAATGTTTCTTAAATAACTATATTAAATAGCTAGAGGAATATACAGTGTCCATACTGGATTATGCCAATATAATATAAAATGACAGCATTATTAAAGATAAAATTTATAGAGTCATTGCTATACCAATCTAACTACCAAAGAGATATTTTAAAGAGGTAGCTAGAATAACAGGATTCATTTGGAAAACAAAAGATCTAGAATATATGTAATAAAAAGTTAGTGATCAAAAGGTAATAGCACTTCCAAACCACAAACTATGTTATAAAGCAGCAATTGTTGAAATTACTTGACATTGACTAAAAATGTAAATTTAAATCAATAGAATGGAGTAGACAAAAGAGAATCATAAATAAAAGAAGTCAATAAACCAGCATTCAATAAATTACTTAGGAAAGTTCCCCATTTGACAAAACCTTTCAGTTTTTGCAGTAGTCTGACTGAAATTAGTCTTAGAAAAATATCTTCTGCCATATTCCAAAATATATTCAAATTGAATATATGACATGAACATAAAAGATCATCCCATAAAAACCTATCATATGATCAAATCTGATGGAAGTGGCTCTCTTCAACAATGAGATCATCCAAATCAGTTCCAATTGTTAAGTAATGAAGAGAACCAACTACACCCAGTGAAAGAATACTGGGAAATGAGTGTGGACCACAGGATAGCATCTCCACTCTATATGTTATTATCTGCTTGAATTTTTATTTTTCTTCTCAGGTTATTTTTACATTCTTTCTAAATCCGTTTTTCTTGTGCAGCAAGATAACTATATAAATATGTATACATATATTGTATTTAACATATACTTTAACATATTTAACATGCATGGAACTGCCTGCCATCTAGGGGAGGGGGTGGGGGAAAGAAGGGGAAAAGTTGGAAGAGAAGGTTTCACAAAGGTCAGTGATGAAAAATTACCCATATGTTTTGTAAATAAAAATCTATAACATTAAAATATATATCATAAAATTTCACATATATAAATAATAAAGGAATTATTTTTTCTTTTTTTCTTTTTGCTAAGGCAATTGGGGTTAAGTGACTTGTCCAGGGTCACACAGCCAGGAAGTGTTAAATATCTGAGGCTAGATTTGAACTCAGGTTCTCTTGACTTCAGGGCTGGTGCTCTATCCACAATACCAACTAGCTGCCATGATAAAGGAATTTTTAAAGAAACTTAGAGAAAAGATATTTTTTTAAAAGTCAAAGTAGATCATTTTTCTTACTTTATATGAAAAATATTTTTATACAACAAATTTTAAATAGGATAATCAGAGAACTGATCAGTTGGAGGAAATTTCTGTATTTAATATCTCTGATAATACTTTAGTATTCAAGTTATGCAGATGACTAACAGAAATATATGAGACCAAAACGCCTACTCTAATATTTAATATTAAATGATAAAAGAATATGAATGTTTCTAAAAAATATCACAGGCTATTAACAGCCATATAAAAGAATACAAAAAGTCTCTCTCTCTCTCTCTCTCTCTCTCTCTCTCTCACGCACACACACACACACACCCCAAACTAGAGAATTGAACATTTAAAAAAATCCTGGGATTCTACTTGTCACCCAGAAAACTAGCAAATATGACAAGAGAAAATCATAAACATTGGAGGCATTATCAAAGAAAATCACACCAATGTTTTTCTGTGAAGCTCTGAAATATAACTATTCTGAAGCTAGTTAGAATTGTGCCAATAAAGCAGTAAAACATTTATACTTTGACTGCTAATCACCAACCTCAAGAAAAGTTTTAAATAAAAGGCTGAATATATGCCAAACAATTTATAGTGATACTTTTTGTGGTTGCAAACAATTGAAAACAAAATAAATACACATAAAATTGGGGAATGGATAAATAAAGTGATACACAAATATAATGGAATATTATCATGTCTATTATAATGGAATGTAAGAAAATAGTGAAAAGAAAAATTCTGAGAATCATGGGAAGACTAACATGAACTGATGCAAAATGAGTAAAGCACAATCAGGACAACAACATAAACAGTGGCCACAAATATGTAAATGTAAAATACTACACCCAGAAAACAACTGAAAATGAATGTTATGACATTTCAAGTAATCAAGATTTCAAAGAAGACAAAGAAAATCATAGATCCCCATTATGATGATTTTCCTTTGCTGTGCTAGGAGGTTCATAATAACAGAATATTGGAATGATATCCAACTTTTCTAGTATCTATCAGTTTTGCAAAATTTTAGTCTTTTTCTTTTTCATTTTTCATGAAATCTTTTGTTAAAATGGTTGACTCTCTGATATAGGGGAAAAAACCAACATAAGAGCTAACCAAGGTTGCATAAAAGCAAAATATATGAGTTTTTTTTAAAGAGGAAGAAAAGGCAAATATAATCAAAAGTTATCCTAATTATCCTATAGCTTTGCAGCCAGAAAGGATATTAACAGACTTCTTATCCAAATCCATCATTTTACAAATGAGGAGTTCAGGTCCAGATAATTTAAGTGACTTATTCACAAGTATATATGTCAAAAGTGGCAAAGCCAGACTTTGAATGCAAGACCCTAGATTCCAATTATAGTATTCGTTTCCATTGCATTATGCTGGGTAGTATTTGATGTCCAAGGAGACATGTCTAACTACTCTCAGAACTTATCACACTTTATCTCAAACATGGAATAAATTTCTCATAATTGGAAAGTGATCAGAAGAATAATGAGGGATTTAGAAACTATAAAAAAAAAGGAATTAGAAATGGTCAGTTTGGGGAAGAATTTCTGGGGCTGAGGGTGAAGGATAGATTATAATAGCAGTTTCAAAATACTTGAAGAACCACTATATGGAACATAAGACATTTATGCCCTTTTGCTTTAGAAACAAAGAAATAAAATCTATGACTGGAACTAAAGACGAACTTTTCATGTGAGTTCTACATTAGTACTTTATTATGCAGTATAGAAGTCACCCAAGTTGTTCAATACTTTGAAACTAGGGCAAAAATATGAAAAATTCAGGCAAGCTAGAAAAGCTTTAGAGTATGAAACTGGAGATTGACTAGTTTCCAAAGACCAGGTTATCTAATTACCTTAACTCCATAATAATCCCAAAGGCCTTGATCTTTCTGTGGACCTTTGCCATGAATTTTTATTCTTTGATTGGGCTAAATTACTTTTTTATTGATATTTTTAGATTTCTATGGATCTGTGATCTCAGCAGTATCAAGTATTACATTACTAGGGAGCACAATGGGAATAAGCATAGAATTGTAGTTGGAAGGTATTTTGGAGTTCATCAATTTCAACACCCTCATTTTAGAGATGAGAAACTAAGATTCTGAGAGGTTAAGCATTCTATCCAGGGCCATATAATTAGTATTCATTCAAGGACAAATCTGAACTTAAATTTTCTTGACTCATACTCTACCGCTAGGTCCATTAGTCATCTGTGCCTTGTCACCCTGTCTTATGTATAATTATGATTTTTCCACTAATATTTACTCAAAGCTCTTTCCAATGATCTGACAATTTTAGTATTTCATGGATACCGTTACAAAAACTGGACTGTTAATTTTTTAATCCCTTGACCCTGCCACATCACCAATGCTCCTTCCTTTCTATGACTTATTTCCTTGCTTTTGTCTTTTATGTCAATTCTCAACTATGAGAATACATGGTTCACTCTTAGGGTCAGTATTAGTAATAAACAGCAGATTGCTCACAACTACCCTGACTTCCTATTGCTCTTTGGTTCAACTGCCATTTTGATCTTTACATTAAACATTTCAAAATACATTGTGAATAAACCATTTTTTAAAGCAGTTATACATGATTGTTTCCCAATAACAGAGCCCAACAGAAGAAATGTTATTTTCGGTAGAAGCAGAAGCCCTGCTGTTTCAAACTGCTTTTGCCTCTATCCATAATCTGTGTTATTGTTGTTGTTATTCTAAGGACATACCTTTAACTCTTTCTCCAAACCCATATGCCTAAGAAAAAGACTTATACTAACAGACTTCCAAAAATTACCTCCTTATACAACAAGGAAGTCTTAGCTCACAAAACTCAATGGAGATATAACATGAAACACTATTCTGCCAATTGCATCTTACTGCATTGTTTGTTACTATAAAGATAGTATATTTTGGAATGCTTCTGGGGTATTCCCAAACATGAATAAATGCATTTAAAATCTATATACATTTTGCATTTTTGACACATGCTTTTTTAGGTGAAAAGCAAGATAAAAGTATTCTCCTGGCAAAATGTACTTCTCTCCTACCTCTCACTCCCATATGTATGTGTGTGTGTGTGTGTGTGTTTGTCTATCTCTTTTCTCTTATATTCCTTCCCTGCAACATCTCTAAATGTTTTTGAATAGCAACTGTTTGGTCTGTGGAATTTCCTTCAAAAAACATACCCTACACTCTTCATGGAAAGATAATAGGCTTTAGAGTACTTCACTTAGTAATCTCATCAGCTTCCATGGATTTAATTACTGCATCCAAATCTATCTCTACTTCCCCAGTCTCTCTGCTGGCCTCCAGGCTCATATCTCCCATTTCTTTGGAGAAGACATATTCAACTAAGTCTATCCTAAATGCAGTGCATCATAATTCCTCTTAAACTCTCCTACCTCCTCCTACTTTCCCAGGAGGAAAACATCAGTCTTCTAGTCCCTTGGGCTCAGAAATAGAAATCATCCTGGATTCCTCATTATCTCTAACACATTTCCCATCCAATCAGTTGCCAAAGTCTAACGATTTCTCCTTTGCAATATCTCTTGATTATGCCCACTTATTTGCTTCTATATAGCTATCATTTTAGAGAAGGTCCTCATCGCTTCACTTCTATATTATCACTGTAGTCTGTTGCTGGCTCTGCCTGCCCTATGGCTTGCTCTGTTCTAATTCATCTTCCAATTAGTCCCTAAAGTGATTTTTCCAAAGTGCAGGTCTGATCATGTCACCTCCTTCTTAGCCAGTAACCTCCAGTGGCTTTCTATTACCTTCAGGAGCAAAACTAAAATACTCTCTTTTGCATTAAAAGTCATTGAATCCTATTCCTACCTTTCCAGTCATCTCAACATTATCCCCCAACACGTACTTTTCAAACCAATGATACCTATATCACAAACAAGACTCTCTCCCTCTCCCTCTTCCTTCCTCCCTCCCTCTCTCCTTCCTCCTCCCTCCCCCTCTCTCTCTCCCTTCCTCCTCTCCCTCCTCCTCCTCCTCCTCTCTCTCTCTCTCTCTTTCTCTTTCTTTCCCTTTTTCCCTCCCCCCTCTCTCCTTTCTCTTTCTCCTTCTCTCTCTCTTGTCTGTCTCTCTTCATTTTTGTCACGCTTTCTGACTGTTCCCCATTCCTGTAACATTCTCCCTCCTTTGCTCTAACTACTGACTTTACTGGTCTCCTTTAAGTCCCAATTCTTTTTAAAAATCCTATCTTTTAACAGTAGTTCTTTCCCAACACTTCTTAATCCAGGTCCTTCCTTCTTTTATTTCCTATTTATCCTGTATATAGCATATATATTTCTTTGCAAGTTGTCTTCTCTATTAGCTTGTAAACCCTTTGAGGGCAAGAACTGTAGTCTGCCTCTTTTTTTTTTTTGTATTCCTAGTAGAGTTTAGCACAAAGTAGGTGCTTAATAAATATTGCTTGATTGTGGTGAATGGAATATTAGGCTTAGATTCAGGAAGATTTGGATTTGAATCCTTCTTGTGTCACACTTACTACTTGTGTGACACTGGGAAAGTAAGTTAAACATTCTGAACTTCAATTTCTTTATCATTAAAATGGGCATAATAATAATATCAGCAATACCTACCTGTCAAGTTTATTGTGAAGATTTAATATGTATACCAAATAAGGTTCTGCAAACTTTAAGATACTATATAAATAGTAGATACTCTTATTGGTTCCCCAATGTACCTCAAATTCTATAGTGACAGCAGAATAATGAATCATTTAAGCTGTTTGGTACAAATCTCTTAGACCCAAATTGCCTACAACTCAAAAAATTTTTAAAAATTACTGTATCTATCTAGAAATCATCTCTTTCACATATATAGACATCTATGTAGCATATAGTATTTCTGAAGATATTAGGAATTGCTGTCACTGATTGATATATAACTATGGACTAGCCACCATTCTTTAATATGTCAAGGTAGAAATCTAAAAGTTATTGCTTTATTGAACATGATTTTGTTTTGTCAATCAACTTATTGTTCACTTCATAAATTAATTTTATTCAAGACCTAGTTATGAGGCACAAAAGCATTGTGACATACATATGAGCTTACAGGTTTAATGAGAGTGGAGCTGGGGAGAGACAAAATATGCACATTCAAATCCTGCAATTTGAAACTCAGATGAAAGAATAATGGGTATATGACACTTGAAGAAAACAGACTTTTTCAGGTATTTAATTCATATGAAGGAAAATCATAGGCTTAGAATTGTAAAAAGTTTACAGATGATCTAATCAAAATTCTTTATAAAGAATTTTAGGTACAGAGAGGTAAAGCAATCGGCTCAAGAGTACACAGGGAATGAACATAAAGTTCATACTTTATGACTGTAAATTGAGTGATTTCTTCACTATAGAAGTGGGTGGCAAGAGAGGTGGTATTTTAAAGAATGAAAAGGAAGTAATGGATTTTATAAAAAGGAAAAAATAATGAGATTATTCCATGAAAAAAGTAATATTTTTTAACAGAAGGATATTAGGGAGAACACAAGAGTATTCTAGTTAAAGAAAAATACATGGAAAAGCAAAAATGTAACTTCTTAGTGTTAACTCGTCATGTAACTGTAGACAACTTTCTTATACTATAAGTGTCAGGATACTTCCTCAACTACATTAGTAGAAAGAGCTTTCTTTCTAGGAGTTTCATGCATCCATGAAATCACAGGTGCAGCACACGTATGTCTATATTATATATACCCACTTTACATCTATGTAATGAGCTGAGGCTTGAGTTGATGCACTGAGGTCCCAAGTATGTGAGGCTAACAAGTAATTGGGCTATACTCTATTAATATACATGATTGGATAAAGAATGGTCCCTGCCCACTCTCCGTGCAAGTCCTGATGTGTTGTATAGGAAATGACGATTTTGGTGGGGGGAGGCAGAGAGAGAGACAGGAAGAGAAGCTGGGAGAGATTGGGCCTGGGTTCGAGACTCCGAGCTGCTGGTTGTGTGGCTGCTAGTCGAGCTAGCTTCTTGACTCAGCTGCACACATTGCTATCGCCGATTCTCTTCCACCTCCGATCCTTCTGGAAATGACGATTTTGGTGGGGGGAGGCAGAGAGAGAGACAGGAAGAGAAGCTGGGAGAGATTGGGCCTGGGTTCGAGACTCCGAGCTGCTGGTTGTGTGGCTGCTAGTCGAGCTAGCTTCTTGACTCAGCTGCACACATTGCTATCGCCGATTCTCTTCCACCTCCGATCCTTCTTCACTGAGAATAAAGACTGACGGTTTTCCCCTAACCTGAATTCCTGTCTCCTGTTGATTTAAAAATACACGATCTTCACACATCTACAATTCCACTTTGTTTCATCTCCATGGGACAAGATGCTTCTCTCAGGTTAAGCTCATTATTTCTTTTTTTAATTAAAGCTCTTTATTTACAAAACATATACATGGATGATTTTTCAACATTGACACTTGAAAAACCTTGTGGTATTCCAAATTTTCCCTTCCTCCCCCCCTCCCTCTCTGCTATATGGTAGGTAATCCAATACATGTTAAATATGTTAAAATATATGTTAAATCATACACACACATATATATATAATATATACACACATATACACATATTTATATAATTAACTTGCTGCACAAGAGAAATCAGATTAAGAAGGGAAAAAAAACCAAGAAAGAAACAAAATTCAAGCAAACACCAACAGAAAGAATGAAAATGCTATGTTGTGGTCCACACTCAGTTCCCACAGTCCTCTCCCTGGATGTAGATGGCTCTCTTCATCACAAGATCTTTGGATTCGGTCTGAATCCTCTCATTGTTGGAAAGAGCCACGCCCATTCAAATTGATCATTGTATGATCTTGTTGTTGCCATGTACAATGATCTCTTGGTTCTGCTCTTGTCACTTAGCTTCGTTTCATGTAAGTCCCTCCAAACCTCTCTAAAATCATCCTCCTGATCATTTCTTACACAACAATAATATTCCATAACATGCATATACCACAGTTTATTCAGCCATTCTCCAATTGATGGGCATCCACTCAGTTTCCAGTTTCTGGCCACTACAAACAGGGCTGCCACAAACATTTGTTCACATACAGGTCCCTTTTCCTTCTTTAGGATCTCTTTGGGATATAAGTCCAGTAGTAACACTGCTGGATCAAAGAGTATGCACAGTTTGGTAACTCTTTGGACAATATGCCAAATTATTCTCCAGAATGGTTGGATCATTTCACAACTCCACCAACAATGTATTAGTGTCCCAGTTTTCCCACATGCCCTCCTTCCAACATTCATCATTGTCTTTTCTTTTCCTGTCATCTTAGCCAATCTGAGAGGTATGTAATGGTATCTCAGAATTGTCTTAATTTGCATTTCTCTGATCAATAATGATTTAGAAAACCTTTTTATATGACTAGACAGTTTTAATTTCTTCCTCTGAAAATTGTCTGTTCATATCCTTTGACCATTTATCAATTTTAGATGGCTTGAATTTTTATAAATTTGACTCAATTCTTATGAGGCCTTTATCAAAACCTTTAAATGTAAAAAATGTTTTCCTGATTTATTGCTTCACTTCTAATCTTATCTGCATTAGTTTTGTTGGTACAAAAACTTTTCAACTTAATATATTCAAATTTATCTATTAGTTTTCAATAATGAGTTCTACTTCTTTAGTCACAAATTCCTTCCTTCTTTACAGATCTGAAGCTCATCATTTCTAAACTTACCACCATATTGCTGAGTCAAACCGGGATTTACACTGTATACCTCATTCTCCTCTCCCTATGATTAAAGAGCAGGAGGGTCTCAAAAGCTTCTTTTTCATAGGGTAGAAACTAGACTCTCAGTTCTCTACACTTTCATTTGTTGCCCTGCCTGGTTTTAACTCTACAGAAAAAAAAGACATGGCTGATATCGCTTGCTGTGCTATGCTCCCTCTCCCATTTTTATGCCTTCTTTTGGGTGTTATTTCACCCTTTTAGATTGTAAGCTCCTTGACAGACTGTCTTTCTTTTCATTAATTGTATCCCCAGTGCTTAATCCAATGCCTGTCATATAGTGGGTGCCTAATAAATGATTTTGGATTTGCTTATATTGAATCAATATTACCTTGGATTTATCTCTATCTCTACTTCTATATTCATAGATTTCAATAATTTAATATATAGAATGAATATGATATAGACTTTTAAAATGAATATCATATAGAATATTATAATATTATTATATATTCTTAATATTTTATACAATTAATTCAGTTTTAAGCTTTAAATGCTTTTAACAGCTTTAACAACTTAACACATGAAGACTTTGGGAACACACTGTAAATATTATATATAAACACATAACTAAATATACATATTAGTTTCACTTATACATGATATATTTATTTGATCTAGAAAAGGGTAATATATGCAATATTTTATACATATATATATATATATATATATATATATGTATGTGTGTGCATATATGCCATAGGATTGAATAGATAAGGTGTTTCTAATCATGGAAGAGTGGGATAACAAGATGTAGATTCTGGGTATTTAATTACTTTATTAATAAGGCCAAAATATTTATTAATAAAAGAAAGATCATTCAAGCATCTCTCTTAGGCAAAAGACCCTCATGGCATCTGTCTCTCAGTTGAAATGCCCTTTAAAGAACAGATACTCCCAAGAATAGGAATTAACTTAACTGGTTAACAGTTAATGGGAGAATGAATATTACCATGAGGCCTGGACTTGAAATTTATGTCCTATATTTCCAAGTCCAATTCCTTATAAATACTGTTCCCATTTCTCCGTGGCCTCTGTTAGCTGATGCAAAAGAGAAACATGGAACACTTGAAGACAGAGCAGAGGAGGCAAAGCAAAGGTTGACGAGGTCTCTCTGGTTTTATCTTTAAGGCCAGGAGAATTGATTTGAATTGCTACAGGAGAGCTCAATTGTTAAATTTTCAGCGTGAGCATTTACATCTCAGAAATAAACAAATGCTGCAAAGTTCAAGTTGATTTACTGTTTTGTTGATGATCTAGATTTAAGGAAGTGTTAAAACTTATTAAACAGATTAAACTTAAAAGTGTGTGTCTTGCAGACTTTTTTTTATAGACTGTTAAACATTTACCAGGCTACCATTGTTTAAAGCCTCCCAATTTTGCTTCTTAGGAATTCTCATAAATTCCAAAATCAATGCCTGGGAACCTTTGGGGGGTCGTAATTTGTTGAAGTTGTAAAAAGGACACTAGCTTGAAATATAGTTAGTGCTGAAGGTCATAAATAGCATATAAACAGAGGTAGCCTTAGATGGCCTTCAGGTATTTGTGGCCATACCTCCCCAGCAAAGGTTCTATACCTTTTTTTTTTTTTTTTTTTTTTTTTTGTGATTCTTTTGGATGACTAGTGAAATTTCTGAACCCTTTGCCAAAATAACTTAAGACATTATTGTATTATTAACATGAATTCCATAAATGCATAAGATAGATTATATATAGAAACACAAAGAAAAACAATGATTTTTGAAAGAAAAAACTTATTTTTCCCCCATCAAAATTCTAGGACCCTTTGAAATATATCCATGAACTCTTTGAGATGGGGTATATTTGTGGACTTAAGAATATTTGCTCTAAGAGAATGAGGCAGGAAGGACTCTTGCAGAGTGAAGACTTTTGCAAAATTTTGGTGAATAAGAAGCAAACAAAAATTTCACTTTTTACTAGTTGCTCTCTTAAAAGTAACTGCAAGTCAACAAAAGCATTTCTTGTCTTGAGAATTTGTGTAAAAGAAAGTTGCTCTGGGAGGGATTCAGGAACTTGATAGGGATTACAAGCTAATAATTAATTGGAGGAATAAAAAGATTTGTCCATGATCACAATGCTAATATCCTAATCATGGAATTTGGACCTCACAAAAAAGAACATAAAAAAGTAGAGAGCAGGGAAGTGATGGAGTAGATTATTTTAACTAAGTAAACTGAGGAAAGAAGAGATTAAGAGTGTTGAATAAGTATCAATATTTATTGATGTCATTTGGATAGAAAGCAGATGAGGAAGCGAGACAGATTGTGAAATAGGCATAGAATTTAAGGAAGGATAAAGTGGAGATTTATAGCTAAAAGTTACAGGAATCTTGACTGGGTCATAAATATGCATTAAATGACTCTCTAAGGAGAGATGACTCACTAGTGGTAGAAAGTCTGGAAGCAGCAAGGGAGAATAAAAAAATATTTCAATTCCTCACCTTTATCATGAGAGTGGAATATGAGTGAAAGTGCCACCAGTGTTGAAAAGGGTAGTCATGGGTGCTGTGTCATGAGTAAAAGGCCAAATCTCAGTGACTGCAAGAAGATGGAGACTTATTTAAAATGAAAAAGAGCAGACATTCCAGAGAACACGAGAGGCTTGGGAAACTTTAGAATGGGAGCTTGGATAGGATTGAGTTGAAGAGGGTTGGAATAAGGAAGAGAAAGGAGCCAATGGGGAATGGAGAATAAGTTTCAAAGGAGAGTGAAAGGAAATTCAGAATCACAAGGATGAATTAAGTATGAGGGGAATGGAATTATGTAACTCATTAAAGACTGAGTTTAATGATGATCATTTTCCAGAGGGGATTGAATTCAGGAGAAAATATTTCATGGCTTGTTTCTAGACACAAATATAATTAATAGTGAAGTCAGAATGAAGAAAGAGGCACTGGATTATATTTGGGGATTGACACAGTGCTTTTGACAATATCAAGATTCTTTCTGAAACCAAATCCTAAGAATTATTATTTCTGGGGAGGAATATCATCCCCTGGTAGCCATCCGTTTGATGATGACCCAACAAGGCATCTGTGATCCTTCTCTTTGTGAATGAGCAGATCCAGACCTGTAATATACATGAGAGATCTCCTTGGGTTTTACAGGCTGCCTCCAAGGGGATTGGAGTCCTAATGTTGGCTCAGTACATTCATCTTGTTTTGATTTACAGTCTAATGAATAATTCTGGTGGTAATGACAGAACCTGCATATTTATAGAAAACTGACATTTCCTCTACATGAAATGGTGCTGGTATCTATGTAAATGCAGCTCTTTCTTTATGTGCAGCAGCTTCTGTTAGATTTAATTACTTTCTCTTGAAGTTTTAAAAGGAAGGTTTAAGACACCAACCTCCACCTTTCCACCCCCTCACAGGAGCCTATCTTTCACCTTTCCCATCACCCCTTTCTCCCTTGTTTCTCTCACCTACCCCACTTATCCTCCTCCCCTTTGCCCACTCCACAAAAGAAACTGCTTGAAATTAAACAAACTTAGTCACTGAAGCCAACAGAAAGTGTTATGTATGTGTTTCTTTCTTTATTGGCTTACTCCCACTCCTACCCTACTCTATTCCATCACATGATTTTGGAACATTTATTTTGCAACATTTGTCCTGTCAGTAATCTATAATTATAGACAATGTGATCATTAGAGGGTCATATCTTCTTTTGGAATAATTTCAGTGAAGAATACTTAGCAAGATCCCCTGTACACATGAAGATGATGATGATGAAGAGGAGGGTGATGATGATGATGATAATCTCATGAGGTCTTTGAACACCTTCTGTTTTTCTGATGTGGGTCAGTTGGCTTGTTCTGAGTCCTGGAGCTCACTATATATTCACTAAATATGGGGAGGGCATCTGATCCACAAGCTTCAGCATCTTTAGTAGCAAAGACTACAGATATGTGCCATTATGTTAGTGATACAGAGACTAAAAAATAATATTCTAAAAATTCTGAATAGAATTAGGGAAAGTTCTCATTGGGCATTCCTGAAAACAAACATGCTGGGATTAGAGCCCATTTCCAATTCTGCTGTGAAGGAAGCCTAGGTTTCTTTATTGTGTGTGTCTTTGTACTTACTGATTCCCTTGCTTAGAATACTCCCTTTCTTTCACTTCAGCTCTCTAGTTTACTTTGCTTCTTTTAAGAATCATTTTTGAATCATACCCTTTGCAAAAGATGTTCCCATTCCCCCAAAAAAACAAAAACAAAGAAATAAGTAGCTTCCCTCTGAGATTATCTTCCACTGAACTCTATTGTCTTGTAGGCATATAGTTATTTTCATGTTGTCTCACACATTTTTGTATAGGAGCAGGGACCATGTTTTTTGCCTTTTTATCTTTACACAGAACACAATACATTAGTATATAATAGGTACTTAATAAATGCTCTTTTGATTAATTGACTGACAATCATCTTGTGGTCCTCTTCACCACACATGGAGATTGGGGTAATGTTCTGTAGATAAATTGGGATAAAAATATCTGGTTTTTAATATAGTTCAATTAATCAATCAGGAAAGATTTATTGTGTCTTCACTGTGCTAGTGATTGGGGGTATTAAGATAAAATTATGCAAATAATCCCTATCTTGAAACAATCTATACTATCTGGTTAGAGATCAAGTTGTGGATATATAAAGACATATGCAAAATGGGCACAAAGGACAAAGGCCCATTTAATAGCAAAAAGAATTTAGAAAAATTTCATGGAGAAAGTGACACTTGAACTAAACCTTGAAGGATACAAAGGATTCTGGGAGATGGAGATGACTAAGGAGGGCATTCCAGGCAAGGGGAACAACCTATGCAAAGGTGTGGAAGCAGAATTTTAAGTTTTATTTATAAAGAACAAAAAAGTTTGGACCACAGGGTTCAAGAAGAAGAGCAATGTGCAATAATGCTAGGGTATGAAACAGTTTATATGCTAAGAATTGTTTATATTTTATTTTAGAGGTAATAATAAATCAATAGTTTACTAAATAGGGAAGTGACACAGAGAATTTGATGTTTTAAGAAATTAAGAATTAATTAAATTAAAATTTTAATTAATAAAAGAAATTAAAATTAATTAAATTTAAGAATTTGATGTTTTAAGAAATTTTAAGAAATCAGCTACACAACTGTGTAAAGGAAGGATTGGACAAGGGAGACTTGAGCGAACACAATCAATTAATAGACAAGTGCAGTCGTTCAAGTGAGACATTATCAGAGCCAGAACTAAGGCAGATGCTGTGTAAGTAAAGATTAGTGAATGAATTTTAGTGATGTTAGAAGTAAAGATTGGCAAATTATGGTTATGTAGGGTAAAAGAGAGTAAAGAATCAAGGATGAAATTGAGATTGTGATCCTGGGTCACTTGAAAAATGGTAGTACTCTTCACAGAAATCAAGAAGTACAAAAATTAGGAAATCGGGAAGAAGAATGGGTTTAGAAGATAACTGATGAGTTTTGGAATGTTGTACTTTAAAAATCCATTTGCTTTCCAGTTGATATATCTAGAAGTCAGTTGGTGATATGCAATTGGCTCAAATATTTATGATTTGTGTGATCTTAGAGAAATTATTTTAAAATTTTAGTCTCAATTTTCTCATCTATCCAAAGGGGATAATCATGTTTGTACTACCATTCTCACAAGACTGTTTTGAAAATAAAAATTTATGAACTTGAAGAGTGCTATAGAATATAGAATTAGGGGGGATGTCAGAGACCATCTAATTCAAATCATACCTAAGAAATACTCTGTTTTGATATATCTGACAGCTTTTGCTTGAAGATTTCTCCAGTGACAAAAACACACTACCTCCCAAGGGAGTTCATTATTATTTTGGAAGATTGCTATTGCCAGGAAATATATTCTTATGTCAAACCTAAGTGTCAAACTTCTTTTCAGCTTCCTCCCATTGCTCTTAATTCTCCCTTCTCGGCCAAAGACAACAAGTCCAATCACTTTTACACGTGATAGTTCTTTAATGGAAGATTTCCAACTTATCAAAACTCCTCCCAAAATGTGTTGCATAGAAATTAACATAGTGCTGCAATAGAGCAGTCTAAAAAGGGCAAAGTAGAATTATATATCATTCTCACATCTTTGGTCCTATATGTCATGCCTGTATTAATGTAACTTAAGATTGAATTAAAGATGCCTTTCCTATTATACTATAGATTTGTATTGAGCTCAATATCCACTGAAGTTTGAAGATTATTTTCAAACGAACTGCTGTCTAGCTGTGCCTCTCATACCTTATACTTTTACAGATGATATTTTGAACCCAAATGTAAAATTTCTTATATTTGTCTATCCCTAGTAAGTTGGATTCAGCTTAATAGTCTATCCTGTTAAAATATTTTTTTTTCTTTTGCATCCTGAATTTATCTTCTATCTGGTTTAACTAATGTTCTTGACTTTATGTTACAGGTGAATTTAATAAACATTTTATCTTTGACTATATTCAAAGCATTGATGAAAATAGGGAGCTGGTCCCACATTTTTCTTGGTGTAGGGAACATATTAGGAAACAAACTCCTTTTATCAATGCATATCTACAAATTTCAAAGAACTGAATATAGTCTTAAAGAGTAGACTGGGACATTAAAAAGTTAAGTATTGCTCAGGATCATATGGTTATTATGTGACAAAGTGACTCAGATCAGGTCCTCCTGACTTTAGGTCAATTGTCTATCTCCACTGCTATTTCTGAGTTTCAGCTTCCAGGAATTGAAGTCATTTATCATTTTTTATTCAATGATTTTCTCCATGGAAAGATCTGAGTATAAACTGTACCTCTGATACCTATTGCCTTGTGTGATTTTAGGCAAATAATCCCTTTTGTGTGTCATAAATTCTTCATGTATAAAATGAGAGGGTTTGACTTGTTCTATGAAACTGGCAACTCCTTCAGAGCTAACATCAAAACCATTCGTAACTACTGCTAAGATCTAGGCATTCAACCAGCTCCAAATTCATCTAACTATTTTGTTATGTGGCCCACATAACAGATAGTTCACAAGAATAGTTTAAGAGATTTTGTCAAATATTCAACATGTATAGGACTGCTTGCCATCTGAAGGAGGGGGTGAAGGGAGGTGGGGGAAAAGTCGGAACAGAAGTGAGGGCAAGGGATAATATTGTAAAAAAATTACCCAGGAATGGGTTCTGTCAATAAAAAGTTATAATTTAAAAAAAAAGAGAGAGATTTTGTTAAATACTTCAGCACAAGTCATCTTGATTCTCTTGGTCTATATTATCAATAAAGGAAATCAATCTAACATCTGTTTTAGGTGAAGCCATTCTATCTTGTTAGAATTACCACTTTCATTTTCTGAATATTCACCTATAATGAGTTTATTGGTATAATCTATATTGAAATCTCTATTATTGGTACAATCTGTATTCCAATCGGTATATTGGTATAGTCTCTTTTTCACACAGAGATAAAGAGTCACTGATATTCTCTATATATGTTTTTCAATAACCATAACTACCTAGTCTCAAAATGCAGAAATGGGATTGCTATCACTAGGAACTGACTACTATAAAAGCTGAGAGACATCTTCTTGATGAAGGGAGAGAAAGAAGAATGCTTAGTGTCTCTAAGTAAAGAATCATGCTAAAGAAGAGTTGGTTCAAGTTCACATAATCATTATGGTATTTATTTAGCAAGACAAAATTCTCCATTCTGGAGTCAAGTATCATGCATATTCCCAAAGTGCATACAAGATTATAAGTATATTCCTAAGAAAGTTATAATAATTCCTAGCTTTTACCCAATACCAGAGCATATTGATTCTTTTTTCTTTGTCATAAATTCCACTATATGTTAGTTAATTTCCCCCACAGTTCTCATCACTTCCACTCTTGAGACCTAGTTCTTCAGTGACTGTGATAGTGTGAAGTAAATAATTTCAGTTCCTGTCATTGATTCTTAGACCTTTTGAAGGAACTCATAATTAAATCATTAAATCAACCTACAAAATATTAATTAGTTAATTAATTGCTCTTTCCCTGAGAAACAGAGAGAAAGGAGAAAGAAGTGATACTGGAGAGAGAGAGAGAGAAAGAGAGAGAGAGAGAGAGAGAGAGAGAGAGAGAGAGAGAGACTAGAGACTTCCAACAGACATCCAGATTATCCAAGTATGCTCTAACAACTATGTTTATCGTTTTTCTGTCACAAGGTTATGACCATTACCAATTTTCCTATATTTGCTTTCTCCCTAGATGGTCTATAGTATACCTCACTGACAATATTATTTCTCTTTTTGCTTTCCATCTTCCTTTTGCCCTTTCATTACTAAATTTCCTCACATGTTAATGTTGTTCTGTCCCATTCCCTTTTATATCTGCTACTCCTTTTAAATTAAATATATTTTTCCACAGCTATGTTCTTGTCATGGATTTTCACTCTCAGTTATTATTATGATGTCAAATTCTCCTCTGTGATATTTGATCCTTAAGCTTTTTAGAATTGTAACTCTTACACTGTTATTATCACTATTAGCTCACTGCCTGGCACATAGGAGAAATTTAATAAATGCTAGTTGACTAGTTAACTGTTATTATTTGTCACTTATATTGCTTTGTGATATCTTCTGTACTTATTGTTTCTTTTCTGTTGTTGCTTTATTTTCCATATGTTTTTAGTTTCCCCATATTTGATAAGCTCTTTTAAAACAGAAACTGTGTCATATAGCCTACCTTTTTGTCCCATATGCTTAATAAGTATTTGTTGATATTTTTCCCATATATGACAAAATAAATAAGTCTAAAAGCCTTTCAAAATTTGCATAACTAAGTGAAGGGTCAAAGTTAGAAATGTGGTTCATATAAAGGCAAATAGATGGCTCAATAGATAGAGTGTTGAGCTTTTATCCAGACCCTGTTTGCTTTAATCCACTGGAGAAGAAAATGGTAAATTAATTCCAGAATCTTCGGCAAGAAAACCCCTAGACATTATTGGTGCACTATAGTCCATAGGTCAGGAAGTCAGACGAGACTAAACAACAAACACCTGGTTTAATGGAAAGAGTAGGGTTCAAATCCTACCTTTTGATACCTAGGAGCTATGTGATTCTCAGAAAGTCAATTAACCATGAAGTGGATAAGGAAGTCTCTAGAACTCATCTATCAAGTTATAAATCATGGTGTTTCAAGTGATAAAAATCAGAAATTCTTCATATAATTTGGGTATTATTTAAGTGATTTCACATTCGAAGACGAAAGTTAAGACAATGAAGAATGATTTATATTCACAGCTCATCTGGCCAGATGATCTCTTTCCAAGAGACAGATGGAGGGAAGTTGTTCCTATTCGGCTCCAGGAATGGGTGGAGAAAGGACAAAACCTATTCTTGTTTCCCTTCTGGTACTTTCCCATTTACTTCTCCCTGATCTGCAGATATTTTAGTTACTCTGACCTCGCCCACGATTAAAGAATATATAAAAATACATTAGTATTTAGTATATCAATTTATTAAAATGTTCAAGTCTACTTGAAAACATCTATTTGAGTGTTTCCCAGGCTTCTGTCTGCATAAATCACTTGCAAAATCTCTGAGGAAAGGGTTTATTAAGGCAATAAAGAGACATTTTAGGAATTCTTTAAGTACTTGAATGAATAAATGAAACTTCATCCCAGGCCCTAAGCAAAATGACACAAATTGTGACTAGTTGCTGGAGTTTTCTATGTTGCTATCACCCTAAGAGCTTACCATGTAGTTGAAAGAAAGATATCACAGTACTATTGTTAATCTCTGAAGATTGTGGTAAGCAGCATAAAAAAGAAGATGCTTTGTCTCCCCCACCTGTGGCAAATATCAAATAGAGGATCAGTTTGTCTACTTTTCTGTTTTTAAGATGAATGAGACAAAAAACATGAGGACTCAGTTTTAATCCATCTGACCCAGAACAGGCACTAATCCTTTTATTTCCCCTTATATGTAAACATCTGTACCATCCCAAATATTTTTGATATTTTTCTATTCTTCTCCAGGAAAAATTCTAATAAAGATCTCAGTGGATTGACCATGGTTTCTCATTAAGCCACTACATCCTTCATATTCTTCTCTTTTGCCTCAAGTCTTTATTTGGATTCGAAATCAAACAGTTTGCACGGTTTGGCGATTATCTGTGTGTCTGCTCTATTGACTTCATTATGAATATTTAAATAATGTGAAGTGCTATCATGACAAATGCGCTTTCCTTGGAGAAAGATCTGTTCCCTGTACTTTGCAGAATTCATAAATAGCTATTGCCCTGCATGATGTCAGTAGAACTCTTGAATGAATTAACCTCTTGCAATCACAAAGGACCCATCATTCCTAGTATTATATGTATATTTTTATAATTATTTGTAATAGGAACTGTGCAGTAGGAGCTCTTAGGGTGCCTGCCATAAGTACTAATTAAATTATATAGCAAATGCATGCCCAATTGGTTTAAATGTCTGAATTCTGAGCAGTATTGTTGTGAATAAATGTACATATGCTCAAGCTCCTTCTGGGGCACTCCATTTCATTATCCTGAGTGGTTGCTTTCTGCATCCAGGATGAAAGACAGGAGGAAATATGAGTGGCTGTCAAAAGAAATGAAATTAGGAATCTGGATCCAGTGCTTAATGGAAGATTAAGTACCTGGTAAGAATTGTAGACCCTCACCTGAGCCTCTGAAATGAGGTATTGGAGACAAGGAGAAAATAAAGTTGCATAATCTTCCTCATCTATACCATTCTGAAAGCTCTGTCACTCATCCCTAAAATGACCTCTGATCTATTTGTCTAGTACTGTCCTGTACAGAAGTATCACCTGTACCTAATTGGCGTCAATGAGTTGTTCTTTTAATGAAATAATCATTGAGCATTTCCTGAAGTACTAGGGTAAACTTTGGGCAGGAATGAAAAAGAAAGAAAGAAAAAAGAAAGATGTGATATACCAGAATAGTTATCTAACCCTCTTTCTTTGATCAAACTCTCCATTGGGAATTGAAGGACCAATACTCACCTTGATGGCTCAGGATCCAAGCTGGAGTTTTTGCAACTCTAATCATGATAATTCACTAGAGGGTTCGATTATTAATTTCTCTTCTCTTTGGAAGGCCTGAATTCCCACCGAGTATTGTTCAGTCATGTCCAACTCTTAGTGATCCATGGCACATTAGACCCTTCTGTCCTCCATTAACTCATGCAATCTGTCCAAGCTCATGTTCATTGACGCATACATAGTTGAGCATCCTTTCATTTTGTGCCTCTTTCACCCTATTATGGAGTTATTTTTTGTTGTCCTATGTTTTTCTCCAGTAACATGTTGGACACTTTCTTACCTGTGGGGTTGATCTTCTGATGTCATATCTTCTAATATTTTAATACTATCCACAGAGTATTTTCTTGACAAAGATACTAGAGTATTTTGCCATTTCTCTAATGAATCACCTTTTATTAGAACTCTCTATTATGACCTGGCTCTTTTGACTCTTCTTTTACATGATTAATGTAGAAATATATTTAAGATGATTGCCCATGTGTGACCCATAATAAAATTGCTTGGAAAGGGGAGATGGAAGGGAAGGACAATGAAAAAATTTGGGACCCATCCTCTTACAAAAATGAATTCTGAGGACTATCTTGATATAATTAGAAGAAAAATAAAATACCATTAAGTAGAAAAACAGAAACAAACAAGGAGGGAGGGGTGACATCCTTCTCCTTATGTTGAAGAAGGATCTTCATTTTTATGATCATTTTATCATTGATCATCATATCAATGATCTTTTATGATCATTCAAAGGAAAGGTCTCCAAGTGATGACTCTTCTTCATCCATTATACTCCTTGAGCTTCTAGTGTCTTCCCTCTACTTCCCTAAATAGGAACTGATGTTCTAAGTCCATCTTATATTTCTATAAAATTTCTGGTGTCTTATTCCTCCTCAGACTGCTCCTAGGTCTACTGGTAGTATACAAGATTCTAGATTTGAGAGATTAAAAATGAATTTAGATATTTTCTATTTCAAATGATTCATTTTTATAGATGAGGAAAACAGATGCAGAGAAGTTGGCCCAAGGCTACACAGTATTAAAGGGCAGAAACAGATTTAAAAATCTGAATTTTTTACTCCAAACCCAATGTGTTTTCTACTGTATCATACTCTCCATGTCATTCTGGCCACTCTATGTCCTTGACATAACTCCTGATTATAATCTTAATAAGTCTTTTTTTTTTTAAATGGGCTCAATATTTTTGTTAGAGTTGTAAAATGATCCAACCTTTCTGGAAAGCAAATTGTAATTATGCCCAAAGGACTATAAAACTGCATACCCTTCTTTGATTCAGCAATGTCTCTATTGGGTCTGTATCTCAAAGATATCATAAAAGAGGGGAAAAAAGACCCACATGTACAAAATTATGTTTTTTTTAACCATGGCAAGAAAATGGAAATTGAGGGGATACCTATCAATTAGAAAATGACTGAATATTATAGTTATATAAGAAAAAATAAGCAGGCTAATTTCAGAAAAGGACTAGAAGGATTTACATGAATTGATGCTAAGTGAAGTGAATAGAACCACGAGAAAATTGTATACAGTGACAACAAGACTATGTGATGATCAATTCTGATAGAATTGGCTCTTTTCAGCAATGAGCTAATTTAAGGCAATTCCAATAGATCTGTGATAGAAAGAGCCATCTGCCTCCAGAAGGAATTTGGAGACTGAATATAGACCAAAGAATAGTATTTTCACCTTTTTTAGTGTAGTAGTTTGCATCTTGTTTTTTTTCCTTATGTTCCCCCCTTTTGATCTGATTTATTTTGCATAGCATGATGAATATGGAAATATGTTTAGAAGAATTGTACATGTTTAACCTATGTCAAATTGCTTGCTGTCTAAAGGAGGTAGAGGAAGAGGGAGAAAAATTTGGAATGCAAGCTTTTGTTTTGTTTTTAAATGGTATTTTATTTTTCCAAATACATGCAAAGATAATTTTCAGCATTTCAACATTCACCTTCACACTACAAGGAAAAATAAAATACTATTAATTTGTTTTAAAACGGGCTCAGAGCTTTGTGGCATTTGAATGTGATCGGTCGTTAATTATCCCTTAATTTCCCTCTGTTTGTGTTTATAGGCCCATTCTTTTTTGGATGTATTCTCACACTGTCTGGGTACATTCTCAGAGAATTGCAGTATAGGGCCTATCCCTCACCTACTCCCAAATAATCAAACAGCTATAATTTCTTTTATATTTGTTTGCCCCTTCCCATAACCCTTTCCTGTTGCTGTATAATTACTTGCAAATTAAGTTCAAATAACAACTCTGTATATGAAATCTTCCCAGGTAAACATACATATTGAACTTGAATAATGACCCCTGGCTTACAGTTTTAAAAGGTCTAGCCATAGACTAATGATGCCCAGGACTTTAAAGACATCTGAAAAGTTTTTTTTTTCCCCTTTTGAAAAATGCCTAGGATTAGATCATTCTGCATGCTGGTTTCTACATTAATGCAGACTCCTATGCAGCACTAAATTGAATTAGAGTAGACTTCAGCAGACCATTGTGAGGAATATGTATTTACCAGTTTTAAAAGCTTCCTGGAAGATTTAGGAGGGCAGGAGTATTTCAGTCACAATCCATTAACCCTATTTATCATCCATTGAAAATGCCTAAGCGTGAAGCCATTTTCAATCTCTGCTAATGTGCCTAGAACTGATATAGCATAGCATATTTAATTTCCACACTGCATTATGTAGTTGTGTTTTGTGTTTGTGCATTGAAAGGTAGCAGAACTCACAAATTCAAGATCTTCACTTCTGTCCAGTCAGCTGACATTGTGGAAGCTTCAATTTCCTTTGCCTTCCCAGTAGATGCTTCAGATTTTCATCCTTTAGGAGAGCATGGATTGGAGCTGCCTTGTCTGACTTCTTATTCTCCTATGCATTCAGCTCAAAGCACCTCTAGCCTAGTAAAGACATGATTCAGGAATAAAACATATGGCCAACTCTTTTTATAAGCATAATTCTAGACAAGTTTTTTTATGCATTTTCATTCCTTGAACATTCTTTTTCACTGCCAGAAGGACCTGTATCTGTTCCTTAGTTGGTTCAATGCTAGGAAGAGCCACTAAGTCAATAAGAGTTTATTGACCATCTACTCCATGTCTACCGTGTCAGGCGATATTGGGAAGGAAGCAAGAATCTGAACATTACCAGTACCTAGAACCAAAAAGCCTAAAAAAATAGAGTGGGAATGGTGTCAAAATGAAGTGGTGGAATTGGAGCATTACAGCCCATTGTACAAGTAAACAAGGTCTAGGATATGATCCAGTTGGACAGATGAGAGGTAGAAGAGTCAAATATCCTGAAATTTGGTAGAGATAGGATGCAGAAATCAGGCACAGGTTCAGAATCAAGGTATCTACAAGTACAGAATTATATATATATATATATATATATATATATATATATATATATTATATGTAGTAATATATAATTATATAAGATTTAAAATGATATTAATGACAATGGCAATTGACATATGTGTACAGTGTGTCCCCAAAATTCAGAATATTTTACACATATTCTCTCATTTAGCCAGCACAACCACCCTCTCACTCTCAAGAAACACTGTGATCTTAATGGATAGCCAGATGCAGTCTAAGTCAAGAAGGCATGAGTTGAACTCTTTCCTCTGACACGTACTGGCTTCTGGGTCTAAGGAAATCATTTAATCTCTTAGTGCCCAAGAAATTCTCTAAAATGAAGGCACAGAATATGAATCTGCATTAATAGGGGGAATTTCTTCCCACAGGAATCCCCTATGCTGGCAAAATTATAGATCAAACATAATCACAAAATTCTATCTATCCTGTGAGACATATCCATATCTACCTAAAAATATGATTTTACCAGTTTTAGACAAGGAAGATGAAGTTCAGAGAAGTTAAATAGGATACATAAAGTGTACAATTATGATCAGCAATTAAGTCAAAGCTTAGGGCATTAGGAGATTATAGAGTCAAATGAGGAGACTACACTAAACCAAGAACTAGCAAATGAATAAAAAAATTTAAACAGAGCTGCCTCTGGGAATTTTGCCCCATCAAGTAATCTTTCATATCATGCTGGTAAAGGCAGGAACCAATTCCCAAGTGTCCTTATCCTGTGATTGGTGAGTTTGTTTTTAAGGAATTAATGAGTTCAGTGGTTTGGGAAGATCAGACTGAGACCCTTCTATGAAAGAAAACCTTTTACTGAAATTCTAAGTCTTAAAGAGTTGGGGTAGGTGGGATGGGAATGGAGACATTAATTGACTCATTTGGAGAACCACAGTCAATATGTTTCAGGGGGAGGATATAATAATAACAATAAGCGATGATAATGATGATGACATTTTTATAATACTTTCTATATGCCAGGCACTATTCTTCATAATTTTTACCTCATTTGAATTCATACCTTTTTTGCTTCAAGAATGGCTCCCCACTCACTCTATCAAACTGCCTCTCAAGTCTATAGATAGTTGGGAGAAATAAAAAGTAAACATGACTGGGGTGGAGATTTGGATGGTTATTAAGCCAAGGACTGAAAAGAATAGAAAAAACAAATACAAAACTGGATCTCTTCCTTTGAAAAATATTCAATCTGGTTATTATTGTGAGAAAAATATGCAAAAATGGAGATAACTAGGTGACATATAATCAAATGTTAAATTGTGTAAATCATATAGGAATGCTACAGTAAAAGGAGAGCTCAGAATGAGCTCCAAATAAAGGAGTTTTCTCGAAGAGGTTGACCCTGAGGGGCAATTAAGATTTAGCATAGATGGGAGGGCATTCCATAGAAGCAAAAACAAAGATGTAGGGGTAAAATCTCAAATAATTCATTTTAGCTTATTTGAGGGTTTTATCCTATTTTCTGGAGAAGATGGTAGAAAAGTTATTTATTTCTACATCTGGATCTAGGTAATCCTACAGATTTTCCCTTTGTTAAGATCATACTCCTTGTGAATGTCGTTGTTTAGAACTTATCTTTTGCTCGGTTAGCACAACTCATATTTATGACTGACCTACATGAGCATAGTAATTTCAGGACATGGAACTAATAATCTACTTGAGAGTTTGTGACTCCAGCCCAGTGAACTGCATTATCCACTCCCACGTGTGATTAAAATCTGAATTAGAAAGCAAAGTTGGACTCAGTAGTGGAATAGTAAAACTATGACACATCAACACATACTGGGCATTGTGCCCTATGTACCCACAGTAATCAAGAAAGTTCCCATCATCACTCTATGAAAGTTTTTTTTTTAATGTTTTCCCTCTGATATGAACCAAAAGACAGTTCAAGAACTTTGGTTGCCCTGGTTTAGGAGTACAGACTGTGGTCTTATATGTGCATCCTTAGCTCTCTGAGCCTGGAGGCAGGGAGCAAGGGTTCATAGCATTATGTAATCATAAGAATATCTAAGAGACTTTATAAGGAACCCTCATTTTAGGAAACTGAAGCTCAAAAGTAAAGTAATTTGCTCATAGTCATATAGGTATGCATATCACTCCCCCTTATAATGGATACTTTGCAATATCCTTTGTAGGCCTCTCTTCTCTTTGCTCACTCTGTCTGTCTGTCTTTCTCTGTCTCTGTCTCTATCTCTTCATCTCTCTGTCCCTGTCTCTCTATCTCTCTGTCTCTGACTCTTGTCTCTCTTTCTCTCTCTCTCCTTCTCTCTCTCTCTCTCTCTCTCTCTCTCTCTCTCTCCTTATTAATTCCCATGGGTTTAATATGAGCTCCATACAGAAAACTCACAGATTTATTTCCTGAGAACCAACTTGTCCAAAAATACTCCTTATCATTTCCCCAAGCCACCCCTCTTCCAAACTTTGATATTTCTGTAGAAGGTACCACTGTCCTTCCAGTCCCCTTAGTTCATAACCTTGGCACTATAATCAGTTTCTCACATTCTCTCTCTTATCCCATACATCCAATAAGTCCCCCCCCCCTTTTTTTAAATTTCTACCTCTCCGCAACATCCCTTGAAGCTGACTCTTTCGTTCTATTCACACAAGTACTTAGTTTAAGCCTTCACTATCTCTCACCTAGGTTGCTACAATGACTTCATAATTGAGATCTCCTATGTCAGGACTTCTACAACTCTCATCCATTCTTCATAGAGCTGACAAAATGGCAAAAGGATTTTTCCTTAAGAAAATTCCTGACCATATCATTCCTGTTTCAAACCAAAGCCAGTGTTTCCTTATTGCCTCTAGGATAAAATAAACTCCTGTTTGGTTTTAAAATTCTTAATAACCTGGCCCTAATCTATATTTTTGACCTATGTAAATATTACTCCCCTTATACTATGCAATCTAATTGTCATATTTCAGTTCTTTATAGATGGCACTCCATTTCCTCTCCCTGTACTTTTTTACTGACCATCCCAGCTTAACCCAGGGCCTTGAATTCCAGGACATCTTCATATATAGTGTATTAAATGCTGGGCCTGGAGTCAGGAAGACATGAGTTGAAATCTGGCTTCAGACATATACAAAATGTGTGTAATCCTGGGTAGTCATTTAGCAATTACGGTTCAGTTTCCTCAAATATAAATTGAGAATAATACTAGTACCTAAATCTCAGGGTTGTTTTGAGGATCAAATGAGATATTATTTGTAAAATACTTAACTCTATTATTTTTTAACTTTATTTTTATTATTATTTGACCCACAGTAGATGCTTCATTTCCTTCTTTCAACCTCATAGAAACCTTGTCAGTCAAGATACCCCTCAATCATCAGATTCCCCCAATTATTAGTGCTCTTCTTTCATAATTATCTTGTATTTAACTACCCAGTATGAATTTTTAACTTTTCTTTGAAAATTTATAAAATATACTGACATGACATGAGAAAATAAGTTTTTTTCTTTTCTGAAAAGAGGGCCCAATGCAGTATTTGACACTTTGTAGGTTTTAAATAAATACTTATAGATTGATTAACTAGCATAGCTTAGGTTCAAAAAATAACTTCAGATTTCAAATCCTGTATTCTTTCCATTGCTTTTTGTTTCCTAGCAATAAGGTTAGGGGACTAAAAGATACATTGTGAATAGCAAAAGGGGAATCAGTATTTATTAGTCTCAGAACATAGTCTCCTAATTTGTAAAATAAAAGGATTGAAATAGATAACCTTTCAGACCCTTTCATCTCAAAATGTTCTCTATTGCCTCCCCAACATTGTAAAATAGCTCCAATTAGGTAAAAATGAACATTAGACTTTGAAGATGAAGAAGGGAAGTGAAATAAAGAAAATATATAACGGTAGATAGGAGGAGATGCTTTATGCAATTTCTAGTTATTTTATGCATGAACTGATTATATGTGTAAAAGTCTCAGGTGTTTGTTTTTTTTTTACCACCAGCTGATAAACATTTTCTCTTCCCTCCCCACTGTCTCTTTGAATAACTTTTAAGCTACCCATGTCCCCCCTATCTTTGAAAAGTGAAAGGTTGAATAACCCCTTAGCTGAATTTATAAGTAGGAACTTATAGGATATCCAATAAATGAAGAGGAAGCGTGACTTGGGGATAATTGCCATATGGGGAGGGTCACAACCCCTGCAAAGAACCTTTTTTTTGCCTAAAGTGAATGGAGGAAAAGGAAGCTCCCACAAGGTGAGAGGTACAATGATAACAAGATCCTAGGAGTGAGGATTTTGAGGTGTCCAAAAAAAACAGCAGCTGCTGAATCGGCTAAGAGCCCCAAAGTAAATCAAACTTACAAATATTTATTAAATGCCTCTTCTGTGCTAAGGGCAGCTAGGCGATACAGAGGTAAGAGCATAAGGTCTGAAGTCAAGAAGTCACATCTTTCTGAGTTCAAATCTCCCCTCAGACTTTTACTAGCTATGTGATGCTGGGCAAGTCACTTAACCTTATTTGTCTCAGTTTCCTCGTGTGTAAAATGAGCTAGAGAAGGAAACGGCAAACCACTCACTTATCCTTGAGCTGAGAGGAAGCCACTGGAGTTTATGAACTTACAGGGGAGGCGGGTTACTTAATCAGACTCAAACTTTAAGAAAATCACTTTAGTAGACAAGGAAAAGGGATCAAAATAAGAATAGCCTTTGTGCAGGCAAACTCACCAGATCATCAGGCTATTGTAAGAATCCAAGCATGAGGTGATGAAGGTGTGCTCTAGAATAATGGCAGTGTTAAGGGGAAGAAGGAAGCATATTGGAGAGATATTGCAAAATCAACCAGCCTTAGCAACAGATTGGGTATGGAAGAGAAGTAGGGTAGGAAAAATAGTAAGGTCTGTGGGATGACATCTAGTTTATTAACCTGAGGGACTTGGAAAATGAAGTTGCCCATTAGAGTACTAGGGAAAGTGAAGGCCAGGTTTAGGGTGAAAGATTATGACTTCCATTTTGGAAATATTGGATTTAATATATTTATTGATATACAGTTTGAAATGTATGAAAGTTAGAGATGTGAGTTTAGAGATCAGCAAAGTGCCCTATAGATAGTATATAGATGATAATTAAATCTATGGCAGATGATGTCACTGAGTGAAATAGTATAGAAGAGAAGAGAGCCCAATACAGAACCTCCATGAGACATCTATAATTAGAAGATGTGACCTGGAAGAGGATTAAGTAAAGAAAGCAGAGAAGAAGAGATAGATGAGAGAAGCAGGAAAGATATATATTTTTTCTTTTTTCTTCCTTTTTTTAATTAAAGCTTTTTATTTTCAAAACATATGCATGGCTAATTTTTCAACACTGATCCTTATAAAACCTTGTATTCCAAATTCTCCCTTACCCCATGACAAGTAATCCAATATATGTTAAACATGTTAAAAAAAAAAAGAAAATGATAGGAAGGAAAGTGGAAGTACCTAGTAGAGACAGCTTTTTCTCTTTTAGATATGAAAGAGTTTTAGAAATGGAAGGACAAGGGGAAGTTCCAAATGGGCATGTTTAAGTCTTCATTACTTTTCACCTAGACAATTGCAATAGCATTTCAATTGGTTTTGCCTTCTCAAGTCTTTTTCCACTCAGATCCATCTTCCCCCTAGCTGTCAAAGTGAAATTCCTATAACATTGACAAGACTTCTCTCCTCAAAAAATCTCCTGATTCCTTCTACAAACAAAGGCAAACTCCTCTGTTTGGCACTTAATTTACTTTATAGTCTAGCTTCATCCTACCTTTGCAAGCTGTCTTCCTTTTTATATATTCTACATCATTCTAGTTGAATTTCCCTGCATGATAATCTCTGTACATGACATTCTATGTCTTGACATCAGGCCTTTGTATAGATGACCATCCCCTGTCTAGAATTTGGGCCTTTTAGAATCCTTTACTTCCTTCAAAGCTCAGTTCAAATAATACTTACTATAAGAAGACTTTCCTAATTGCCATCAGGAGAGCTAACACTCTGCCTTTAATGTTTCATAATTATATTCTGTATATTTTTTTATGTATTTTGTCTCCCTCTAATCAAAAATGTCTTGGTATTTGTATAGTCTTTGGATTATCTGCCTAAGGATGTAACCCATAGGCACTAATTAAGTGATGAAGGCAATTGGGATTAAGTGACTTGCCCAGGGTCACACACAGCTAAGAAGTGTTAAGTGTCAAAGACCAGATTTGAACTCAGGTCCTCCAGGGCTGGTGCTCTATCCACTGTGCCATCCAGCTGCCCCTTATATTTTTGCAGGTATTTCCATTGTCCCATCTCTAAGATTGATTATTTGTCTTCTGTGAATCAATCAATCTCACAACAAATATTGTCTATTAGCATCATGTATGTATGTATGTATGTAGTCAGCCCAATGTTTCACAGCAGTAACCATTTGGTATGATACTTATCTGCAATCTTATTAAAGAGACAAAAGTCAGGCATGTGACATAATGAAGCAGCAATGCTGAGTTGTGGGAGTCAATTGATATAATTGCATTGGAATGGACATAAGTATCTCAAATTAAAAATGCCACTAATACAAATGGAATGGTAGTGGAGAGTAGGGATAGGGAATCAAACTTGGAATTTTTAAGGCCTGCATTTGAATCAGATTTTGCTTCAGATACTAACTGTGTGCCCACGGGTGAGTCAATTGCTCTGTCTGCCTCAGTTTCCTTACCTGTAAATTGGGGATAGCAATAGCTTCTCAAGCTATTGTGAGGATACAGTGAGTTAATATTTGCAAAGCACTTTGCAAATTTCCAAGCATTAAATTACTATTACATAAGGACAATAATAATTGTTTATTCTTCTTCTTCCTCAAGCATATACCTGGATTTCCCCATTTCTGTTGAAGGGACAATTATTATTCCATGTATACAAATTCACAACCAATTTTTGCCAGTTCTACCATGAAACATTCATTCCTTCCTCCACATTCAACAAGACCATACTATTACCTGTATTGCAACATTGTCTTAATTGGTCTCCCTGGTTCAATTCTCTTTCATATCTAGTCTTTCCCAACTAATTTTCCTAAGTCAAAGGTGTGACCATTGCAATTTCAGGCACAATAATTTCCAGTGTCTTCCTATTAATCAACAATAAACACGCTTTTATTTTAAGCACTTAATTTGTGCTACTATTTATGCTAAACTGGCAATGAAAAGTAAGAATTTTCCTACTCTCAGGCCATGTCTTTTCTGAGATTTACATCTAAGATCAAATACAGACCCTAATGTTTGTAATTTAAAACCTTTTACACCTTCCTGGAATACATCTTTCCAGACATACTTCCTTTAAAATATACCTTGGTCCTGTCAAAATGACTTTCTTGCTAACTATTCTTCCTGGATTTTAACCTTACTTATGCCATGGCTGCATTGGCAGTCTGGTGAAATCTGTGAGCCTCTTCTCAGAATAATATTTTTAAAAGCTCAAAATAAAATATCAAGGATTACAAAGGAAATCAATTTTACTGAAATACAATTTTCATTATTTTTTAAAAGGTCAAGGTTGAGAAATCCTGATCTATCCATTCCTTTACACAGACTGCTCCCCACTATTCTCTTAGCTGGGATGCCAAGTCTCAGGCTCCTAGTATCTGTAGTTTCTTCCAAAATTCCGTTTGAATGAAACTAGTGTTCATGTCAAAGATGTTGGTGCCTTAACATCAAAATTACCTTCTATTTATTTTGTATATGCTTCTATTTTTTTTATCCTGTATCCCCCAAATAGAATGTCTTTATTTCTGTCTCTGTTACTTCCCCCCTCCATCCCTCTTTGTCTCTCTTTCTGGCTCTGTTTCTCTCTGTCTCTCTTTGTCTCTGTCTCTGTCTGTCTGTCTGCCTCTGTCTTTATCTCCCCATGTTTTTTTTTCTATTTTTCTTCCTGTATGTATCTCTTTCTCTTCCTCTCTCTCTCCTTCGCCCAACCCAATTTATTGCAAAGGAATCATATAAAGATTGCAAAAGAAATCTATCATATTCTTATTAGCTAGACTCCAGATATTGAATAAATCAACCCAAATGGGCCTCTTTTATAAGTTAATGGCAAATAAAATGTTATTGATTCTTATTTTCAGAGTATTAGGTAATATCACTTATTAATATACAAGTAATAAACCATTTAAATTTTTATAGTATACTGTCTCTTATTCACTACTTTACATTATCTTAAATCACTCAACATGGTCATTAAACTATTCTTAGATAAGATAATTTTCCTCTAGACCTTTCTTTTTGCTTTTTCTATTTTACAATTCACAAAATCTATTTTTTCTTTTCCATGTCAAAGATGGAATCACAGAATATTGGAAATGTAAGTATTCTTTTCTTCCTTCTATTGCCTCTCCTAACTTAGATCGCTTTTTTTTGAGGGGTGGAGGGAAGGTTATATAATGTTAACCCCTCTTTTTCTCTCTTTGAAATTGTTTTTATTCAATTTATCTTAGCAGTATTTTTAGGATCATCTCTTCCTACAATTACCAATATGAATTTGAAAACATAACAATGGCTAGAAAGCCACAAGATCTCAATGTCAATGCAATTCAAATAAAAAAAATTAGTCTCTTCTAATTACTATGTTTGTAATTGTGAGTGAATTCCAAAATCCTTCTGTGCCAATTTCTTCACATATAAAATTATTGGGGGAGGGAATGGAGGAGGGAAGGAGGAAAAATATGTATATGGCCTCCCAGGTCTTTTCCAGTTACAAATTTATCCTGCAATCATTCATCAAGCATCTATTAATGAAGAGAACTAAGCTGAAAGAGAGACAGACAGACAGACAGAGAGGAAGAAAGGGAGGGAGGGAGAAGGAGGGAGAAGGAGGGAAGAAGGGAGGGAGAGGGAGAAAGAGGAATAGAGAAGAAGAGGAGGAGGGGGAGGTATTCTACTTTAGGAGACATATGAATACATATAAATATATACAAAATAAATTCGAGGTAATATTTTGGACAAGGCACTAGCAGTTAGGTGGTAGACAATATAAAAGGTGTCTCTTGAGCTGAGTTTTGATGAATATTAGTGACTAAATATTTTATATTGTTTGTTTTTTATTTGAATATTTGAATTAATATTATATTCTAAAAATAAACGGAAAATTATTTTTCAACAATCTCTTTTGCAAAACTTTGTATTCCGAGTTTTTCTCCTTCCCTCCCCCACCTATCCTTTCCCCAAGACAGCAAGCAATCTGATGTAGGTTAAACAGTGTAATTCTTCTAAATATATTTCCATATCCATTATGCTGTGCAGGAAAAATCAAATGAAAAGGGAAAAAACACAAGAAGACAAAGAAAAAAAAACCAAGAAAACAAATGGCAAAAAAGAAGTGAAAATACTATGCTTTGATCCTCATCCAATCTCTAGAATTCTCTCTCTGCATTCAGATGGTTCTTTTCCATCCCAAATTTATTGGAATTGTGTTGAATCATCACATCACATTGCTGAAAAGAGCCAAATCCATCACAGTTGATCCTCACATAATCTTATTGCTGCTGTGAATAATGTTTTCGTGTCTGCTTGCTTCACTTAGCATTAGTTCATGTAAGTCTTTCCAGGTTTTTCTGAAATCACTTTGTTCATTATTTCTTATAGAACAATAATATTCTATTACATTCATCTACCATAACTTATTCAGCCATTCCCCAACTGATGGACATCCACTCAATTTCTAGTTCCTTGACATTACAAAAAAGACTGCTACAAAAAGTTTTGTAGATATGGGCCCTCTTCCTTCTTTATTAATCTATTTGGGATCCAGACCCACTAGACTAATGATTTTAAAATGGAATTGGCTAAAACATTCTACTTGTCTTTATAGAGTTTACAATCTAATGGGTAATAAGAGAAATAGCTAATTAATCAGTCTTGTTTGCTGAACATTCTGCTAAATATGTGTGTGTGTGTGGGGGGGGAGTATTTGTGTATGTTTTTGTATGTGTATTTATAAGCTAGGTAGCTGAATGTCTTCTTAAATACTTCCCACTGATTGAAATGATTCATCAGCTTTTGTTCAATGCATTATATAGCTTTTCTCTTTGAAGAAGATTGTTATTATTGTTGTTTACTTATTTTAGTTTTTTCTCCTCTTCCTGGCAACATTTGGGGGTTTCTTGGAAAAAATACAGCAGTAGTTTATCATTTCCTCCTCTTACTCATTTTACAGTTAAAGAAACTATGAAAAATGAGGTTGAATGACCACCAGGATCTCACAAGAAATAAGAGTTTGGGACTAGTTCTGAACTAATGAAGATGAGTGTTCCTGACTCCCAGTCTGGCAAAACTATCTATACACTGTGTCATTCCTGTCTTGAAGAAGATTCTGTGACAATCACTTGATATTCATTTTTCAAAAATGTATAATTTAATTTAGTATGTAAATAGAACTAACATATGAAATAATTATTAGGGAAAAGGGAAAAAATGGAGGCATCTGAAGAAATAAAGAAGACTTCTGAAAGAGCCATTTCTGAAAGCACTATTTTTCATATCTTCTGGGTCAAAAGAAATTAATGTAAACTGAATTATCTAAGGAACAATGGTATGGGGTATGGGGCAGAACACTAGGTTTGTAGTCAAAAGCCCTGAGTTCAAATTTGAACTCTACCCCCATTGATGATTACCTTGGACAGATCATTATACTTTTATGTATCTTATACTTTCAATTAACTTTAATTGTCTTCAATTATACTTTTAACCACGTAAATAATAAGGGATTGGTGTGGCTGATTTCAAAGTTGTCTTTAGTGATCTGAAAACTATGACCTGCAATGTAAAATATTATAAACAGCTCAAAGAAAAGTGATATGGAATCCCATTCTGGAGGCATGAAGTAGGAAGTAAAGAAACAGAAAACTCATTGAATTCAGATATACCATGATATTTATCATAGTGAGAAAAAGGCAAACTCATCAGATCGCAGCTAAGAAAAAACAAAACAACAAAAAAAATGTCTGTCTATACAAATTAATGGTTGCTAATATATTTTGGATTTTGCATCATTTCCAGATGCCTAATGTATTCTTCCTCATTTTTAGAAAGAACCATACTTCACAACAAAGTGAAAGAGGAAAAATTTTCACTGAAGTTATCTAACTTGGCAAACAAACAAAAACCCTGGCATTATATTCAGTTTTCCCTAAACATAATCCTAACCTCAGCAAAGAACAACAGGGGTAGCTTCTCATATTTCTTCTATAGGGCTAAACTTGATCATTATGATTTTGAAGTATTGTTTAATCTTGTTATTGTTGTTCTTCTTTCAACATATATTGTTTTAATGCTTCTGTTTGTTTTTCTTGGTTCTAATTACTTTCAATCAATTCATACAAGTCTTTTCATATTTTTCTCTATTCATCACAGTCAGCAATTCTTCAAGCAGAGAAACATTGTTATAGTCATACCACAATGTGTTTAGCTATTCCCTAATGACAAGCATATGTTTTATTATTCTTTGATAGTTTAAAACAGGTGCAATTAATAATAATAATAATAATATTTATGTAACACCTTCACTTTGTTAGTCACTGTGTTAAGTGCTTTGTAATTATCATCTCTTATTTCAATTTCACAATAACCCTGAGGGACTGGGTGCTATTATTTTCCCTATTTTACAGATAAAACTGAGGTGGAGTATATACTAAGTATTGAGATCCCTGAGTCAAAGGATTGGAAAACTTTACTAACTTTCTCCACACAATTTTAAACTATGAAAAGTATGATGTTTAAAAATCTCTAGGGCAGAATAAGACCTTTCTTAATCAATATACAAAACAATCAGTATTTTTGGATGAATTGATGAGTAAATTAAAAATGAATTTTTAAAAATATACTGTTTTTATAGTGGAATAGAATGATAAATACTTCTTGCCTGTTACCATGTGTCAACATGGATTTGACTTGCTATAGTTCCTCAGCAAAACTAATGTTTTCCCTCTTCTCACCTTCTCCAAAAACCATAAACTGCTGGTTAAAATTAAGCAACAATACTCATATTATCTGTTAGGTTCAATTAAAATAACAGCTGTGTTCTAAAGTAAACAGGGAAGAGGCTATTTTCCATTAGAATGCATTAGGGGAGCTTCACTAGGGAGGCACAGATGGCTGTAATCAGAGACATTGGAAAATTACGTTTGTCTTCGTTTTCCCAGTGTCTGTATGACTTTCAGGTCCATCACCCATATTCTTGCTTCCTGTGACCAATTAGAGTTTGTGGCTTTTACCAATACATCCAATTTTAATGACTATACAACTCAAATCCCATATTGTATGAATGGGTGGCTACAAATCTCCCTTAGTACCTTAGAGCAATATGCCTACTTGTTGTTGGAAAGGGGAAGGGTTGGGGAAAGAGAAAGAGAAAGCCCAGGAGTTAGGTTCTTGAGACAGTCAGCAACACAAAATCCTTTGAATGGAGGAATTTGGAAAATTTTAAATGAAAATGGAAATAATACTGTGTTTCTTGAGTACAGTAAACTAAGTGTCCAATAGAGAAATATGAAGTCCTCATTTAGTTTCTGGATGAAGTAGGGAAGATTTGTTCTTAGTTTCTCCATTTTTTAATATGGAAGCAATCTAGTTTGATGGAAAGATTTAGAATAAAAAGAACTGAGTTCAGATGTTGGCTCATCTTTTTATTCTTTTTATAACTTGTTAAATCATCTCTAAGATTTATTTGTTTCTAGGATATAATAATAACTGCCTTCTACTTGGCTTCCACCTATCTTTCCAGTATTATTTAAAATGACCTCATTTTACTCCTCTATTTGGCATTTTGTTCTCATCACAACCTGGCTCCTCTCTGCCTTTCTGGTCTTCTTATGTAAAAACATATTATTGGCTTACTTGATTTTCTTTATTTTTATTTTTAAAAAATAATAATAGTTTTTTATTTTTCAAAATACATGTAAATATAGTTTTCAAAATTCAATCTTGCAAAACCTTGTGTTCCAAATTTTTCTCCCTCCCTTTCCTTCTTCCCCCTCTCCTAGACAGCAAGTAATTCAATACAGTTTTGACATATCCAATTCTTCTAAATATATTTCCACAAATTACTATTAATCAGAAAAATGTAAATTAAAACAACTCTGAGGTACCACTTCATACCTCTCAGATTGACTAAGATGAAAGGAAAAGATAATGATAAATGTTGGAGGGGATGTGGGGATAACTGGGATACTAATACATTGTTGGTGGAATTGTGAAATGATCCAACCATTCTGAAGAGCAATTTGAAAGTATGTCCAAAGGGCTATAAAACTGTGCATATCCTCTGACCCAGATGCCACTACAATCTATATCCCAAAGAAATCATAAAGAAGGGAAAAGGACCCACATGTGCAAAAATGTTTGTAACAGCTCTTTAAATGGTAGCAAGGAATTAGGAAATGAATAGGTGCCCATCATTTGGGATATGGATGAATGAGTTATGTTATATGAAGATAATGGAATAGTATTGCTCTATAAAAATGATGAACAAGCTAATTTTAGAAAGGTCTGGAAAGAATCACATGAATTGATGCTGAGCAAAACAAGCAGAACCAGGAATGTATTGTACAAAATAACAGCAAAAATATGTGATGATCAACTATGAAAGACTTGATTATTCTCAGTGTGTCAGTGACTCAAAGTCATCCCAAAAGACTTTGGACATAAAATTCCATCTGCATCCAGAAAAAGAACTATGGATATTCAATGTAAAACAACACATGCTATATTCACTTTTTTTCTATTTTTTTCTCTCCCATGGTTTTTCCCTTTTTTCTGATTTTCTCCCCCAACATAATTCATAAAACAATGTTTGTTAGAACTAAAAAAAATCAAAACAAAAAAATATATTTCTACATTTATCATGCTGCATAAGAAAACAGCTCAAAAGGGGGAATATGAGAAAGAAAAAAATAAGCAAACAAATTATAACAACAATAAAAGTGACATACTATGTTGTGATTTACATTCAGTCCCCAGAATCCTCTTTCTGGATGTAAATGAATCTCTCCATCAGAAGTCTATTGGAATTGCTCTGAATCACCTCATTGTTAAAAAGAACTATGTCTATCACAGGTAAACATCACATAATATTGTTGTTGTATATAATGTTCTCTTGATTCTGCTCATTTCACTCAGCATCAGTTCATGTGAGTCTCTCCAGGTCTCTCTGAAATCATCCTGCTGATCATTTATTATAGAAAAATTATATTCCATAACATTCATATATCATAACTTATTAAGCCATTCTCCAGTTGATGGGTATTCACTCAGTTTCCAGTTCCTTACCATTACAAAAAGGGCTGCTACAAACACTTTTGTACAGGTGGACTCTTTTCCTTTTTTTATGATCTCTTTGGGATACAAACCTAGTAAATACACTGCTGGGTGAAAGGGTATTCGCAATTTGATAGCCTTTTGGAAATAGTTCCAAATTGCTCTCCAGAATGGTTGAGTCAATTCATAACTGCACCAAAAATGTATTAATGCCCCAGTTTTCCCACATCTCCTCCAGTATTTATCATTATTTTTTCCTCTCATCTTAGCCAATCTGAGAGGTGTGAGGTGGTACCTCAGAGTTGTCTTAATTTGCATTTCTCTCATCAATAGTGATTTAGAGCATTTTTTATGAGTAGAAATGCCTCCTTGACTATATCACACAAGATGTCAATTCCCTCTCTTCATGCTGACTCCTTCACAATACATGCCCTAATTATTCAGTTAAAAGGCCACTCTGCATCTTGAAATTTGTTTGTATTTAGTAATTTGTGGACATAGTGTATCTTTTATACCTAGCATAGTACCTTTTGAGTTGGATTGGGGTGAACTCAATTCACCCTAATTTGTAAAAGGAGGGCATTGGATTAAGTATCTCTACGGTCCCTTCAGCATCAAGAACAAATCAAATGACACTTTGTGATACTCTGCACCTTTTTCTGATACCCTATCGCTTGTTTCCTTGAGCCCACTAATCCCACTAAAAGTGAGTGAATTTTTTTTAACTCCCAGAAGCAGAGACATGCACATTCCAAGAAAGAAAAATGAACTTTGAAAGGACAAAAAGTAAAGAAACAAAGAAAATCTCTCTTTGGGTAATTATACTCTGCTTGAAATTCTCCCTTCGACTTTGGCAGGAAACAACATTTTTCAAATTCTGTCTCAAGCCATTGTGCAGTTCCTGGAAGCTGTTGGACAGTTCCTAAGATTCATCCCAGAAACGGATGTACTATGAGTGGGGAGGAGGGAGTGAAAGCACGGCCATCTATATGCCCAGCATTCTGTACAGCATTTGGGGTTCCAATGTCCTGAAAGAATCCGTGCACATAAAAGATTTGGTTTCTTTGTTACAGAGATTCCTGTGGTGATGTCCCCTAGCCATGCAGTGGAATATTTTAAAGAATAGAATTCAGGGGAGATGCAAGATAGGTCATTATCAGCATTGTCAAAGTAATAAGAAAACCAGTATTCTACTGACAGAGTATTTTTCTCCCACTCAGAATTAAAAAACTGGTAAGACAATTGATTGTTCAGAAATTCAATATGATCTTTACCAGAAGTAGCAAGTCCTGAGTTTTAAGAAACTCCCCCCACCATGTTATTTTTAAATGACTATTTTGTTGTGGGTATCTAGTGGGAAATATACTGAAGAATGATCAGTTAATCTTTTTGGTAGCCTGCAATATTGTAGTAAATCACTGACTATCTCATTGCTTCAGGTGTTTTTCCACTGTAATCTATCTCCCATATAGACACCAAGATGATTTTCTTAAAACACTGATCTTATCATGTCACCACCCTCCTCAATAACCCCCTGTAATTACTTATTAATTTTAGATTCAAATATAAATACCTCTGGTTAGCATTTAAAACTCTTCATCATATGGCCTGACCTTACCTTTCCTGAATTCTTACACACTACTCCTCTTCACATACTTTATTGTTCAGCTATTTTGGTATATGTGCTTTTTTTTCCCCACATAAAATTTTGTGTGCCATCTCCATATCTTTTCACTGACTATTCTCCCTCATCTTCTCCATCTCTGGAACTCCTAATTCAAGAATCATCTTCTTCATCAGACCTTTTCTGATCCTTTCAATCACAAGTGACTTCCACTACAAGGTTACCTTGTATGTATGTATCTGTCTGTCTGTTTTGTCTGTCTACCTACAAACCTGCCTTAAGTTAAATTAGATTGTTGTCCTTAATCCTTGAAAAAGACCAAAATGTCACCATATTACAGCTGAATGTGTTCAACTGTGGCTAATGAACTTGGAATGTTCTGCCACAGGTTGGATATAAATAATCCCTATTAACACCTGGAGTGGACTCTCTAACTTTGCTAATCTTGTGTTTCTTCTGAGCTAATTTAGTTCTGCTTTGTCATAGAATACATCCCCTTTGATGAGGGCACAACATGGTAGGTGGTCTTGTGCCAGTGTCTGCTTTGTCATGCAATTAATTCTAAAGTTAGGGCATAAGCTCTTCAAGGTTAGGGATTGTTTTAGGCTTGTCTTTTTATCTCCAGCATCTAGTAACTATTCAGAACATAATAAGCACTTAATAATTGCTGAGTTAATTTATAACTCAAAAAAATCAAATTTCCAAGCAATTCATTTCTTGTTTATACTACCAAAAAGCACTCTGAAATATTCTACCTAAATATTCACAGTTAGAAGAGAAAATCTTTAATCTGATGAAAATTCATTTAATATCAATTTTTCAAGAATGTGCAAGACCCTATGCTAAAAACCTGAGGATAAAAATTAAAAACTAAAAAATAATCTCTATCATTATTGTGCTAAGAGTCTGATGTGGTAGTAGGGGAGATGATATTATCATAAATTACTTCTAAACAAAATAGAATAGAAATTCAGAACTGAAGTAGAAACAAGATATTCAGAGAGACTCAAGAATTGAAATATTTTAAATGGAAGAATCAAGAAGGCTTTCTGGGAAAGAAGTCATTTGAGATAGTTCTTGAAACTTTGCCTGCTTTGTAATACACAGATATGGAATACTAACACAAATGTAAGGAATATTTCAATTCAAGGCTTGAAAGTTGCAGAGCATTGGTTATACTTATATAATAAAAATTAGTCTTGTTTGGCTAAAGCATAGGATATGTAAAAGGGGAAAATCTGAAAAAAGATTCCAAAGTTAGGCTAAAACTAGGCTGAAACCAGAGTGTTAAAAAAGGGACTTGGATATTGTTAATTTTTAATAGACAAATGTATGTCTGTATATAAGCCAAGGTAATAGGAAAATGGAATGTAATCCAGATTAGAAGGAAAGAAGTTGGAGGCAGAGATATTGGACAAAAAGCTATTTAAAATCTCATTGAAAGACTTGAAGGAAAGGCTAATTGGTCACTTGTTAGAAAGTTTGAAGAGAACTTTTTCAAGCATGAATTTGAAAATCTAAATGGATAGTATGTTATATGACATTATAATAAATAATTTCTATACAAAATGGAAATTCAGAAGAGAAAAAAGAAAAAAAATTAAAGACTCCAAAATGAAAATATTCTGTTCCTTCTGATTTTTTTTACCAGACCCACTAAACTATCATTGCCCTCATATACTCCTTCCCCCTCAATTTTTCAGTGTGTGACTTTCTTGAAGGTAGGACTGTCTATATTTCTGCTTTTATTTTCATTTCTATTATTTAGCATAGCCCCTGGCATACAGTAAGCACTTAATAAGTGATTGTTGAATTGTCTTGAATTATCAGTCTCAGTGGGAAAACAGACAACACACATGTAAGGAACAACTAGGTAAAAATGGAAGATTGTACATTAAGTATCATATTTATGATACATGTGATAAGTGCTATAATATTTTTAAAAGGGCACACATGGATTTGTAATCAAAATGCATAGCTTCAAATCTTTGCTTTGCCACTTACTGGCTGGGTGGCCTGTGACAAATCACTTTACCTCTCTTGGTCCCATTTTCCTCATGTATGAAAGAGTTGAATAAATAATTACCTAGGACCCTTCCAAACCTCAATCCTATGGTCCTATGATCAGTCTCCTTTCTCCTTTTGCCTTTACTGTTTTAAAGTATACAGAACAGGTATTAGACACTCTCTCTTTCTCTCTCTCTCTCTCTCTCTCTCTCTCTCTCTCTCTCTCTCTTTCTCTCTCTCTCTCTCTCTCTCTCTCTCTCTCTCTCTCTCTCTCTCTCTCTCTCTCTCTCTCTCTCTCTCTCTCTCTCTCTCTCTCTCTCTCTCTCTCTCTTTTTAAACTGAATAGAAAACTAGAACACAAAGGGATTGAATTAATTGTATACCAAGATAGGATTAGAATTGTAAAGGGACAGGGCTGCTAGATGGCACAATGAAAAGAGCCCTGGAAGTGGAGTCACAAAAACTTCTCTTCTGAAATTCAAATCTTCTCTCAGACATGTACTAGCTATGTGACTATGGGAAAGTTACTAAACACTTTGCCTCAGTTTTCCCTTTTGTAAAATGAGCCTGGGAAGGAAATGGCAAAACACTCTGCTATCTTTGCCAAGAAATTCCCAAATGGGGCCATGAAGAGTCAGAAACAATTGAAAAATGGCTCAAAAATAATAGTTAGGATTTTACTTCAAAACAGGAAAAGCAAGAGGAGAAAGTTGATCATAGAACCATAGGATTGAGATTTCTAAGGGTCCTAGTGCATTATTTTATTCAACTCCTTTTAGATCCTAAGAAGTAAAATCACTTGACTAAAGTCCTTAACCATCATATCACTTTTCTGACATGCATATCCAAATTACTTATTGTAATCAACCTATTAATCAACCAGCAAACATGAATTGAGTGCCAAGTATTGTGTCCAGTGCTGAGACTATAGATACTAAAGTGAGATATTCCCTGCACTCAAGCACTCAAGCATTCAAGTAAGGAGGAAATGTTGCCAATTGAGTAAATATAGGATAAGAACAAAATAAAAACTTAGCATTTTGGAAGAGGGCAATAACCAATATAGAACATGAAATATTTCTTGAAGGAAATGACCACTTGAACTGAACCTTGAAGGGATGTAACATTTCCCAATACAGAGATGAGGTGAGAAAACAAAACAAAACAACAATAACTTTTCAGACATGAAGGAGAAAAAGACTGTGCCAAGAAAGAGATGCATACAGGATAGTCCTGTATAATATATGTAGGAAATAATAAGTAAGCAAATTTAACTAACGAGTAGAGTCTGTGAACAGGAGTAATCTTTAATAAGCTTGGAAAAGTAGACTGGATCTGACTCTGAAGGATTTAAATGTCAAAGGCAATTGTATTTTATCTTAAAGACAAAGAAGATTCTTGAATGGAGGAGCGATATGGTCAAAATTGTGCTTAGACATATCAATTTGCCAACTATATAGGGGATGGATTGGAAAGGGGAAAGACAAAGCTGAGAGGCCAATTATGAGGCAACCAATTGATGGTTATTCATTTGGATCACCTCCATGAAGCATTATTTTCAATAGAGTATGAACTGCAAAATATCATTAAATTATGCAATTCAGTATCCTAATTCTTCTTATAGGAGAGTGAAAACCAAATAACCCACTTCTAGTGAAAGAGACATTTCTGGCACTATTCCCAACGCCACATCTCCTTGTCATTAAGAACAATAATTTTTAATTGGGAATATTAACACATTTATTTAAAAAAGGCTGATCTTTTTTTGAAACAGTTCACAAAGCAGCTAAAAGTATTTAGAAGAAAAGTAGAATAAAGTAGTCTTTTTGTCTGTAATAAATCCCGAAGAATATGAAAAAAAAATTTGGTGTTCACAGTTTCAAAAAACTCATTAGAGCCCCCAGACTGGCAACTATGGAATTATAAGATCTTAATAGAAATATTTATCCAAAGCACTAACTCATGTTGTCAATGATTCAGTATCCCCAATACTAAAGAGAAACATTTTTGGAGCACATTTTCACAGATCACCTCAATTCAACCTGAACTAAATTCATTTAAGAGTGCTGCCATGCTGTACATCTCAACTTATCTCTGACTTGAATTTGCCTACAATGGATATTGCTTGGGCTGCATGGATCATTGAGCAGGAAAGAACATTTCTGCCCTTCCTTGTCCTTCTTTTATAATCAGGGAGAACTTGCAACTTGTTATGTCTCCCCATAATGAGACACTCAAAAGTGGTCACTGAATGAGGATTGATGTGGAAAGAGAAATATTGGAATGATTTTCTGATGCTTCTGGATAATAATAATGATGATGATGAGATTAATATATTATTATGTTTACTTCACAAGAAACACTGGGTTCTGCAGTGAATTCAAAGTTCAGGTACCTCTGATCTGGATTCTGTCAGACCCCAGTTATGTAGACCCTAACCCCTGTACTCAGTCTGGAAAATGAGTGAAAGAAAGTGTTTTTTTTCCCTCATCTTGTTCTGCTCTTCTTGTCTCCTGCCTCTCTTCTTCCAATTATTGGGAGAAGGAAGGTAATGACAAACAAATTCCCTTGAGGAAAGCTGATGCATAGAAACCAGCTACCATAAGTAGGGAACACAAAGGCATAGACACATAGCCACATGCACAAACACATACATATACACAAACAGATACAAGTACAGAAGCAATGAGATTACCCAGGAGAACCGAAGCCAATGGGAGTTACTTGACAACAGTGAGACACTTCACTTGAGAAACATTCCAATGTATCTGGAAGGAATCCAGCGTCAAGACAGTCAGTTGGCTGTGCTCCTAATTGGTTTTTATGCCTTTGGCTTTAACAATAAAGCCTATAGTGGACACAGAGGACAGTCTATTAATCAGTTAAGGTAGTACCTCTTCATTCTTTGTTCAAAGTGGTGTGTTCATATGTGTGTGTGAGAGAGAAAGAGACAGACAGATAAACAGAGAGACACAGAGAGATAGATTTAAGGATCTTCCAGTATCCTATGTCTGTATTAAGAAAGTAGAAGTTTGGAGTCTGTTATCCTTCTGAAAACTGAATCACCTTACTGACATTCCTGGAGCTCATAAGTATTTATCTTGTTCTCCACTCTCAACTAATTTCCCAATGTGTTAACTAAGTCTTAAGTGGTTACTCCTCCCAGGGAGCATTTTGTTTTAAATAGGCTTAAAATCTTCCCAAACAAAAGGAATGAATCCTTAATGGTTCAATATCAGACACTGATTAAAGACTTTCTTGGTACATGGTAGGGATATTTCTAGTTGAGTGGCTTTCTTGCTAGAACTTATATCTTAACAAATCTATAAAGAGTTTATCTAATGATGCTGAGTGAAACGAGCAGGGTTAAGACATCATTATATACTTCAACAACAATACTATATGGTGACCAATTCTGATGGACCTGGCCATCCTCAGCAATGAGATCAACCAAATCAGTTCCAATGGAGCAGTAATGAACTGAACCAGCTATACCCAGGAAAAGAATGCTGGGAGATGACTAAAAACCATTACATTGAATTCCCAATCCCTATATTTTTGCCCACCTGCATTTTTTATTTTCTTCACAGGCTAATTGTACAATATTTCAGAGTCCGATTCTTTTTGAACAGCAAAATAACGTTTTGGTCATGTATACTTATTGTGTATCTAATTTATATTTTAATATATTTAACATCTACTGGTCATCCTGCCATCTGGGGTAGGGGGTAGGGGGAAGGAAGGGAAAAATTGGAACAAGAGGTTTACAGCAATTGTCATTGCTGTAAAGTTACCCATACATTTAACCTGTGAATAAAAGGCTATTAAAAATAAATAATAAAAAAAGAGTTTATCTAAGCATAAATCTATTTAATGAATGTGAATATTAGGTTACTTTTGAATGTGAATCAAGAAAACCTAAAGAAAAAAAATTAGCAATGTGGGAGGAAGAACAATCACTCAATCAATCAGTAAACATATATGAGCTGCTACTATGTGCCAGCCACTGTCTTAAGTATTGGTCATGAAAGAAGGACAAAAGATGATCCCTACTCTCAAGGACCTCACTGTCCAAAAGGAGAGACAACATGCTAATAATATGTCCAAACAAACTATATACTGAGAATTCCATAAGTTCCAGAAAAGCATTCCAGAGCCACTTTCCAAGTCCAGAGTACATAGGTATATGCATTTAGAAAATCACTATTGGAAAAGTATTGATCAGTGAATTGTTGGTAATATTCATTCAGTAGTATATAGAATAAAAAAAAAACTGAGACAGATTTTGAGAGGGGTACAACAGCTGAGTGGTGGTAATCTGATGCTCCTTCTGTGAGACAAGTATTTATTAAGCATTTATTATGTTCCAAATCCTATGATAAGTGCTGAGAATAAAACACAAGAAAGAGAAAATCTCTGATGATAGAAGCTTATGTTCTAATGGGGAAGAAAATACCTAAAAGTAAGGTGAAAAGGGATGGGGGAAGAAATTGGGCTGCAGTGCAGAGAGAAGAGGAATAAGACAGAGCTTGCCTACCCATTAGTCTTAAGTGGAGATTCTGGGAGGGGCTTCAGAGGTGGAGGATATTTCCAATGTGTAAATTTTAGGGCTTGAATGAGTTTTAAGATAAAGAGATTTCTGGGAAATGGTAGAGTATTTGGAAAAAGAGCTTGGAAAGAATGTGTTCTCTTTGACCCTGGCAGGAACATACATGGTGCAGTATAAAGGATACTGGATCTAGAGACCATAAACACCTGGGCTTTAATGTAGATTCTGAAAGGTAGGCCAGAATAGATAAATCATTAGCATTTTTTCTGCCCATCCTTCTTCAAGGAAGAACTAGATTCTTCCCAGGAAAAAAAAGATGAGGTTGGGGGTTCAAAGACTGATCTCATTTGCTCTCCTCACAAAGAGAGGACATTGGGGTTGTATTATATCTATTTTTAATGTTAAGTTCAAACTAAACTCCCAATTGCTTTTTTTTTTTTTTTTTTGATAGGTAGAGAGGGACCTAACATTCTATATCCAAGGTTTTATGCCTTTCCTAACAAATTCTATTTCCATAGTAAACACACACATAACAAATCAGAATGAAATCCATTTATCCACGTCAATAGCAAAACAGAAATGAGAGAAAATATACACATGAATACAGATGTGTAACACAGACGTACAGAATAAAGAATACAATGAAAACATGGATAAGCTCAACCAAGAGAAACATTCCCAGTTCTTACCCAAAGGGAAATTCCCCAAAGTCTCTGGTGTATCAAGCTGCGAAGATCATAATTTTACCAGTCAGCTTCTTCCAAGAATTTTTTCTCTTCTTGTTTTTGAAGAAAGGTTGGCATCTTTTCTCCTAATGCTAGAACTCAAAAGAACTTGAAGAAGATGGAAGAGACTCTCTTCTCTCCTCTCTCACCAATTTTGCTCCATCCTGCATGCAGGTACAGGGCATTGATTTCCACCAATGAGGAGAGAGTTCTATACCAATGAGCTTTGGGGCTAAGGCTACATAAAGAATTTGATATTTTCTTTATTCAGTTGAGCTAAATAAAATCCCCCCCCCCCAGTCCTTTATGAGACAGATATAAGGCTGTCTACCAGTGTTAATGCATCAAAGCCTCACGATTAATTTCATAATTTTGGGCTGAGGAAACATATTTTTAAATTTTCATTCTGCAGGATTTAAAGGTCCTTAGCAGTGGAGAAAGGAAAATAATTTAGGAATTATAGGTTTGAATTATCTCTCAGTTTGGTAATGCTTTTCTTAAATATCTGAAATCTGAATGATTCATTTAAAAGAATGTTTCAGAGCTTCTATGGATTCAGGGTAAATAACTTCTCAAAATGATAGATATTTGATAAACATTTCAGTGGTAAAAACAAGTTGAAACTGATGGAGACCTGGATCAATAGAAGAAGATGGAAATTTCAAATTACTAGAGATGGACTCGGGTGGAAATACTAAGACTCCAGAAGCCAGAGAGCTAATAATTGTCCGTGGTGTGAGAGGATCTTAATGAAGTTGCCAGGATTGCTCAGTTCCATAGTGACGCTGCCTTTGATTTCTCATCATCCAACTTCAGCACGCACTGAATAGATAACTGGACTGCTATACAGAGTGTAGTTGAATGTTGTCTTATTTTATGAGGATAGTGTGTTTGGAAATGGGAGAATAACTATGAATCAATTCAGCACAGCCAAGGTGTGGGAAACATGTAGGTTACTAAGTAGCAGTTGGTGCCCATGAGAACTCTGATATGTTGGATAAGCTGCAAACCATGTTTCTCATTTTCCTATTTAAGGGAAAACATAGAAGTATGTCTGAGAAGGGAGATTCAGAATGCTTTGGATTATGAAGGGTTTCCACAAGTTTATTCACACCTTGCCTTACTTCATTCGTGATAGAGTTACAAACATTGAACTATCCGTTGTTATATCTCCCAATATTGTTTCTTGGCTGATTCTACCAGTCTACCATGGAATAAATGTTGTTTTATAGCCTGGCTCAGCTCGATATTTTTATCCATGACCTAGATAAAGACAAATATTATAGTCTAGAAACAAATTGCTAAACCTAACAAGATGAAATTTAAGAGGTATAAATATCAAAATCTACACTTGGATTCAAAACACAAACTGTCCAAATAAAGATCAGAGCAGGGGAATGTGTAGCTAGATAAAAATTCATATGGAAAAGACCCCAGAAGTTCAACATGAGTCAAATATGTTACAAAAGCCAAAAGAGCTATGACACTATTGGTTAATAAATGCTGACTGATTTGATGTGATTTATAGTGGCTTCTGGTAATGGGGCAGATCAGCAAATATTTTGCAACTTCTAGTCTCAGAGAGTTGAGTGGGGGTACTGAGAGCCTAAAATAGTTGTGCTGGGTTGCACAGCCAGTGACTTCAACCTGTATCTTCTTGACTCTGAGGTCAACACCATTCACTACAAAATTCTTCCTCAGTGTAATATTAGGTTTCATTAAGAAAATTGTAGAATCATAGAGTGAAGAAAAGAGAAAATAACATTCCCATAACCCAATATGATCAGATCATATCTGGATCATTAAAATAAATGTTTTTTATAAATTGATTTGAAATGAGTTTTGTTATGGGTACCTCAGTTAGGGAGGTTAACCAGGGTGGCAAATAGTCTGGAAATCATGACATATAAGCATGTTTCAATAATTGAAGGAATACGGAGAAGCAAAGATTTTAAATATTTTTATTTATTTTAAATATTTTAAAAAGTCATTATATGAAAGAAAGACAATCACTTATTTATTGAGACCTTAAAAGAAGTTCAAAATACATTGAATTGGAAATATATATATATATATATATATATATATATATGTATGTATGTATTTTATAAATGTACAGAAAGACTTGGATTTGAATGACTTCAGGGGCAGGCATAGACAGGTTCCAATCTGTATTATTGAATGAAATGTTCTCATTGATGAAATATCAAATCATTGAAAGGTTGAGTTACAGAATCTTGGATTAAAAAAAAAAGAAAATAGATTTCCAAGGGAATTTTTTAGGATCACCCTTGAGCTTTAAGATCCTATCCTATGCTTAGTAAATGAAGGTTCATGATAATTTTAGGTATAGATCATCTTATAAGAGAATTTTCCTATTGTTACATTTAGATTTCATAGCTGTTAAGATCAATCCTAAACAAAGGACATTTCTTTGCCTTCTTTGACAGGATCTGCTTAGATCTTGATCCACAATTCTAGAGCATTAAGCTTGGTAGGTCTCAGTAACTGTTTATTGGAGGAAAAAGTTACTGGAATAGGTAGATATACTATTTATGCCATGACCTGCTATTGGAAATCTCTTTCCAAGACCTTACCTCTGAGGTCTGGAGCATGCAGGATGAGTCCTCATAAAAATTCCAAATTCCAGCTTCTCTGTTATCTACCTCAGTTTTTCCCCTGAATTTTAAATCTAGCCTCACTATTGTACTATAGAGAAGACAGAGATTCATGAATATTGGTACTAAGTTTGAATAGTGAATGCGGTTGTTCTGGGTTTTGTCTTTCTAAAATTGTTGGCAGACTTGAATATCAAAAAAATACACTGAAAATTAGACTGTGTTGCAATTACCTACTCTGTCCTAATTCTTCCTATCTTGACTAATTAAGTAGAGTATATTGCCCTGATCATTTTGATCAGATCTCAATTTCTTTCTTTGTAAATTATGATGGCTGAACTAGATAGATATTTAATGAGAATGATACTTAAATATCGAGAGACTCAGATTCAAGGTGGGCTTCTGACAGTAATCTCTTTGCAACCTTAGTTTCTTATACCTAGAGTACTTAACCCACAGGACCATTGTGAGGATGAAATGAGATTATGTAAATTGTTAATCTTAGGTGATTTCCAAGGTTTCTCTGGGCTCTGGTATTCTACAATTGGAACAAGAGGTTAAGAGAGAAGTCTTATTCCTCTCAGTACAGGGATAGTGTCATAAGAAGAAAGTACTTTTGATAATGGAAAGAAAAATTTAAACCGTGTAACTTACACTAGACATTCATTCATGTATTCATTCAAAGAACACTTGTTAAATGCATATTATATTCAATACATGATAGTAGATGATAGGAATATTAAATTAGACATTATATGGTCCCAGCTTGCAAATAGTAAATAATCTAATGGGGATAAGGCTAATATTCCTGATATCTAATATATAAGGAAGTATAAAATAAATGTAAATAAGAAGTCTCAAAGTATTATGAGATTTAAAGGAGACATATTTTCCAGGAGGATATGGCATCTTATTCCAGCTGGAAGAAACTAATGAAACTGAAAAGAGGATGATATAGAAGAGTTTGTTGTAGGCATAGAAAATAAGTACAGGCAAAGCCACAGGGAAAGGCAGAATGAGATTAGGTTGTAGATAAAAAATAATTTGCTACAAGATTGGAAAAATAGCTTTTAGATAAATTGTAAAGAACCTTGAAAGTCAGGATCAGGATTTTATATTTTATTTACTAGGCAGTAGGGAGTCATTTCAGTGGAGGAACGACAATGGTCATGGACAGAACAGAATAGGATCTAACAAAAAGAATGCTGGACCCAAGTTTGTCTATGGAAATCACAATCTCTTTGGCCCTTAATTTTCTCATCTGTAAAATGAAGGTCTTGTACTAGATGATCTCTGAGCTCTTTCAGCTCTAAATATCAGGAAGATATAACATAGGAATAATTTTTTAAAGAGGCAATTAAGGTTAAGTGATTTGCCCAAGGTCACACAGCTAATAGCACATGTTAAGTGTCTGAGACCAAATTCGAATTCAGGTTCTCCTGACTCCACGGCAGGTGGTCTGTCCACTGAATCATCTAGTTACCTTAACATAGGAATTCTTAATCATTTTGTAGTATGCTTTTCTTAGAATTTTTTTAAATTCATAATTGCAAGAAATGCTGAAATTTGATTGGTGATTAATTAGAATAAAGATGTATTTTTTCCTGCATTCAAGTTCAGGAGCCATTGTAAAGTGTTTCTTTTTCTTTTTGCTGAGGCAATTGGGGTTAAGTGACTTGCCCAGGGTCACAGAGCTAGGAAGAATTAAGTATCTGAGGCCACATTTGAACTTAGGTCCTCCTTACTTCAAGGCTAATGCTCTTATCCACTGCACTTACCTGATTGCCCCCAAACTGTTTCTTGATCTGGATAAAAGATAAGAGATATTAATATATCAGTTCAATAATAACTGGATAGTGTTATGAAGAATAGTTGAAAAAGCACAGAAGAGATAAGAAGAAGGCTACTTAAGAGACTGTTACCACATTCCTCTCTTGATTAAAAAGAATGGTTAGAATGAAAGTTGGTGGAGGGGATTGATTTAATAGAAATTATGTAGGGAGCATCTATTGGAATTGGGAACATATTGGAAGTATAAAGCTAAAACGTGAGAAGAGTGAAAAATGATTTTAAAATTATAGAGTCTGAATGACTTGGAATATGGTAGTATCAGCAGTATAAATAAAAGATTTGGAGGAAAGGTAAGTGTTTTCAGACATAGAAAGGAGTAGGAAGGTGATGGGCTCAATTTTAAGCAAGCTTTAAGTTCTGAGAGTATCAATATGAAGATATCAAAGAGGAACTTGGAAACACAAGACTGAAGTCATGAGAAAAGTATGGGGATACAAATACAGATTTGCAAGTCCTCTGCAATAAGCTGATTAGAAAACATACAAATGTATAAGTAAAAAGTGAACAGAATATAGAGAATTAAGGTGGACTCCATGCTTAATGGTTAGAAGATGCTGTGGATACTTTACACTTTCTTACCTTCCTAAGTCCATTTCTCAAAATAATTGAATCACAATATCTGAGATTTGGAAGGGACCTCAGGGGACATTCTCATCCAACTCATACAAGAAAAACAATTCTCACAACAGAATGGATAGCAGATTGAGGGAAGGGGTCAGAAAGAAAACACTGATGAGGAAAGAAATGGTGAAGGAGAAAAAAAAGTATAAATGGGAAAAAATATGATGAAAAGAAATATAGACACAGTACTCATAACTATGAATGTCAGTGGGATGAACTCTATAGAAAACATAAGTGGCTAGCAAATTGGAATAAAAGTCTGAACCCAACAATATGTTGTTTGCAAGAAATACATTTGAAACAGATATATACACAGAATAAAGGTAAAAGACAAGAGCAGAATATATAATGCTTCAGTTGAAGAAAAGCAGGCATAATGATCCTGATCTCAAACAAAGCAAAAGCAAAAAAAAAAAAAAAAAAAATAGACCTAATTAAAATAGATGAAGAATGAAACTACATCTTGCTATAAGGTATCTACACATAATGAAATAATATAAAAATTAAACATGTATGCACCAATTTGTATAATATAAATATTATTTTTATTAAAACATTTTCAAAATATATGCACATATAATTTTTCAACATTAACCTTTGCTATTCCAATCCCCCTTCCTCCCATCATCTCCATTAGATGGCAAGTAATCCAATATGTTAAACATGGTAAAAATTTATGTGAAATCCAACATATGCATACATATTTACACACTTATCTTGATGCAAAATAAAAATTAGATAAAAAAATCATATCAAAAAAGAAAAAAGAAAGAAAATAAACTGCAAGCAAACAACAACAAAAAGAGTAAAAATTCTTGTTTTGTGATCCACACTCAGTTCTCACAGTCCTCTGGGTATAAATAATTCTCTTCATCACAAGATCATTGGAACTTGCCTGAATCATCTCCTTGTTGTAAAGAGCCATGTCCATTAGAACTGATCATCATATAATTATGTTGTTGCCATAGTATACATATCCTTAGAGCGAAAGTTAAATGAGTTGCAGGAATAAATAGCAAAACCATACTAGCAGATGATATCAACCTCCCTTTCTCAGAACTAGATAAATTGAACCATAAAATAAGCAAGAAAGAAGTTAAGCAGGTTAATAGAGTTTTAGAAAGTTAGGTATGATAGACCTCTAAAGAAAACTGATTTGATGTAGCAAGGAATATAAATTTTTTTCAGCAGTACATGGCACTTACCAAAAAAACTGACCTCATATTAGGGCATAAAAACCTCACAATCAAATGTAAAAAGGCAGAAATAGTAAATGTATCTTCTTAGATCATGATGCAGTAAAAATTATATATAATAAAGGATCATGGAAAATAGACCACAAATTAATTGGAAACTAAATAATCTATTCCTAAAGAATGGGTTGGTCTCACAACAAATCATAGAAACAATCAATAATTTTATCCAAGAGAATGACAATAATGAGACATCATGCCAAACAGCATAAGCAGTTCTTAGGGGAATTTTTTTTTTAATCTCTAGAGGCTTACATGAATAAAATAGAAAAAGAGAAAAATCAATTAATTAAGTATGCAGCTAAAAAAGCTGGAAAAAGAACAAATTAGATCCCCTCTAATTAAATACCAAATTAGAAATTTGAAAATTAAAGAAGAGATTGATAAAATTGAAAACAAGAAAAACATTAAACTAGTAAATGAAAATAAAAGTTGTACTAGAAAGGTTAGCTTTAGTAATGAGAAGAAAAAAAATTAAAGCAATTAGGTGATGAGAAAACAAAACTTTGTAGTTGATATGATGATATATTTAGAGTTTTAAAGATTCTAGACTACATGAAAAAATTAACAACTTTAGCAAAGTTGCAGGATATAAAATAAACATACATGAATCATCAGCATTTTTATATATTGCCCCAAAAACATAGAAGCAAGAGATAGAAGAAATCCCATTTAAAATAATTGTAGATAATATAAAATATTTCAGAATTTACCTGCCAAGACAAATGCAGAAACAATATTAACACAATTAGAAAACACTTCAAACAAATAAAATCAGATCTAAACAACTTGAAAAATATCAATACATCATAAGCTAAAATTTTAAAAAATGACAAATCTAACCTAAATTTAGGTAATAATTACTTATTCAGTGCTATACCAATCAAACTGCCAAAAAAAATCATTTAAAAGATCCAAAAAAAAAAAAATAAAATAACAAAGTGATCTGGAAGAATAAAAGATCAAAAATATCAAGGGTAACAATGGAACAAAATGCAATGGAAGTAGATTAGTTATACCAGACCTAAAAGTATATTAGAAAGTAGCAATCATTAAAATAATTTGGAATTGTCTAAGAAATAGAGAAGTTAATCAGTGCAATATGATAGGTACATAAGGCACAGTAATCAATGACTATATCAATCTATTGTTTGACAAATCTAAAGACTATCTTCTGGGATAAGAACTCACTATTTGGCAAAAATTGCTAGGAAAAATGAAAAACAGTATGGCAGAAAATAGACATAGACCAATATCTCATATCTTGACCTTTTTTCCTGTTTTTTTTTGTTTGTTTGTTTTTGTTTTTTTTTTTGCTGAGGCAATTGGGGTTAAGTGACTTGCCCAGGGTCACACAGCCAGGAAGTATTAAATATCTAAGGCCACATTTGAACTCAGGTCCTCCTCACTTTAGGTACTCTATCTGCTACACCAACTAGTTGCCCTTTTAACATCTAGCATCTTAAACCAAAGTAAAGTCAAAATGGGTTCATAATTTAGACATAAAATATGATACTATAAGCAAATTAAGGGAACAGGGGATACTCAGATCTTTTGAGAAGGGAGGAATTTATGAGCAAAGAAGAAATAGAGAACATTACAAAATGGATAATTTTGATTATATTAAATTTAAAAGATTTACACAACCAAAACCAATGCATCCAAGATTAGAAAAGCAGCAGAAGCCTAGGAAATCATAATTACAGAAAATATTTCTGATAAAGACTTCTTTTCTGAAATATGTAAAGAACTGAGTCAAATTTGTAAGATTACAAGTTATTTCTCAATTGGTAACTGATCAGTCTATAAACAGGCAATTTTCAGGTGAAAAAATTAAAGCTATCTAAAGTCATGTGAAAAACAGCTTTAAGTCACTATTGATTAAAGAAATGCAAATTAAAACAACTCTGAGGTACCACCTTACACCTCTGAACTTTGCTAAAATGACAAGAAAAAATAAGATAAATGTTGGAGATGTAGGAAAACTGTATCACTAATGCATTGGATTTTTTTTTCTATTTTTCTTTTTTTTGATTATTTTCATTTGTGCAGCAGAGCATCAGGGAGGATTCAAAATATATAATAACAAATTACCAGTTCAAGAAATAAGAAATGTGTGTGTGTGTGTGTGTGTGTGTGTATAAGCAGAAATTATATTAATAAATGCTTGTTTATATTTTTTTAATTTTGTTTATTTATTATTTATTTATTTTTAATTCACATCTTTTTAGGAATTTTATTGAGGGAGAAAAATCAGAATAAAAAGGAAAAACCATGGGAAAGAAAAAAAAAAAAAGAAGTGAGCATAGCATGTGTTGATTTACATTCAATTTCCAAAGTTCTTTTTCTGGATGCAAATGGAATTTTTTTATCCAAAGTTTATTGGAATTGTCTTGCATCCCTGAACCACTGAGAAAAACTAAGCCTTTCATAGTTAAAAATCTCACATTCTTGCTGTTATTGTGTACAATGTATTCCTGGTTCTGCTTGTTTTACTTGGCATCAGTTCATGTAAATCTTCCCAGATCTTTCTAAAATAAGCTTTTTCATCTTTTTTATAGAAAAATACTATACTTTTACTTTCATGTATCACAATTTATTCAGACATTCCTCAATTGATGGACACCTTTCTAATTTTTTGCTACCACAAAAAAGCAGCTACAATCATTTTTGCACATGTGAGTACTTTTTCCTCCTTTATGATTTCTTTGGGATACAGATTCTGTAATGATATTGCTGGGTCAAAGGTATGCATTGGTCCTTTGGGCATAGTTTCAGATAACTCTCCAGAATGGTTGAATCATTTCACAATTTCACCAATAATGCATTAGTGTCCCAATTTTCCCACATCCCCTCCAACAGTTATTATCATTTTTCCTGTCATTTTAGCCAATCTAAGAGTTGTGAGATGGTACCTCAGAGTTATTTTAATTTGCATTTCTCTGATTAATAATGATTTAGAGCATTTTTATATGACTTGAAATGGCTTTAATTTCATCATCTGAAAATTGTTTGTACATATCCTTTGACCATTTATCTGTTGGGGAATAATTTGTATTCTTATAAATTTGAGTCAATTCTCTATATATTTTGGAAAGGAGAGCTTTATTGGAAACATTGGATATAAAACTTTTTCCCAGTTCTCTGCTTCCTGTCTAATCTTAGCTACACTGGTTTTGTTTGTACCAAAATTTTAATTTAATATAATCAAAATTATACATATTGCAGTTCATAATATTCTCTAGTTCTTTTCAGAAATCTAATAGGTATGCTCTCCTTATTTGTTTATGGTATCACCTGTATGCCCAAATCATGTACTCATTTTGACCTTATTTTGGTATGGAATGAGAGATGTATGACTATGCAAAGTCCCTGACATATTTTTTTCCACTTTCCCCAGGAATTTTTGTGAAATACTAAGTTCGTATTCCAAAAGCTGGTTTATCAAATATTAGATTCCTACAGTCATTGATTATTATGTCATATTCCACTGATCCATCACTTTATTTCTTAGCCAGTACCAAATGGTTTTGATGACTGCTGCTTTATAATAGAGTTTTAGGTCTGGTACTGCTAGACCAAAGTCCTTTATATTTTCATTTCATTAATTCCCTTTATATTGTTGACATCTTGTTTTTTCAGATGAATTGTATTATTATTCTTTCTAGCTCTATAAAATAATTTTTTGGCACTGAACAAGTAGACCAATTTAGATAGAATATATTAGCTCTGTCTTACCCATGAGCAATTGATATTTTTCCATTTGTTTAAATAATACTTTATTTGTGTTAGAAGTGTTTTGTAATTGTGTTCATATAGTTCCTGGGTTTGTTTTGGCAGGTAAACACCTCACATACTACATTTTGTCTAAAGTTATTTAAAGTAGAATTTCTCTTTCTCTTGCTGCTGGGCTTTGTCAGTAAAAATAAAAATGCTGATGATTTGTGTGGGTTTGTTTTACATCTTGCAACTTTGCTAAAGCTGTGAATTGTTTTGAGTAGGGTCTTGGATGATTTTCTAGGTTTCTCTTAGCATATCATCATATTACCTACAACGAGTGATAATTTTATCTCCTCATTGCCTATTCTTATTACTTTATTTTTTTCTTATTGCTGAAACCAACATTTCAAGTACAATATTGAATAATAGTGGTGATAATGGGCATCCTTCTTTTACCCCCGATCTTATTGGGAATGTGTCCAGCTTCTTTCCATTACAAATAATACTTGCTGATGGTTTAGATAGGTGCTATTTATCATTTTAAGGAAAATTCCCTTCCATTTTAATAAGAATGGGTACTGTATTTTGTCAAAAGCTTTTAATGCATCTATTGATATTATCATATGATTTCTCTTAGTTTTGTTATTGATATGGTTGATTATGATAATAGTTTTCCTGATATTAAACCAGTTCTGCATTCCTGGCATAAATCCCACTGGGTCATAGTTAATTATCATGCTGATGAGTTGTTGTAACCTCTTTGCAAATATTTTATTTGCATCAATATTCATGAGGGAGATTGGTCTGTTATTTGCTTTCTCTATTTTGTCTCTTTCTGGTTTAAGGTATCAATACTATATTTGTGTCATGAAAGGATTGGCTGGGCTCAGATAACTTAAATTCTATCAAAATCAGGTGACGGTCTCATTTCCTTGAAAGGAGACCAAATTCCTAAGGATATTTAATCAAGGTTCTTAGTACTTAGTATGGTAATGTAATGGCTCTCTAGTTCATACATACTCAGTATATGCAATGATGCAATATGGTATTTAAACTGGGGACAAAGGCAGACTTAGGAGGAAACTGGTGGAGACTATCAGACTGTCAGATTGCTGGAGGAGACTGGGTCAGACTATGACAGACATAGACTATGTAAGAGACAATAAAGACTTTGGATTCTCTTAGTGTCCATTCTCTTGATGTCTATCCTGCTGAGACCAAGGCCCTTCCAAAAGACCTCCAGAAAGATAGCTTGAACATTACATTTTGGCACCCAATGTGGGGCTATTTTCCATTCCTTATGGCAAACTGTCCATTTATATCTTTTATAAGGCTCAATTAAATTAATGCAGGGCACTGAAAAGGTCCTTTAACAGGTCCTTGGTCTCAGTAAGATAGACATCAAGAGAATGGACAAGAATAGAGTCCAAAGTCTTTATTGTCTCTTACACAGTCTGTGTCTGTCATAGTCTGACCCAGTCTCAGTCTGACCCAGTCTCCTCCTTCAGTCTGACAGTCTGACAGTCTCCATCAATCTCCCCCTAAGTCTGAATTTGTTCCCAGTTTAAATACCCTATTACAATTACATCATACAGTATACTGAGTATATATGAACTAGAGAACCATTACATCACCATACAAAGTACTAAGTATATATGTGAACTAGAGAACCATTATCTCATCAATTCCATTGTTAACACGTTGTTTCAAGTATGTTTCTCCAGTATTCCAGTCCTGTACAATTCTCACAAAGTTTTAATATTATGATTTTTAAAGTTCTTTACAAAACAAAACAATAGCTTCAGGAATTAGAGACCTTGCACTCAATTTTTAATGCAAATAACATATTCACTATCCCTTAGAGGGGAACAATTCAAGCTGAATTTTTAGAAATTAGAAAAATAGGATAAACTTGCCCATACACCCATTCAGTAATATAGCAGAAATATTTAAATTAAAAACTAAACTGACATTACTGACTTAAAGATTTCACCAGTGAACCTTTAGGTTTACAGAGCATCTTTTGATGAAATTTGATCTTGGGTTTGTAATGGAAAGCTGGAGAATTTTTACATATAGATAATGATTTGAGCAATGACAGTGACAACAAAAATTGATTAGGATAAGATAAAACTGGATTGCATTGGGCAAATTACCCATCACTGGAGGAAGCTCATCTCTTTAAAACAACAAATTTTTGAAATTCTTCCATTGTAAGCAGAATAAAGAATTTAGTAGAATTGAAATAACAAAAACAACTCCCACAAAGCCCTTAAAAAAAAAAAAAAACTGGGCATGTGTGCAAATTAACAAAAGCAACATATGAGCAGCCCTAATAATTTATGTGAAATTATTGAGAATGTTATCTAATATATGACCACATTCATATGCATATATGTAAATATATCTAAATTTTATGATATTTATAATATGTATATATGCATATGCATTCACATAAATACATATATGTTAGACAAGTGTTTTAAAAAAGAAATAAACATGACTAACAAGACATATGGATCCAGGAAGAGCTTACCAATCAATTTAGAATACATACATATATGGAAAACTAGAAGAGTAACACATAATAGACAATGAATTTGACAGCTTGGTCCTATAGTCCTATAAAAATAGCATCAAGAATACCAATATGCAGGATGAATGGAAGCTAGGAATAAAGCTGAAACCATGAAAATAGTTGTCTGTTGTTGTTTTATATTTAGGAGACAGAAAGAAGAAAAAATAAAGAAGTTTGATTCTGAGTTATATAGGTGAAGGTAAATAATAGCAAAGGGAAAGCATAATTGTTTAATTATTGTATTTCTTCTGTTTCCCTAAAAAGGAGAATAAATTTTAGGTGAGGGGGAGCAAAAAATTAAAATGGCTACTGGGGAATTAATAGGCAAGGATAAGTAAGGAAATGGACAGGAAATATTTAATAACTTTAATATATTCAAGTCATTTGATCCAAATAAAATTCATTCTAAGGTACTGAAAAAAGCAAACAAAGGAACATGTATAATTACTAAGTCATAATGAGTGGCATATGAATGATTGTGGAGTTTAGAAAAAATACTTTGTGATTCAAGAAATTGAGAGGATGACCCAATTCTCACAAAAGTGAAGAGAAAACAGGCTGAAAACTATAGATGAGAAAGTGTAACTTTGATTTCTGAGAAAAATGATAGGGCAAATTATTAGAGATAGAATTAATACCTTGAAAATGAAGTGATGATCCCCAAAAGCTTACACAGATTCATCACAAACAGAACTGGGTTTTAATTCTTTTTTTCTGACATGATTGCTACACTGGAATATCAGGGAAATGTTACAGATAAAATTTATCTCAATTTGGCCAAAGTGTTTGATAATGTACCAATGACTATTCTTGTGGAAAATAAGGAGAGATATGGGCTAACAAATACATTATAATCATGTGAATTCAGAACTGGTTATAGTGTAGTTATTAACAATTTGATGGCAACTTGGACAGAGATTTCCAGTGGAGTGATCCAGGGATTTGAGCTTAGAAATATAACTTTTTTTATCTCTTTTCAAATAAGGCAAAGACAGGTGACATAACACACTGCATAAAAGTGAAGATTACAAAGAATCATAATGGTTTAAAAAAAAAACAGATTGAATCTAATAAGAAAAAGTCAAGATGATTGAGTTTACAGTTTTAGAGTGGTTTTCAAAAAGTCAAATATATAAGTATAAAACTCAGGAGGCAAATGGACAAGCTTAATGTGTTGGATTGAGCAGTGTGCCAATTACCACAACAAAGTCTTTCCAAAATTTTGGGCTGCAATTGGAGAAGCATAGTTTCTAGGACTGAGGGAGAAGAGGTACTACTATATTCTGCCTTCATAAGACTATGCCTAAAGATTTTTGTTTGATCCTTAGGAAGAACATTGATACAACAGTGTCCAAGGAAAGCAACCAGAATAATTGATAAAAAGTTTCCTCTCTAATCATATGAGGAACAGGGAATTAAGTGTGAATATTTAATTGAAAGAATATACTACTGAAGGAAGATATAATAGATGCACTTGCAACTTCCAACTACTGAAAATGATACTTTTCCTTTCAAATAGGGACATTTAATCTTAATGTCAGAAAAATCTTCCTAACAATTAGAGCTGTGTATATCTGGAATAGGAAGCCAGAGATGCTTTGTGGGTCCTCAAACTGGAGGGTTTTAGGAAGTTGGTTACTCACTCGCTAGCATGAGTTTTGTGTTGTGGGGTTCAAAAAAGTCTCCTGAGACCAAAGTTTGAAATATTGGATAAGACATCATGAGATACTAGATGTCAAACACTTTGCAAGCCTTAAAGTCCTGTGTAAAAGCTTGTTATTGTTTTTGTTCATCTCTAGGTACCAGGCTTCCAGTCTGACAATGACTTCATCCCTGACCATACTTCAGCTGAGCTGTCACTTTTTAGAGAGTAATACAGGGTTGTGCTGATAAATATTTAACAAGCAAACCTTTGGGTATGTTGGGGGATGATGTGTAGGTACACATTTTGAGTTTAATCTACATTATTAGCATTTTCTTAAGTATGTACAATTAACAGGAATATATAAATTAAGCCCTCATTTTTAGCAATTGCTGATTTCTAGAGTGTAAAGTCTCACTGAAAATGTCAATTATTGGAAAGGTAGTTAGAGAAGGCTTTAGCATGGCTCCGTTTGTCAGGGATATTATATCAGGAGATTCTAACTTCCAATTCTGTGAAATTAATTCTATGAAATGAATAATTTATCTCTCACAGATATGTCAAGGGTCAGTTCAAGCTAAATGAGAGATTAGGACTCCAAGATACCAAAAGAACAGGAGGAAGGCTTCCTGTGTGATTCTGAGTCCATCTCCTATGGTGGAGCTATAGCAAAATATACAGAAGGCTTGTATAAAATAAGGAATATATATATATATATATATATATATATATATATATATATACACATACAGACACATATCTGTGTGTGTATGTGTATGTGTGGAGATGTTTCCTGGTTCTGCTCACTTCACTCAGCATGACTTCATTTAAATCTTTACAGGCCTCTCTGAAATTAGCCTGCTCATCATTTCTTATAGAACAATAATATTCCATAACATTCATATGCCACAATTTATTCAGCCATTCTCCAATTGATGGGCATCCACTCAGTTTCCAGTTTCTTGCCACTACAAACAGGGCTGCCACAAACATTTTTGCATATGTGGGTCCCTTTCCCTTCTTTATGATCTCTTTGGGGTATAAGCCCAGGAAAAATACTGCTGGATCAAAGGATGTGCACAGTTTGATAGTCTGTGGGCATAGCTCCCTATTGCTCTCCAGAATGGGTGGATCAGTTTACAACTCCACCAACAATGTATCAATGTCCCAGTTTTCCCACATCTTGTGACAGAGACACATAGCTAGTAGTGTCTGAGTCCAGATTTAGCTCATATTTTCCTCACGTTAGGCCCAGCATTCATCCATTGTGCCACCTACCTACTCAATCACTAAAGAGTAAGAAAAAAAAGCAGTCCAAAGGAAAAATAAGAAAAGCATGAAATCATGGTAGGTAGAATAGCAATATTATTAATGAGTGACATTTACATAAAATGGAAGAGTTTTCAAAACAAAATAATATATGTTGTGTTACTATATTACTCATAAGTTTGGAGGAGACTTTAGGAGACCGAGACCTAGAAAGGTGATTTGAATTATTTAAAGTCATCCAAATAAGAAACAAAACAGGTCTGGGTTTCAAACCCAGGACCTCTAAGCCCAAATGCAAGGCTTTGTCCTTTGCCACATTTTCCCTCTTGCATCCAAATTTTGAACAGGCCAGAAACAAGTAGGCCTTCCACATAACTGAACTTCCTTACTCCAGGAGTACCTTGGCCATTCCTCTATGGTAGACTCATGTTACAGACTCCATTTCAAACAAAATACTGAGGACTTTAAGGGAAATAATTGGAAATCATTACACAGAACTACCCTAGCATACTTTCTCCTCAAATTTCTACACACACTTGCATAAGTATGTTATTGAGCCTTCTGTTTCCATATGAAATAAGAATATGTGTCTTTTTTTCAAGAGAGATGGCCTTGGTATATTGTTAAGTAAGGAAATTTTATTTTCTGAGTCTGAAACTCTTCTTTCTTTGAAACAATGTTGTATAGAGGAAAGAGTCTTGGATTTGGAGACAAAAGGCCTGGGTTCAAAATAGCACTTAATTTATGTTGAATAGTCAGTTGTGTGGATTGTGGACAAATATTTAATCTCTCTAGACCTCAGTTTCCCCATCTGCAAAATGATGGAAACATAAGGTTTCTTTTTTTTTTTTTTTACTAAGTCTATGATTCCTCATTTATTTGGTTGATCATCATTTCCCATCTTCCCATTTCTATACTTTTCAGAATAATTATTGGAAAAATTACTTGAAATCCAGCTAAGATAAACATTTATGATGAATATTTATTCAGTACTTATTATTCACCATAAACTGGACTAAGCAGTGGGCATACAAATTAGAAATAGACAGTGCATGACCTCAAGGAGCTTACACCTAATAGAAGATGATGATATACAAAATGAAGCTGAAAAGAGGGGAGCCCCAGAGAGTACCCCATGTGGGTCATGATGATTATGGTGATAGAGTTTAAACCAAGCACAGCAGCTAGTAGAAAGATGTAAAGATGGATAAAATTTTGAGCTTTTTATGTAGAGATGATATGAGAGGAGCTCTTTTCTCCCCCCTCCAATCCTCCAATCAGAAACACAGATTCAACTGGGAGTACAAATGAGGTGTGAGTACCAAAGCTTAAGCAATATCCATGAGGATGTGTTTCCAGGTGATGAGCTGATCAAAGGGAAGGAAGGGAGAGGAAAGCATAATAATTATGATGATGATAACGGGGGTGGAGCTGAAACAAGCAGAGCATATGGTTGTAAATGAAGAGGGCATACTAAACTGTAAATAATAAGATAAGGATATAGTCTAGTGCTGTGCTGTTTCATTGGGAAAATGAACTTCCTGGTTAAGAAACTCCACCAATACAAAAAGCATCTTTTCTTCAATTTATAGTTTTTGAGAGATGCCTACACCCCTGAAAGTTTGAATGATTTTTTTTCTAGTCTCCCACAACTAGTGTGGATAAAGCTAACTATCCATCTATTACTTTATAGTGACCCCTTAGACAGGGCAAAAAAAAAAAAAATCACCTTTCCAGGACTATTTGCTTTTACAAATCTTTAAGGCAGGGGAATAAAACTCTAAGAACTGCAGGAATGCTAACAAAAGGAAGGTGGGTTTGGGGGTAGGCAGGAATATAATGAGGTCTTTTTGACACAACTAGAATTTGAACAGCACGTTAATATTTACAAAGCAGTTTACAAGTATTATCTTACTCTATAAGGTAGATGTTATCATTATCCCCATTTTACTGATGAGAAAACTCAAGCAGAGAGGTTGTGACATTCCCAAAGTTACATAACTTGCAAATATCTGAGGAAAGATGTCAACTTTCTACTTGGGCATTCTAGAAAATGTCTATTTTTTCTGGGAAAAGGCTATCCTTTTCTACTCAAACCACTTAATTTAGGATAATTTAAGATAATACCTCTTAAGATTTGAAAAAAAAATCTTACTTTCTCATGATTTCTCACCCAGGAACCCTTTAAATTATTTCACAATATTCCAGATTGTTTCTATTGGCTTGTAGAAGAATGTACACTATATCCATTAACACAAAGAATTATATTATATATCCATATCCATATATATATATATGGATTAATTATACATTTTATATATAAGAATTCCAAAAAAAGAGTTGTATTGATTGTATTGATTCTTCCATTGCCATAGGGTGCCATTACAGTTTAAGACAAACAGGATTGCATATTCTTCGCCTAAAAGCTGTGTTTGATTCATTCTGCTGTGACAAGTAGACCATCCCTCCCAGCCAAATGAATTCCATAAATCTCAAATGCTAACGATCGTATCTTTATCTTGATAACCTACAATATTTTGAGAAATGAGCGCAAAACTCGTGATTCTCCAAACATGAATTTTTTTTTTAAGTTTGTTTGCCCCAATACATGAAGCTGACTCATCCTCTTAAGGATGTGCTTATTCTATCTTCTCAAACTGCTGTTTTCTGCCTTTCAAAATTGTACTCCAAAAGAGTGAATGGGTGCCAGGCCAACTGGTGTGCCAGCAAAAGTGCCACGTGGTGACAAGGAATCATCTTATGTACTGGTTCTTAACAATTTTTCAGAAGTAGCAGAAATCCTACTTGTTGCAGTTCAACACAGAACAGCAATACTCTTGTCTTTGGCATCCTATATTAGTTTTCTATTTAACCAGTCAACCCCATAATATTTCTGTAGGAAGCATGGTGAGAGAAGACAACTTTATTGTTAATAAGCTACGAGAACATTTTCTTTTACATTATCTGTAGAGGAAATCAAGGCTGAATTATATGAAATTATTATATTGTTACATTGAATGCTTACATGAGGTTTGTATATATGGATGGTATATTATATGTATATATTTGTATTGGAGAATATTCCTCATAAGTGTATTAGCCCAAGAACCTATAGAGATAATTATATTTTTAGGTCATTCTACCAATGGCCAGTTCAACAAGGAATAAAAGAAGGAGAAAGGAAGGAAAGAAAAAAAGGAAGGGGGAGGAAGGAAAGAAGGAAAATAAAGGAAGAAGGAACAAAAGAATGAAAGGGAAGGAAGGAATAGAAAAGAAGGAAAGAAAATAAAGGAAGGGGAAGGAAAGAAAGAAGGAAGGAGGGAGGGAGGAAGGAAAGAAAGAAAGAAGGAAGGAAGGAAACTAGCAAAGGAAGGAAGGAAGGAAGTAAAGAAATGAAAGGAATGGGGAAAGAAATGGAAAGAAAGGAAGGAAGGAATGAAGGAAGGAATGAAAAACTAAAAAATGAAAGGAAAAAAAGAAAAAGGAAGAAAGGAATGAAAGAGAAGAAAGGAATAGAGAAAAAGGAAGAAAAGGGAAGGAAGGATTGAGGGAAGGAAGAAGGGGAGGGAGGGAGGAGGAAACTAGCATTAAAGAAAAGAATGAAGGAAATAAAGGAAGTAAAGGGAAGAAGAAAATGAAGGAAAAAAGGAGGGAATGAAAGAAATGGAAGGAAAAAGAAGGAATTAAGGAAAGAATGAAGTAAATGGAAGGAAGAATGGAAGGAATGAAAAAATGGAAGGAAGGAAGAACTGAAAAAATGGAAGGAAGGAAGGATTGAAAGAAATGGAAGGATGGAAGGAAGGAAAGAAGAAAGAAAGGAAAAAAAAGAAGGAAAGAATGAAGGAATGAAGTAAATGAAGGGAAAAGGAAGGAAGGGATGGAGGGATAGAGAGAGGGAGGAAACTAGTATTAAATGTTTACTTTGTGCCCATATGATCCTCAGAACAATCTTGGGTGATAGGTGATGTTATTTCCCTTTTACAAATGGAGAAACTGAGGAAGGGACTTTTTAAATGCAACTTTTCCAGAGTCATGTAGCCAGATTTGAATTCCTCTTCCTGACTCCAGGATTAGCTGCCGTTGTTTCTTCATTTTCAAAGAGACCAATGATCTCATAAGATGATATCTTGACTTGCATTTTAATTAGATTTAAGTTAGACAGAGCTGCACAAATCTGTAAACCTTGCTCTCTTTTCCAGAATCCATTACGTCCAGATGACCGTGATCCAATGGATAATCTTGATGTCCTCTGTGTCTGACCAGGCTCTAAGTGTTCCAGAACACCTGCTTTAGCTGCCTTCATGGCTCTCAGAACAAATTGTTCTCATCTGCCTATTCTTCGCATGCTTGGGGGAGGCATCCCCCTAAGTCATTGATGGATTTGAGGTCTGTCCATTGCCCTTAACCTGCTTTAGCTATCCTACTGAGATTTCACTGGGATGTGGACACTGCATGTTCTACAGCTTCTTGGAGCCACAGGTGGATGAATGGCCCTATAAAGGGCTCAGCAAGTCTTCATACCTGAGATAGTTCACCCTGCACACCTTAGACTTAGCATTGTATTCACTATACAGCCTAGCTGCTTCTGAGTCTTAGTCCTCAGGTTAAATAAATTTATCCTAGTCCTCAGGTTAAATAAATTTATCCACAAATGCATTATAACTTCTCACTAAAATGTAAGGTCCTTAAGGCCCTGGTTCCCAACTGTAGACTCTAATTTTCTAGGACTCTTACAATGAACCCACAGGGGCTTCACAGGATATTGGGTATTTTTTATATTTTCCAATGAAACACAGAAATACATTGTCAAATCTTTTTTGAACTACTAACTAGCTCAAGATAGCTAATCCAGCATTAAATTAAATTATCTTCCTTTCAATGGCATTGGCCAGTCTTTGAGATCAGATTTTCTTTATTTGTATATTTGGCTATACCAGTTAATTCTCATTTCTCTTATGTGTGATGATATCTCTGCAAAGATGGGTTTTCAGTATTTGTTTTGATAAAAAATAAAGTGCTGAGCAAAGCAACATAAAATAGGAATTGAGGATGATGATGTACACAATGATTCCTAGGTTTGAAAAGCTGTATGCATCTCATTAGTAGAAAACTGCTGTTATTAAAAATGGAACAAATATATTACTTTTTCTTTCAGTTTATGTGTATCATTTTTAAGTGGCTTAAAGTTGTTTGTGAGTGGCTTGAAAGTTGTTTGAACCTGACTCCTGAATAAACAGAATTGTTTTTTTTGTTTTGTTTTGTTTTGGTTTTTTGTTATTTTTTTCCTTTTAGCTGAGGAATATTGTGGGAAATGAGAAAATTACCAAGGAATTTTGGGAACCTCTTCATTAAGGGATGTAGGACAGGGATTGTTTCATTTTCATGCTGTATCTCTAGTTCCTAAAATAATAATTTCCTCATAAAGAGGGATTAATATGTTTGTCACATTGAATATTGCTGATTGGTCTAGCCCAAGTAAAAGACATGGTGCAAAGGAGAGGGCTGGATTGGGAATCTAAAACTAGGTTTTAGTCTGAGCTCTTCCCCTTTGTAGTTATGTGATCATAGAAGTTTGCCTTCTCTGATTCTATTTCCTCATCTGCAAAATGAGGATAAAAATAATTTCTCTACTCAAATCACAGAACTATTGTGACGAAAGGACCTTAGCAGTATAAATGTGAACTACCATCTTATTCCTAATACTTAGCTTTAAGTCTTAAAGGTTGTAAATTTAAAGCATTGCTACCATTGCTTGTAAATTTTAGTTTTTCAGCTTTAAGTCTTAAAGGTTCTAAATTTAAAGCATTGCTACCATTGCTTGTAAATTTTAGTTTTTCAGCTTTGGTGATTTTTCTCAGATTACAAATTCCCAGAGGGCCAGAAATCCAAATTATGATTAAATTCTCAGAGCAGTTAGCATAGGTAGGGGCTTACTAATTCTTTTCTTGGGACACTAATGATAATTATGATAAATTATAACCTTGGTGACATTGCTTTTCTTCGCTTAAGAGGTTTCTCACAGTCAATATTAACCCCTTTAGGAGCTTGTTCCTCTGTCCTAAAACAAATTATTACAAATTAAGAATCTGAAAAAAAGACAATGTTGTCTGGATAAAGGATAGAGCAATGATGTCCCAGAAAGGAAAAGCTGGGGCCAAGTCCTACCCTGAAACATACTGGTTGTGTGACTCTGGGCAAGTCATTTAACCTGGTCCTTGTGCTCTAGGCAAGCCTAAGGTTTATAGAGGTAAGTTGTCTCATCTTTAAGTTTACTATATCTGAAATCACAGATCTGGTAACTATTCATATGAATCTGATACAGATAAATACAATTACCTTTATATTTATCATTTTCTTTAGTTATGGATGGTTTATAATCTGGATAACATAGACAATTTCCATTTGATAACAAGACTAATCCCATTGGAAATGTTTTCTTCCCACCCACCCCCATGCTACCATGCATTAGAAGGCAAGACTATCAAAGTGCATCAAAAGGCATGGATCTACACTGGTGGAAGACATCTTTGTGTTGAAGAGATTTTGTACTTAATGAAAAAAGATGAAATATAAAAAAATATATATATAAATATTAAATATATAATACTTTTAGATTTTATATAATATATAATATGTAAATATATAATGAAATATATAATATATATATATATTATATAATATACATAATTATATTGTGCATCAAAGCGTACTTAATGAAACTCACTAGTTTGGTCATTTTTCAGTCATGTCCAACTCTTTGTGATCCCATATGGGGTTTTCTTGGCAGAGATACTAGTGTGGTTTGCCCTTTCCTTCTCTAACTCATTTTACAGATGAGGAAAATGAGGCAAATGGCATGAAATGACTTGCCTAGGGTCACACAACTAGTAGGTATCTGAAGCCATATTTGAACTTAGGAAAAGAAGTTTGCCTGATTCCAGAATCAGCACTCCATCCACAAGTCACCTAACTGTCCCATGAAGGGTCATTAAAGAGACAAAGTGTATATCAGGACTGATGATAATATTTAGGAGGTGGTCTTTGGGATATTCATATTGAAAAGATTTTTTGCAATACTGGGCAAGGTGATCAAAGTGGAGGTATGCCTTTGCAGTGTTTGGCTCCTCAACCTCCCCTTTCTGCGTAGTATTGTCCCATAGTTGAAGCATTTCTCCCCCTTTCTGTCAGTCAACAAGCATTTATTAAACACTTACTGTGTACCAAGTATTTAAGGTTAGAAATACAAATACAAGTAAAAGGAGTTTACCTTCCCCTAAAGGAGCTTACGGTTTAATACATAAAAGGAAGCTGTGGAGGAGGGGAAGAAAGTGAACAGATTATTGTGAATGAAGAGAAAGTCAGAAAGCGGAGTTTGTGAGAGTAGACCTCCTATAAGTGTGAAAGGCTACTGAAATTCTAGGTACTTCTGATGTGTGAATTCCAGGACTAGGGTCAACTTCTAGATGGAAGAGATTTCTGGGTCTGGTAGAAAAACATATACAGCATGTAGTGGGAAGAGTAATTGTACCTCTGCCTACCTATCTTTCTGACTGTATGTATATCTCTTTCAGTGCCTATCTCTCCATCTCCCTTTTCCCTCCTCCCTCCTCTTCCTCTTCTTCCTTTTCCTTTTTCTTCTTCTTCCCCTTTCCCTTCTCCCTTCTTTTTCTCCTCCTCTCCCTCCTCATTTTTCTTCTTCTTTTTCTTTTCTTCTTTCTCCTCCTCCTCCTCCTCCTTATTATTATTTCTCTTTTTTCTTACTTTCTTTCCTTTCCTCCCTCCCTTCTTCCCTTCCTCCTTGCCTTTTTCTTTCTTTCTTTCTTTCTTTCTTTCTTTCTTTCTTTCTTTCTTTCTTTCTTTCTTTCTTTCTTTCTTTCTTTCTTTCTTCTCTCTCTTTCCCTATCTCTGTTTCTCTGTGCCAGTCTATCACTGTCTCTCTTTGTCTGTCTCTCTCCTCTTCTTTATCTTTTTTTCTCTACCTCACCTCTCAAACTCAATTAAATCAGTTTTCTGGGTATGATATGATATTAGCAATATTTACTTTAAATGAATATTAGTCACTTTCCCTTCCCTCAGGCATATGTTCATGCTCTCCTATTTCATTCTTTATATCCCTCTTTCAAATCGTGATGTAATATAGGTTCTAGGGGAGACAGCAATGATTTTGAGGTCCCCTGACTTTAGGGGGCTTCTGTTCTAACAACATATGATTCTAAATCTTTTGACTTTGGAGTCTGCCTCAGGGATTCCCCACACCCAATCAAAGAATAACAATTTATCTGATTCTGAATAGACCACTCCTCAGTTCTTAGTTGACTGTCAAATAGCTTCTGGTCTCAGGATAGTCCCATGGACCAAACTCCTGAGATAATAGTGATAATCTGTTGATCAGTGAGAACCAAATTGCAGATATCACTCCTGGGGCCTAACTCTGGACAATAAAATTAGCATATCAATAACATGGAAAACTAAATAAATGTGTCTCCTTGCTCCTGTTTGTTTGCTAAATTCATTTGACATTTAGACTGCATAGTAATGGCATTACAATTACAATAAACTTTGCCCCTTGACCACGAAATGGTTTCAACCCTGGAAATTCTTTTGAGCTACCTCATGACACTAGTCTATGACCTCAAATTCTTGGGGTCCCTTTCCCAACATCAATGGTAGCAGGTGAAAAATGTCATCATATTGCCCAGAATACCTCACATTTGACCTTTTCATAGACAAGGCCCTTATTCAGGGACATTCTTAAATGTGTCTCCAACTTACCTATATACAGAATGAATGATTTATTTTTCTGGAAAATTAATTCAAGTGAAGATTTCAATAGCTATTACTGGTTTAAGTTACTTGTCTCAGTAACTCCATTGTATCTAAATTGGGACCTGAAATGTCCTTATTCAAAGAAGTTAGCATTGTAGGTCCTAGGTAGAGTAGGAAAAAAATAGACTTTTGGAAAGAAGGAGCTCTTAAGAACCCTTTGATAGCATTCTGCTTAGGCAAAAATGCTGCTGCCTCTCTACAGAGAAAGCAGCTTATTTCCAAGTAAAAAACTCTTCTGTCTGAGAATCTGTTTCTTACAATCTATAAAATATAAAAAGTAGCAACCAGCTCACTCCTTTTATCCTTTTCTTTCTTCTTGTAAGCTAATATCCTCAAATTGACCTATTATTGATATCCACCTTAACCGTTCTTCCTAATTTGTGCTACATGTGTCCAGAATGCAGCTGAGAGGTGTGGAAGGCATATTTTAATGGGTATTTTGGGTGGCTAATTTTAGTTGTTCCCTTTAAGTATAACATAGATAAAACATGCTCTAAAATATAGCCATGTGAAGTGAAAGGAAAAAAAATAGTTTATTTTCCCTGACTCTGCAACCTGAAAATGCTTCAACAGATGCAACTGCAGTGTCTTTTGGCAAACAATCCGATTCCACCCTCACCCTCTTCTCCCCCCAAGAGATTCACCTCTGGTCTGAGTCCAGTTAGGAATAGTTCAGTCTTAAAGAACCTGAATTAAAAACAATACAAAAAAGTCTCTCTCTCTCTCTCTCTCTCTCTCTCTCTCTCTCTCTCTCTCTCTCTGTGTGTGTGTGTGTGTGTGTGTGTGTGTGTGTGTGTTTGGGGAGGGGGAGGGTGGGTGAAAATGCCATATATATAATCATGTTCTGAACAGAAGCCGTTTCTTTCAGCACCTCACGCTGATCATCAAAATGTGCCAGTTAAGCAGCTTTTCTGGCTAGGTAGCTCTTGAACAAGATGCCTTTCTTGTAAATGACACAAAGCTTCAGGCAGAGGAACTGCTGACTGATTTGATGTCATCACAGAGTAAATATCACCTGTTAATGAAAATAAAGGAACATCCTAGGCTTGCTTTATCACAGGCATGATGAAAATTTTAAAAACATCAGGAAAATACTACCATTTTTCTCAAATTCTCTCCTCACCTTCTCCTTAAACCCAATACAGTGTGGAAAATTCTACCAATAGGGATTCATTCTCTTAAGTAGGCTTGGAGACAGGAAGATATTCAAATCCTCCCTTATTACCTAGGTGTCCCCCTGGGCAAGTTGTGTGATTTCTCTAAGTTTCAGTGTGTATGTATATATTTTAAATGAAAATACTCCTGAGAAAACTGATACAATAAGCTTTGTCAGTCATTTCTCCATGCTTTTGGAGGGAGTCTTCCTGTAGAATTGGTAACTGAACCCTTCCTCCACCTTAATCCACTGGACATTTGGTGGTCAGGGCGCTCTTACCCCAAACTTCTGTGAAATCAGCAGTCTATTCTATGCACATCCAAGCATTCCATCTTCCTATACCTTAGTGAGGATGAATTTATTTGAATCAGATTTTTTCCTTAGATCAGACAGTATATTGTAACAGAGAGATTAGTAGGTTTAGTTCAGATGTCTTGAGTTTAACTCCTGATTCATACAAACATTTATGAGCCTCAATTTCTTCCTCTGTGAAATGGTAACAATAGGGGTTCGACCTTCCTTGCAAGGTTATTATGAAGGAAATGATTGATAAACTACAAAGTATTATAGAAATTATGAGAAAAGAGGGATTCAGGGGGCAAGAAGTATGTCTATGGGAAGGTGAATAGCAAAATAGTAAGGAATCACATTCTAAAAATAAAGTCTAGGAAAAGGGAAAAAATCTGCACTCACCATTTGCCAAACCCATCATCAATCCATCATAAGCAACAATAACTATCTGTATTCCCTCCTAAAAGTTCCTGGGATGAGACTAATGAGACACAATTAAAGCGTAAATAGCATCATGCAGCAGTGGTCCTCAAACTACGGTCAGCGGGCCAGATGCGGCAGCTGAGGACGATTATCCTTCTCATCCAGAGTTATGAAGTTTCTTTATTTAAAAGCCCACAAAACAAAGTTTTTGTTTTTACGATAGTCTGGCACTCCCACAGGCTGAGGGACAGTGAATTGGCCCTCTATTTAAAAAGTTTGAGGACCCCTGATCTAGCCTATGAGGAATTAAGAGAAATGAGGGACATAATCTCACAGGCTCAAGAGATACACCAGGTTGTAATTTTTTAATACATTTCACATATTAAATTAATATTTCGTTTTTTGCTTTTTGTTGAAACAATTGGGATTAAGTGACTTGCCCAGGGTCACACAGCTAGGAAATGTTAAGTATCTGAGATCATATTTAAAATTAGGTCCTCCTGACTTCAGGGCTGGTGCTCTATCCACTGTGCCATCTAGCTGTCCCTAATTAATGTGTTTAAGAATCTGTTATAAGCTTCACCTTTTACCAGGTATAAGGAGATTTAAAAGAGAAGAAGTTATAGTCTCTTGAAGAGAAGGTATCACTTAGATTACTTTAATTCAATTCAGCAAATAATTATTATGTATAAGGCACCCAGAAGCAGAGTCATGTAGGAAATAACTGAGGCAGAATTTGAACTTAGATCTTTTTGACATCTAGTCACTGCTATTAAATGAAGGATATTATTTTTCTCAGCATTCTAGGCAATTCTTTACATTTCTAAGGTACATGTGAGTCAAGATTCTACATGTGTAGAATGAGCTCCCTCATCCTGTTCTCTGTACCATTGACATTATAGATCAATATCATCTTGCCCTCCTTTCCCCAAATGTCTCTATTAAAAAAAATACATAAGACTGTGTTAAGGTTCTGGGAATAGCAGGCAAAAACTGAATATCTCTACCCTAAAGCGAGCTTACATTTTGTTAGGATGGACGCAACTATACATCAATAAGTAAATTGTAAGGGTATTAATTTAAAGTAGGGGTATACATCAGAAGGAAACAGGCTACCATCTGAAGAAGGAAATTAATCAAGAAAATATGTACAGGGGAAGTGGCAACTACAGTTTAACTTCAAAGAAAGATAAGGAAGACGGAGATTAAGAATAAGTGCAGAGACAAAGACAGGAACAAAAAGTCTATATTCAGGCAAACAGGCAGTGACAGAGTTTGGCTTTGCGTGTATGGAACTTTTGAGAGGAGTAGATTGAGACAAATTTGGAAAGGAAGTTTGGGACAAGATTATGGCAAGCCTTAAATTCCAACTTTCAAAGTTCATATTTTTACTTATTTTTTTATTTTATTTATTTATTTTATTTTATTTACTTATTTTTACTTTACATAGGAAACCACAGAAAGCTCTCACAACTCTCACAGACTTTTTAAGAAAATTCTTTAGAGAGTTGTATGAAGGATGTTTTTGAAAAGGTAGATCCAAACTAGAAGCAGAGAGTCTAATAAGAAACAAACAGCAGGTCAAATCTAGGTTGATGGCCACATGAGTGAAGAGGAAATGAATGGAGGTTGAATCAATAAGATGAGTTGAGGAGGGAGTGTGAAGTTACACACTCGAGTAATATAGATCATTGTGCCCTTGATAGAAATAAGAAAATGTGGGAAAAAGGAAAGAGGTGGACATTTCATTTTGGACATATTGAATTTAAGTTGCTAAGATACACATGTCCAAGATTTGAGTAGAGATTGAGAAATAGATATACACATTTGAACAAAAATATTTAACAGTGTGGGTAAGGAAGATTGAAAGAGCTTAGGATGAGTTAGCTTGATTTTTGCTGTAAATTTGGAGGCAAGGTCATTAGCTAAGTGGGAACTTTGGAGAAGAAATATGCAACATGAAAGAAAGGAACATTTTGGTCATCTGTTTGGAGCAACGTAATAGAGAATCACTCAGGGATGAAGAAAAAACGATTGATATGTGACAATGAGGTCTTGGTTAAGAGAAGATAATGTAAATTTCTAATGGGGTCTGTCTGCATGGTAATATGACTTCCTCCAGTAATATATAGCAGAATTGGAATAGGAGCAGAGAAGGTGGATAATGGGGGTGAACCTAAGTTGAGGATTGGCAGAGCGTGAATAGTCAAGATATTCAAAGGTAGACAGTGGTGTAGTTGAACTCTTCAATTATAGGGCGAAGATGGTGAAGGGGACAGAGTGAAGACAAAGAGGTGTGATGGAGAGGGATATGAAAGAGGGAAGGGGGGATAGAGGTCACGGGAAGGCATAGAGTAATATTTGTGAACTGGATGTGACGCATTGTATGTAGCCCTGAGCCAGTTGGTACATGACAGTAATAGCAATGCCATACAAGCACTCAAAATATTTGATATGCAACCTTATTTAAGCCTAATCTAATTAACTAAACAAGAGCTTCTGCTCTTGGGATAATTTCTCCAAAAGATAGTTTCCATCCTGGCAACAGTGGGTGCTCCACCTGCAAAAGTCTAAGTGGGGCTTCCACTGCAGGATTTTATTGTTGAAGTTGAAGCACTAAGTAGGATTAAATCCATATGGACCAGGTCCAAAATTTAACTAGGATTTGATTGGGAAAATTACTCAGAATATAATGTATATGTATATTCTGTGATTCTATGCCTTACTTTATTATGAATTTCCTATTATCAGTCATTGACAGATTTCATTTATAAGGCCCAGGCACAAATGCTGGGGCCATATGTATACTGAACATAATGAAAATTAAATTTTAAAAAAAGGTTAATTGCTCCAGCATAGCCAAATATCTTCCTTTAACCAGCCCATTTCTTTAGGTCCAGCCTTTAGAATTCCTGAACTTTTATTTGTTAACAATTCATGAGATAAAGATAGACAGAAAGACAGAGAGACAAAGACAGAGAGAAAGAGAGACAGAGACAGAGAGAGAGATACAGAGAAAAAGGCAGACAGAAAGACAGAGCAAGTGGGGGAAAAAGAAAAACAAAGAGAGAGAGAGAGAGAGAGAGAGAGAGAGAGAGAGAGAGAGAGAGAGAGAGAGAGAAAGAGGGAGGGAGGAAGGGAGGAGAGAGAGAGAGAGAGAGAGAGAGAGAGAGAGAGAGAGAGAGTGAGTGGGGGGAGAGGGCAGACAGAGACAGAGACAGCAGACATAGATACAGACTCAGAGAGACACAGAGACAGACAGAGACAGAACTGGAGCACATTCCCCTTCAACTCCATATATATGAGTTTAAGCAATGAAAAATAGGGAAATACAGGAAGGGAAATTAATTTTGTAGTCCACTGTGCATCAATTGACCAGGATTCAACAAGGATAACTGAAATACTGAAGAATTTTTCTCTTTTAAAAATTATTTATTTAGTATTGTTCCCCAGTTGCATTCCAACAATTTGTTTTTAAGATTTTTGAGTTCTAGGTTCTCTTTATCCCCAACCACAATTAAGAAACCAAATGTGAACTTAAAACATTTTCATAAAAGTCAAGTTGTAAAAGAAAACATAGATTTCCCATCCTAATAAAAATAAAAATCCTCAAGAAAATTTAAGTTAAAAAGAGAGATCTCTGAGAAATAAAGAATGCTTTGATCTGTATTCAGATACTTCTCTGGGTATGGATAAGATTTTTCATCATAAGTCTTTCAGAATAGTTGTGGATGACTGGACTAATGAGAATAACAAAATCATTTACAGCTGTTCATCCCAGAACATTGCCATTATTTTGTGTACAATATATTTAACTTTGTTCATGGAGGAATTTCCAGGTTTTTTTTCCTTGAAAGCAGGCTGCTCATCATTTCCCAGAGAAAAATAATATTTGATCACAAACACATACAACAGTTTATTGAGTCATTCACAGTTGATAAGCATCCACTAAATTTCTATTTTTTTTCTCCCAAGAAAAGGACAAAATGAATGTTTTGAATACGAGTATTTTTGTACATATATGTCATTTTACTTTTTTTCTGTTTATTTTCCAAATTTCTTTTGGTATTCATACCAAATAGGCATTGTTAGGTCAAAGGATATGCATGAGTTTGCAGCTTTTTGGGCACAGATAATATCTTTTGATCATTTGTCAATTGGGGCATGTCTCATTATTTATAAATTTGACTCAGTTTCCTCTATATTTGAAAAATGAGACCTTATCTGAGAAACTTGTCTCAATTGTTTTTTTTTTTTTACAATTACTATTGCTAATTGCATTTCCCCCATTTATTCTCTCTCTCTCTTCTTTCACCTTGTCTTTCCTCAAAAGTGTTTTGCTATTAAGCAGTCCTTCCCTCAATATGCCCTCTCTTTTATCACCCTACCCTCTTCCCATATCCCATTCTTCTCCTATTTTACTGCAGAGTAAAATAGAGTTTTATACACCTATTGAGTATGTATGTTATTTCCTATTTGAGCCAGTTCTAATGAGAGTAAGGTTCACTCACAACAGTTCATCTCCCCCTCTTCCCTTCCACTATAAAAGCATTTTCTTGCCTCTTGGTAATCATTCAACTTCTCCCTTTCCCTTTCTCCCAGTATATTCCTCTCACACCCCTTAATTTCATCATTAAAAAAAAATATTATCTCTTCATATTCAAGTCACACCTGTACTCTATATATACACCTTCTATCTGCCATCAAAATGAGAATGTTCTAAAGAGTTACAAGTATCATCCTCCCATTTAGGAGTGTGAACAGATCAACCTAATTAAATCCCTTATGATATCATTTTCCTGATTATCTCCTTTTGCCTCTTCAGAGTCCTGTACTTGAAAATCAAATTCCCATTCCCAGCTCTGATCTTTTCATAATGAATGCTTGACTACTCTGTTTCATTGAGTGACCACATTTTCCTCTGAAGGATTATACTTTGTTTTGCTGGGTAGGTGATTCTTGGTTGCAATCTTTGTTCCATTGCTCTCTGGAATATCATATTCCAAGCCCCATTAGTCCTTTAATATAGAAGCTACTAAATCTTCTGTTATCCTGACTGTGGCTCTACTATATATGAATTGTTCCTTTCTGGATACTTGCAATATTTTCTCCTTGACCTAGAAGCTGTGGAATTTGGCTATTTTTCATTTGGGATCTCTTTCAGGAGGTGATTGGTAGATTCTTTCATTTTCCATTTTACCCTCTGGTTCTAGAATATCAGGACAAATTTCCTGATAATTTCTTGAAAGATGATGTCCAGGTTCTTTTTTTGATCATGACTTTCAGGTAGACCAATAATTTGTAAATTCTCTCTCCTGGATCTATTTTCCAGGTTAATTATTTTTCCAATAAGATATTTCATATTTTTCTATTTTTTTGGCTGTGTTTAATTGCACTTTGACTTCTCATAAAGTCATAAAGTACAATTCTATTTTTTAAGGAATTGTTTTCCTCAGTGGGTTTTTGTACCTGCTTTCCTAATTAGTCAACTTTGCTTTCTATTCCTCATTAACTTTTTATATTTCCTTTTGTACCTCAATTCTTTCCTTAATTTTTCCTCTATCTTTTTTACTTGATTTTCACATTACCTGTTGAGTTCTTCCATGGACTGAATCCAATTCTTATTTTTCTTGGAAGTTTTGGATGAAGGCTCTTTGACTTCATTATTATCTTCTGAGTGTGTGTTTTGATCTTCCTTGTCATCCTAATAATTTATGAAATTGGGTGCTGGGCTCCCACTCTGCTTCTACAGACATTTCCTGCTGAGCTTCTAAGTTGCCATCAGCTGGAACATGTTCTACTTTGAGTTTTGGGATGTTATAATGCTCTAAAATGTGTTACGGTCATAGTTTAAAGGAATTTGGAGCAGTTTGGGGGGAGAAGTTGATAAAGTTCCTGCCTTTACTCTGCCATCTTGGCTCTACCTCCCAAGAACTTTTTCTTTATCATGATCTATTCCACACTTCTTCTCCAAGGTATGAATTTGATCTGTATCACTGGTCTCTCCTTTCTCTTCTCCCAGTCAATGAATATAGACCACCACTGGAACCTGAAACTAAGGTCTCTGCAAAACATTCACCTCCATATCAAGGAGAAAATCTCAGTTCAACTTCACTGACTTTCTGTTTTTCCATCCAAAGATGACAATAAGGAGGTCTCTGTCTCCAGAATACATTCAATTAGTCCAACTGCCATTCAACAGAATGCATTTCCTATGCTTTACTGCAAGCCAAGATAAGAAGTCTTAAGGACAATAAAAGGAAAAGAGTAACTTAGAACCATGTACCTTTACAGTTGTCCAAAAAAACACTGCTTCTTGTTCCTTCATGAGTAAACTTCAAGAGAGAGGAAAACAGTGTTCATCAATTCCTGTGTTTCCATTTACTCTCCTTGATTTAACATGATCATTACCCCTGAGTCCTATCATCAAAGAGTTGAGAGCAAACCATAGGCACAGGTTATAATAAATGTAAGAGTTGAGACTATGGCAGAGGTAGCAGTAAGGAGTGTAGATAGAGAAGACAGGGAACCAGATCTTAAACTCTTTAGAAAAAAAGACTATTTCATGGAAGCTATCATGTTTTGACAATAAAGAAGTGGATGGAGTAATATAAGTGGATGGAGTAAACCTCAAAAGATCCTTGCAAAATGTGGAGGCAAAGGGAGGATCTAGCAGTGATAACAGGGCAAGGTTTTTAGATAGTATTGCATAGTTCCTTAATAACCATGGTGACCTTGGCAAGTGACAGCCTCTTTAATTCTCATCTTCTTCACTGATAAAATGAAGTGCTTGGGTGTCTTTACTAGTCTGTATCCCAAAGACATCATAAAAAAAGGAAGAGGACACACATGTGCAAAAATATTTGTAGCAGCTCTTTTTGTAGTGGCTAGAAACTGGAAACTGAGTGGATGCCTATCAGTTGGGAAATGGCTGAATAAGTTGTGGTATGTGAATGTTTTAGAATATTATTGTTATATAAGAAATGATAATTTCAGAAAAGTCTAGGAAGACTTACATGAACTGGTGCTGAGTGAAGCGAGTAGAATCAAGAGTACCTTGTACACAGCAACAACAAGATTATGTGATGCTCAATTCTCATGGATTTGGCTCTTTTCAGCAATAAGGTGATTCAGAGCAATTCTAGTAGATCTGTGATGGAAAGAGCCATCTGCCTCTAGCAAGAATTTGGAGACTGAATATAGATGAGAATATAGAGAGAGCCATCTGCTTCCAGAGAGAGAACTATGGGAATTGAATTTGGAGCACAACATAGTATTTTCACCTTTGTTGTTGTTGTTTGCTTGCTTATTTTTTTCTCATTTTCCCTGTTGATCTTATTTTTCTTATGCAGCATGATAAATGTAGAAATATATTTGGAATAATTGGACATGTTTAACCTATATTGGATTACTTGCTGTCCAGGGGTAGAGGGAAGTGGGGAACGAGGGAGAAAAATTTGGAACATAAGGTTTTACAAGGGTGAATGTTGAAAATTATTTTTACATGTATTTTGAAACAGAAAAGGCTATTAAAAATGAAGTCCTTGGAAATGATGGTCTCTAAGGTTGCTTGCACTTTAACATATTGCAAGAAGGGATGCATTTAGTCAAAAAACAATAATTGTAGAAATAAAAAAATCAACAGGAAGGAATTCTTTCTATCTTTTACAATGTTGGCTCACACTTGGATGGATGGATATTGTGGCTAATCTGTCGGCCAATAGTCTACTTAGCTGAAGTACTTAGCTAATGCAGACCAGTGAGCTTACACAGGCCCATCCATGATGCTTTAGCCCTTAACATTGGCTGCTGTTCCTGCATGAACAGGAGTTATCTTGAATGCAGCCACTGGTTAGTGATGCAGAAGTCTTAGTTCGGTTTAAACTTAGTTCAGGTCTGGTGGCACTATGAAAGCATTAAATTAGATATCATCAGCTCTCAGTCTACACAGGGCTGAGATGGTGAAGGTAGGAAAGTGAGAGCAGAACAGGAGTGAAGATAATCCTATATTCCTTATCAGAGACCGCATTTATAGCTTATAGGCCCTGTATGCACTGAGAGCTGTATGAAAATTTTGATGATAACGGATTTTTTTCACTCTTTTGGCTCACAACTCACTTGCAACAAACTTTGGACAGTGGAATTCCATCCCAGCCAATAGATTTTATTTTTAAGTTTTCAATTCACAATATTACAAAGTAAGATGTGTTGTTTTTTTTAATTAAAAAGAAAAACAAAGAAAAATTATTAAATGAACAATTGTTGATCCCAAGAATGTATATGTCCCCACTCATACTCATGAGTATGAGAGTTCCTCTGGCAGAAGTCCTTCCTCTAGGATCAGTCTCCTAATATGTCTCTGTTCCCTGCCTCACAGAAGTAGAAGGTTGGTGCAATGTGGAAATGTGAGGGGAGCAAGGGCAGGTAGACTTTATAAATGAAATTCCTACCATTTCATGCTACTGTTTTTCAAGAAACACCAGTAGGAGCTCTATAGTTTTCCAGTTCTTTTCATGCCATCTTGTTAATATAAGGTGAGAGAAACTAATGAACAAAACTTTTGAAGGCCTTTTCTACTTAAGAATGGCCACTGTTCTTCCTATGGAACTCTGATTCTCTCTTTCTTTTGTTTCTCTCAATTATCAACTCACTCAATTATCAATTATACATCCTTTGAGATAGACTGATAAATATGGTATGATATTATATAATAAATATGATATGATAGACATAAATAAATATAGTATTATAAGATAGGATAGGATAGAGATAGCTAGAAATAGAAATGAAAAATGGATAGAATAGATTATATACATATACACATACACAAACATTTAAACATACATGTGTATACAAATATATACATACATATAAACAAAAACACATGCATAAATATTGAGATATTGAATCATCACTTTGATTCTCCATAACCCCATTTGAGTTTTCTTGGCAAAGATTTTGTCATTTCCCTCTCCACTTCATTTTACAGATGAGAAACTGAGGCAGAGTTAAATGATTTGCCCAGGGTCAGAGCAAGCAAATGTCTGAGGGCAGATTTGAACTCAGGTCTTCCTGACTCCAAGGCCAATGTTTTATTTACTATACCACCTAACTGCTGTGTACAATACCATATGTATGTATGTATTTAAAACATAATAGATACATATCGTATTAAACATATGCTAAGCATTGTGCAAAATACTGGAGATACGAAAATAATACCTATCTTTAAGGAGTTTACATTTTAATAAAGAAAGAAAAAAAAGAAAATATAGTTGGGAAATCAGATTGATGGGAAAAAGAAAAGATGGAAAAAAGAAAAGGAAAATGAAGAAATAAATACAACTGCACTGCTACACACATTTTATTTTTCTAAATAAATTGGGATCTTTTATTGGCTTTGTCTCAGGTATCGCTTGTGGGTGGAACTTCCTCACCAGCTGGTGCTATCAGCTCTGGTAATCAGTAATTTATCTAAACTTCCTACTCTTAGAAGCACAATATGCCAGTGAGGTTACCCAGCAAATTTCCACTCCCCAGTCACTGAGACAATTCTCTCTCGGAGTCAGTGACTGTAGTAAGCCTCTGCATGTGAGCAAGACACACAAATGGACATGAAATGATCATTGAAGTCAGAGTATCAATTAATTCTGAACCTGGCCTTACTCAAAAGTCCTATAAAGATGCCATTTTACTTTAACATATTGCAAAGATTGATGCATTTAGACCAAAAACAATCCAGCACATTGTAAACCTAGAATTGTAGAGATAAAAAAAAATCAATGAGAAGAAAATTCTTTCTAGCTCTTACAATGTTAGTTGATGGGGGGATACTGTGGCTAATCTGTCTGCTCATGGTCTGCTTAGCTGAAGTACTTAGCTAATTCAAGCCAGTAAGTATACACAAGCCCATCAAAGATGCTTTAGCCCTCAACATTGGCTGCTATCCTTGCATGAACAGGAGCTATCTTGGATGCAGCCACAGATTAGTGGACCAGAAGTCTTAGTTCAGTTAAAGCTATTAAAGCTTAATACACATACATGTGTGAATGCAGGTGGGCAGCTAGGTGGTACAATGATTAGAAGCTGGGCTAAGAATCAGAAAGATTCTTCTTCCCAGTACAAATTCCGTCTTAGACACTTACTAGCTCTGTGATGCTGGGCTCCAGTATCCTCACCAAGAAAACCCCAAATGGGGTCATGAAGAGTCAGAGGCAACTCAAAAAAGGGATATATAAGTGACTTATTTGTCCACATTCAGACTGTTGGTGAATGCCAGAGGAAGGGTTCCAACCTAAGTCTTTTTGGCTCCAAGTCTAGCATCCTATAGAAATTCACTGACTAGAAACATCAGTGAGGGTGGGATTGTCAATATAAGAATTTTCTACTGGTCATTTCAGCACATTGATAAGCAGGCAATATGTCTTCAAATCCAAATTAATTTGAATATCTGATTGTCCATGATGATCCTACACAAAATATTAAGACCTGCTCCCTGCCCATTTGTTTCCTTGATAAATTGTACCTCAGTTTCATAGCATTGTCAATGCCTTTCTGGCAAGTGACTCACTGAGAGCAATACCTAGTTCCACCTTGGGATCTGAGAACTTGGCATTCTAAGAGAATAATAGCATAAACATTCAAACTATTTAAAAAAGCCAGCCCCTATCTTTCATTATGCATTTGAATGCAATTTATTTTCATTTTTATTTTCAAGAGGAAATTGTTGCAAAATTTACTGGTTAGAATAACAATGAAGAATGGTGCCCACTGCATTTCTTTCTGGAGTGCTATGGAATGAATGCATTTACTTTCAGCTCCAACATTTGTATTCTTTGCTATGAAGGAAAAGAAATACTGTATTATGCACCTTTTTTGGCTGTTTGTCTAGCTGTGGGTGAAATTCTTAAGGTAGAATTTTAAAGAACAACAAAACACATTCATCTTTACTTAGTAATTTATTTCTTCCTAGGCAGTATATTACTTCTTAAGAAAAAAACAATAACCAAGGTTTTCAGAAATGGTCTTTTTAATGAGCTTATTACTTAGAAAATTCTTTAGCTCTCTATGTCCTCCTAAGCTTGTTATAGTTGACCAGGTCATGGATTTTTCCTTAGCAAGTTGTGGGATCATCTTCTACCCTCTGCAGAAGATAAACCACATCGCTAAAGGTATCATTCCCTTATCATACATGCCAGGTGAATCGTTCTGTCATTTTTAAAGCATCAGAATAGAGGAGAGGCCAATATAAATTCATTTATTAGCAAAGTCCATTTATTGTTCTGAAAGTACAGATAAATCTGTAGGTATTCTCCCACTTCTTTTTTGTCTCTAGTCTTCCCTAGTTTCTTTCAAGTGCCAACTAAAATCCCATCTTTTACAATATCTTTCCCAATCTCCCTTAACGATGATGTCTTCTCTCCATTTAATCTCTCTAATTTATTCATGTTTATGCTGAGTTGTTTTTATATTTTCTCTCTTATTAGAACAGAGTTCCTTGAGACCAGGACCTGACTTTTGCCTCTTTTTATTCCTTGCAAGGGACTGCCTTGGCAAAAAATGAGCATTTAATAAATGTTTATTGACTGATTGACACTGGCAAATGGTGGGTAGTAATTCAGTTCTGGGGAGTGGAAAATGCTACTCATTTTATTTCTCTCTAAGGGAAGGTGGGTTGATATATATCCACAGACATATGTCACAGAATCCCATACTATTGAATTCAGCAAGAATCCTCGGGAGAATCTTAGAATTGTTCTCTGTGGAAGAAGCTCCTATATAAAATATCCCTCCCTGGTGGTCTTCAAGCATTGGTTGAATGTTTAATTTATGAATATATCATAAAATGAATTCTTATACAGGTATAGGTTGGATTAAATGGCATTTGAGGCCTCTGATTTCTAAAATTTCATAATTCTGTGATCCCTAATAAGGGATTCTCCATCTTTCTTTGGAAGACCTTTACAGAAGGGCAATCCCCAAGTCTGTCCATCTCATTTTAACATAGTTCTTAATACTGTTGATATGAAAGTTTAATGATTGATATTCCAGTCACAGCCAGGTTTCCTGAGGTGAGTTTAGAGTCAGTATCACCATATTGGAAAGGTGGCCAGATTCAAGGCTGCAATCTTCCAAGTTTTGATGTATTTATATAGCTTTAGGTACCCCTCTGAATCTCACTTTCCTCATTTCTAAAATGGGAATAAGTCCATATCTCCTAAGATCCTTAGGTTCAATTCAGGAAGTAAAAGTTACAAAGCATTCCAAAATTTTCGAAATATTTTATAATTCTTTACTTCATTTTAGCTACACAACAACTCTGTGAGACAGGAATTACAGGTATTATTATCATCCTCACTAGTGTCTAGATAAGAAAACTAGACCAAGAGAAGTTAAGATACTAGCACATTATTATGTATAATAAAAACAAGATACAAATTCAGGTCTTTCTAGTTCTAGCAGGAATATAAGATGTTTAAAGTTTAGTACTTGTAAACATTATCAGTTATTTTCATTAATAATAATTCAGAAATAATTTTATATAAATAGTAAATCTTTTTCCTTTTTAATATTATCATAACTGTTAATGTGTTATAGGACATTAAATAAAATAAGGATAAGGGATGATTCTGTGATTTCATTGATACAGGTTGATTGCCTAGAGTAATGAGAGGTTAAGTAATTAGCCCCAGAATATACTATCTGTATATATAATAGGCAAGGCTTGAACCCAGTGCTTCCTGGCTTTGAGACCAGCTCTCTATCCCCTATACTATATAACTTGGATTAAATATTTACACTATACTCATGTTTTTAGGATAGCAGTCCCTGAAGGGAAGAAATGTTAGTTCTTAATATCACATAGATAGTAGCCACCTACAAAGTTAGTCTTTCAGACACACACATCATGTGTACCCTTTTCTTCTTTAGGTTGCTACTGTTCTCTTAAGTGCCTCCCAAAGCAATTGCATTTTGATTTATGCATTTAAAATTCTGCCAGTTATCTCTATGTTTTGTTTGGTATACTGTTTGGAGAGAGGTGATATGAGCAAATGTAGTGTTTAAAATTATGATAGTTAAAAGCCCACATTTAAAGAGGCAGAAGCAAAATGAGATTCCATTTTTTCAGACCCTAGTCTCATTAAGTGCCAGGAAAGTAACAATCTGCAAAGAGGAATTTTCCAATAAGAATTGTACGTCTGATACCACAGTCCCTATTCACTCTAGATAGGCTGCAGATATGAATCTTTTTGTAGTAATGATAGTTTGAGAAACCGTTTGTAGAAAATGGGCTTAAAATCCTTTGATCGTGTTTCTATATTATGTAGTCAATAAAAAGTGCTTCATGGGCCAGGAAAGTGATTTCAACAAAATGCATTTGCATCAATGCAGTAAATCATTATAAAGTCCTTTTATTCTCTCTTTTTTGGACCACTCTTTTCTCCTGTCATCTCCACAGTCCACCTAAATCATGCCCATTTGAGTCAGTGCATACATTGGAGGCTCAATGTTATTGTTGATATCTTGCATTTCTATTGTGAATTGTACTGATTCTACAAAAGGAACTCACAATGCCTTAAGCTCTTTCCACACCTGGGAGAGATTTCAAAGGGTCATATAATCCAACCCTCTGCTTCTAAGCCAAGCTGAGATTTGGCAGTAAATGGTTTAATAGCTGTTATAGTTTGTAAGTCAGTTAATAAATATTTATTAACCACTTGCTAGGTTTCAGAGCACCATGCTTACTGCTGTAGATACAAAGAAAGGAAAAAAGACATCTTCCTGACCTCAAAGAGTACACAATATAATGGAGGAAGGCACATCAAAAAAAAAAAAAAAAAAAAAAGCTGAAAGGGGCAGAGAGGATTCCCAATATGGGGGTATGATGAAGTCTTGAGGAGAATAGTGGGATGGAAAATGATGCAATTGCTCTAGGGGGTGACTTCCCTAAATGAAGAATCTGAAAAGAGTCCACCACCATTTATAATAAAAGGAAGGATGGGAGATGTAAGATGTGGGTTCAAGGTCGATCTGATTTTTCCCAATCATAGCTGTGAAAATTCAAACTTACAGAAAAGGCAAATATGAGACAATAATTTACTTTTCAAAGGGATTAATTACCTTCTGTCTGATGATGATTCTCAAATCTACCTAGCCTGCCATAATCTCTTTCAATTTCTAATCTCATATCTCTAAATGTCTTTCAGACACTGTGAATTAGATCTCCATAGATAACTTAAGCTCAATATGTCCAAAATGGAATTCTTTATATTTCCCCGTAACCTGTCCCCTTCTCATGTCTTTCCTGTTATTATAGAAGGCAACACAATCCTCTCAGGTCCTTAGCTCCTAAACTAGGAATCACTCATCTCCCATCTCTAATCTGTTTCAAGGTCTGCAGATTTTGTCTTTGTACCATCTCTCAAATACATCTCTTTCCCCTTCCTATCATCGCCACCATTGTGTATTATTGCAATGCTCTAATGCTGTGTCTGCCTGCCTCAAATCTCTCTCCATCCTAATCCATCTTCTAATCATCCACTAAAGTGATTTTCCTAAAGCACAGTCTGAACATGTCACCTTCCTGCTCAATAAACTCCAGTAGCTTCCTTTCACCTTTAGCAATAAATGCATAATGTTCTGTTTGGTACCCAAGACCCTTCATAATCAGGCTTTTTCCAGCCTCTCCACTCTTTTTATACATTACTCCCAAGCCTGGAACATTCTTTATGACCATTAGCCTCCCTGTATTCCTTTAAATTAAAATTAAAATCCCACCTTCTACAGAAGCCTTCTCCAATCTTTCTTAATTCCAGTGCCTTCCCTCTGTTAATGGCTTCCCATTTATCCTGTATATATCTTATTTAGTATATTTTGGTATGCATCTTGTCCCCCCCATTTAGACTGTAAGCTCCTTGAGGACAAAGACTATATCTGACCTCTTTTTTTTTTTTTTTTTTTTTTTTTGGTGAACCTAGCACTTAGCAAAATGTTCATCACAAAGTAGGTCCTTAATAAATGTTTATTGATTGAATTTCTACACAATTGTTTCAATAACAAGCATTTTAATACTTTTTATTTATATATAAACTCTTAGAAATTATTTGTCATGTACAGAAAGAAGATATGCCCTGTATTGATAAAATAAAATTGATATAAGTGAAAAATGAATTTACAAGATCATTTAGTCAAAACTACTCTAAATTGAGTATTACTCTGCCATGATTAAGAAAACTGAAGTTGATACTTCCCTAAGTCATTCAGTTAGTTATTAGCCACCAGTCAGTCAGCTAGCATTTAGTAAGATCTGTGCTAAGTGCCAAAAATACAAAGAAAGGCCAAAAACAAATGTTTCAGTTATAAACAGAACTCAGCATTATTAATACTAATAAAATTCAAATATTGCATTAATATTTACAAAAGATTTTACATATATTAATTTATTAGATCCTAATAACAACTCTTTGAATGCTATTGCTTTTTTTTTTTTTTCCATTTTCTAAATTAAAAAAAAAAAACAAAAAAAACAACTCAGGCTGTTAGATTAGGCAGCAAAGTCCATGGATAGGAATGCCATGTTAAAAGTCACAAAGACTCATTTTCCTGATTTCAGATCTGGGCTAAGATACTTAAATTTGTATTACCCTGGGCAAGTCACTTTACCTCCATCTTCTCATCTGTAAAATGACATGAAGAAAAATACCAAGAAAATTACCAAAAAAATTGGATATAACCATATAACAAGATAGGTTGAATATCTTATCAAGGATCACACAACTAATTAAGTGGCTGGAGCTGGATTTTAATTACATTCCTACTTGATTCCTAATCCCATTCTCTGTTCTCAGCAAGAGGCACCCAACTGCTCAGCTGCTAAAATATCTAATAACTATAGGTCCATTGTGTTTTCCCGTTTCTCTATTTACTGCTCCCTCTCCACTTTGTTGAATTCATACATAACCTACTATGTAAGTAAGTAAATCTAAGAAAGTATATTAGAAGTCATCTGTCCCATTCCTTTCATTTTACAGATGGGGACTCAGAGCAATAAAGTGACAGAGTATGTATTTGTCACCTGAAAACAGCCTAGCAAAGTTCAGAGAAATGCATCACCATATCAGAGGCAGAGTAAGTAATCACAGCAAATAATAAAGACTATCCTCTAAGTCCAAGTGTCTGCAACTCCAAATGAGGTTTTGTAAGTGAATGTGGAGGTCATGAAAAATTTGGCAACAGGAAAAGTTATCAAATATTCTGCCAGGACTTAATTTTTTATGAAAAAATAAGCAAGCACATCCATCTCATTAGTATGCAAACTTGCTTTTGTCTTTAGTAATTGGAAAATTATATGTATTCAAAAGAATTGTTTTGAAAATAAATTTATCTATGATAATATGTAAATATTTGGTTTTTACACTTATTTTATATACCTGTATGCCCAGGTTCATGTAAAAAATTTTCAAACAAAAAGGAGTCATGAATGGAAAAAATTTAAACCCTTTACTAAGGCACAGAAAGATTGTAATTAACATGTAAGCTGTTGTTGTTTATAATAATAATAATAATAATTGACAACTAGGGAGAAGGAGCATCTACCCTGATGAAATCCTAAAAGATTAAAGTATTTTAAGTAAAGAAATAGTCTTAACAATCACTGGTTAGGGGATTTTATCATTGCATGTAATCCAGCAACCTTCAATAGTTTGTCTACCTCTCTGTCTGTATCTCTCTGTCTTTGAATCTCTGTCTCTGTCATTCTCTTTGTCTCTGTCTCTCTTTTGTTCTTTCTTCTGCTTGTTGCTTTATTTCTATCTTCTCTCTTCTATCTGTTCTTTTCTTTTTCTCTGTCTCTTTTTTCTTTCATTTCTCTTTTCCCTTCCTTCTTTCCTTTCTTTCTTTTATTCTCAGAGGCTTCCTGTGGTCTAGCGGTTGAAGCTAATCTTGATCACCCTCAGAATGTAGGTCCTGTGGGCTTATGCAAATGCCGAACTCCATATTCTTTGACTCAGTATTGAGAATTCTCAGCTGAGAGCCAGACTTTGGATATTTTAGATACTAGCTTCTATTCTTCTCTCCAAAGTGTAGCATTGTTAGCATGAGAAGACTGGGACAATTGCTTTTTTTTTCCTCATTAAGTTTAGCTTCTAGAAATAGTGAAAAACTGGTATACTTTTGTTCTGAGAGGCAATGTAAGCTATAGGAAAACTAAAATGATGAATTAAAGCTGTTTTCCTTGTGAGAGTGGAACAATATTGTCCCTATTATTTATCATTCCCTTGCCATTTTCCTTCCATTGTCTTAATTCGGAATCTTGTAGTCTCATATTTGTTCCATTCCTGTAGTTTTCTAACTGGTTACTCTGATTCCACGCACTGTATCCTAACCATCCTATACTCTGCTCCAGGATAACTTTCATAAAACATGGTTAACATCATATTCCCCTCTGCAAAATCCTTTAGTGGCTTTCTTATTGTCTAAAAGATCAAATTCAAACATCTTACTTTGTCATTCACCTGAATGCAATCAGCCCTGCTTCCAGGTACTTATCCACATGAACCATCTGCTGTAACCAAACTGTTAGGAATCTCCTTTGCATTCTCTGTTCTCCATCCAAATTAAATTGCTCTTGATTTTCTCTTTTTTTCTTGTTCTCTTTTATCTTCATGCCTTTAATCACATCAATGCTTGAAAAGGATTCTTTCCTCATCCTACTCCATCTCTTTTGTATTATAATTCCTCTGTTCCTTCAAAATTCAAGTACCATTTTCTCCCAGGAAGCTCTCCCTGGATCATCTAACATTGATTTTTTTCTCCCTTTAAATATATCATAGTATATTTCCTGGACTTATTCCTTGCACTTACTATACTGTGTTAAGGCTAAAAATTTGGGTGAAGATAGATGGCTATGTGTGAGCCACAGAAATTTACCAACACTATCACTGATTGTTCTTTGGGCAATAAAAAAATGATCAGGATTTTTCCTGACCCCTTGTAATTGAGTGGTGGGGTAGGTTTACTGAATTATGCATGTGGGTAGTTGGGTCATTGACTGTTATTGGTGGGAGAACTTATAAGTTTTCCAGTGAGGGATTATAGGAAAAGGAAGTGACAATAGTGAGGATTACTGATTATGTGACCATGATGTGGGAGGATCAGAATAGACACTAGCCAGACCTGTGATTTCCTTAACAGAGGGAGCTTCCTGACAAGGAAAATTCCTATAACAAGGCAGGTAATTCCTCTGCCACTTAAAACTGTAGAAAACTATCTGAGTATGCTAAAAGATTAAGTGATGTGAACCAAAGCACAGAGCATTTATATGTCAGAAATGGGACTAGTTTTATTTAAAATTTTGAGTTCCAAATTCTATCTCTCCCTCCTTCTCTCCCCTCCATACTACCTGAGAAGGTAAGGAATCAGATATAGGTTGTACATGTGCAATTATGTAAAACATAACTCACTTTGTAAAAGAAGATTTGAATATAAGAAAAAGTGAAAAAATAGTATGCTTCAGTCTATATTCCATTAATATCAGTTCTTCCTCTGAAAGCACACACTGTGCTTCATCAGATTTTTGGTATTGCCTTGAGTTATTTTATTGCTGATGAGCTAAGACGCTCATAATTCTTCATTGAATTATAATGTTGTTACCATGTACAATATTCTCTTGGTTCATTCACTTCAATATGAATCATCAGTTCATGTACATCTTTCCAGGTTTTTCTGAAATCATCTGCTTGTCATTTCTTAGAGCACAATAATATTCCATTACTATTATATACCACATTTTGTTTAATCATTCCTTAACTGATGGGCATCCCTTTTATTTCCAATTATTAGCCATCACAAAAAAGAACTACAGGAATTATTTCTATACAAATAGGTCATTTTCCCTTTTGGATGGAGTATAGATCTAGCAATGGTATTTCTGGATCAAAAGTATGCAGTTTTATAGTCCTTTGGGCACACTTTCAAAGTTCTCTCCAGAATAGTTGAAATAGTTCACAACTCTACCAAAAGTGCCATAGCATCCCAGTTTTCTTATATCCCTTTTAACAGTAATTTTCCTTATTTATCATTATTAGGAAGTTTGATAAGTGTGAGGTGGTACAATTTGCATTTCTCTGATCAATAATGATTTAGGCTATTTTTTCATATGACTATAGATAGCTTGAATTTCTTTGAAAACTACCTGTTCATATTCTTTTAAAAAATTAATTAATTAATTTTTAAATATACATTCCCTTATGAATCATGTTGGGAGAAAAAAATCAGAACAAAAGGGAAAAACTATGGAAGAGAGAAAAAAAAACACAGAAAAAAAGAAGTGAATATGGAATGTTGATTTACATTCAATCTCCATAGCCCTTTTTCTGGATGCAGATGGCATTTTTCTATCCCAGGTTTATTGGAATTGCCTTGGATTACTGAACCACTGATAAAAACCAAGTTTTTCATAGTTGATCATCGTGCATTCTTGCTCTTATTGTGTACAAGGTATTCCTGATTCTGCTTCTTTCATTCACCATCAGTTCATGTAAATCTTTTCAGGACTTTCTAAAATAAGGTTGTTTATCATTTTTTACAGAACAATAATATTTCATTACCTTCATATACCACAATTTGTTCAGACATTCCCCAATTGATGGGCATCTACTTATTTTTCAATTCTTTGCTACCACAAAAGAGCTGCTACAAACATTTTTGCACATGTGGGTACTTTTCCCTCCTTTATGATTTCATTAAGATATAAACCAGTTAGAGACACTACTGGATCAAAGGATATGTACAGTTCAATAATCCTTTGGATATAGTTCCAAATTGTTCTCCATAATGGTTGGATCATTTCACAACTTGACCAACAATGCATTAATGTCCCTGTTTTCCCATATGCCCTCCAACATTTATCATTATCTTATCCCATCATCTTAGCTTATCTGAGACATGTGAGGTGGTATCTCAGAGTTGTTTTAATTTGCATGTCTCTGATAAACAGTGATTTAGAGCATTTTTCCTTTGACTATAGATGGCTTTAATCTCAGAATCTAACAATTCTCTTTGACCATTTATCAATTAGGGAATAACTTATATTCTTATGAATTTGACACACATTTTGGAAATGAAACCCTTATCAGAAACACTGGCAGCAAATTTTTTTTCCCAGCTTTGTACTTCCTTTTTAATCTTGTTTCTGTTTGTTTTGCTCATACAAAACCTTTTTAATTTATTATAATCAAAGTTGTCCATTTTGCATTTCATAATGTTCTCTGTTCATAAATTCCTCCATTCTCCAAAGATCTGATAGGTAAATTATTCCTTGCTCTCTCAATTTGTTTATAATATCACCCTTTTCCTGTTATATTCTTTCACCATTTGTCAATTGGGGAATAACTTGTATTTTTCTAAGTCTAACTCAATCCTCTATTTAAGAAATGAGGTCTTTCTCAGAGATATTTGTTGCAAACCCCCCTCCCCGATTTTTTGCTTATAATTTTGGTTGTATTCATTTTGTGTTAAAAAAAAAAAAAAACTTTTATACAATCAAAGTTATCTATTTTATATATTGTAATGCTCTCATTTCTAAATTCTTCCTTTTTATAAGTCTGACAGATGAACTATTCCATTCTATTTTAATTTTCTTATGGTGTCACCCTTTATATGTAAATCTTATACCCATTTTTATTTTATTTTGGCATATGGTGTGAGATGTTGGTCTATACTTAGTTTCTGCCATATTGTCTTCTAGTTTTTTTCATTTTTGTCAAATAATGGGTTTTTGTATCAAAAGCCTGGATCTTTGGGTTTATCATATACTAGATTGTTATAGTGATTTTCTATAATGTAATTTGCAATTAATCTATTCACCATTCTGATCCACCACTCTGTTTCTTAGCTAGTCACATATTGTTTTGTTAATAACACTTTATAATACTTTTTAAGATGGCTAGACCACCTTTTTGGGTAGTTTTTCATTGATTCCCTTGCTGTCCTTGAAACTTTTTTCTCCCAGATGAATATTATTATACTTCTAGTTCTATGAAAAATTTTTTGACAGTTTGATTGGTATAGCACTGAATAATTAATTTAAATTGAATTATCCTTAGATTGGCTCAGTCTAGCTATAAGTGGTTAATAATTTTTCAGTTGTTTAGATCTCACTTTATTTGTGTAAAGTGTTTTAGGGTTGTTTTCATAGAGTTTCTGGATTTATCTTGTCAGGTAGGCTCCCAAATATTTTATATTGACTATGGATATTCTAAATCGAATTTCTATTTCTGTCTTTTGCTGCTGGTCTTTGTTGGTAAAATATAGAAATATAATGATTTATATGGGCATATTTTGTATCCTGCAACTTTCCTAAATTGGTAATAACTTTTAGTTGATTATTTAAAATTTTCTAAGTATAATACCATGTCACCTTCAAAGAGTATTAGTGTTTCCTTCTTGTCTATTCTAATTACCTTCATTTCTTTTCCTTCTTTAATTGCTATAGCTAATATTTCTCGTACAATATTAAACAATAGAGATAATAATACGTATCTTTGCTTTACAACCTTTCCTCTACTTTGGCTCTTCCTTTTGTGATTATCAGTACCATAAATATGTCATAAAAGAATTAGGTAGGATTTTGCCTATTTCCTTAAATATTTTATATAGTATTGTGATTCTTTTTTTTTAAATGTTTGGTAGATTTCATTTATGAATCCATGTGGTCCTGGCAATTATTTCTTAAGATGTGAATTAATGGCTTAATTTCTTTTTTTAAAAAGTTGGGTCATATAAGTATTCTTTTCTTCTCTTTGGGTAATTTATGTCTTATACATTTTCACTAATTTCATTTAGACTGTCAAATTTATTGGCATATAATTGGGATTTTAACAATTGTCTTAATTTCCTTTTTATTAATTGTGGGTTTACCCCTTTTGTTTTTGATACTAGCAATTTGGTTTTCTCCTCTTCAATTTTTAATCAAATTAAACAATGATTTATTTATAGTATTTTTCATCAATTCTACTTTATTCATTTATTACTTCAATGTTTGTCTTACTTTCCATTAATATCTGCTTTTAATTATTCAGGTTTTTTTAATTTGATGCTTAACTAGAGATTTTTAATTTGTTCTTTTTCTAATTCTTTTTAGCAACATCATTAATTCATTGGTTTGCTTTTGCTCTATTTTATTGATATAAGCAATTAGAGATATAACATTTCCCTTAAGTACTATTTTGTCTTCATTCCATAAATTTTGGTATGTTTTCTCATTTTGATCATTTTAAAAAATGAAATTATTGATTATTTCTATGATTTGTTATTTTATCCACTTGTTTTTTGGATGAGATATTTTAATTTCTAATTAATTTTTAAATCTCTTTCCATTGTCCATTAATTAATGTAATTTTTATTGCAATATGATATGACAAGAATGAGTTTACTATTTCTGCTTTTCTGCATGTGGTTGTGAGGTTTTTATGTCTTAATTCAAAGTCATTTTTTTTTTTTTGCGGATATACCATGTGCTAATGAGAAAAAGATGTATCTCATTCATTTTCTGCAGATATTTATCATATCTAACTTTTTCCAGAGCAGGGCCCTGCTGATTGGGTTGTTATGGAAACAGCCCCTCTCCGCTAACAGGCTCTCAAGGAGTGATTTTGTTACTGATCTACCCAAAGGGATGTGGTCCTTTTGGGTTAGTATGGAAACAGAGATTCTCTACTAAGTAGCTCCCTGTTGGCCAACCCTACAGAAGGACCTCACCACTGATCAGCATAGGTCCTAGTTCAGATGGTGGGCTGTGGTGGGGATGTGGTCACTGGCATGGGGCCCTGCTGCTCAGTTACCTAAGAGGTCTCTAATCTGCAGTAAGGTGAGGTCTCACCTGTAGACTGCCCCCTTTTTTGTGTGGTCAGCAACTTCTGCTGCCATTGCTCTTGAATTGCAATCCTTAACCCATCCCAGTAAGATAGATCTTTTCTTCCATGCTGGTAAGCTGCTTCCCTGCTCCTCAATCAATTCTAAATTATTTTCTTGTTGTTTGGAAGGTAATTTGGGAGGACTTTAAAAGGGTTCTTTCCTCAATCTACCATCTTGGCCATGGAAGTCTCTACCCTAAGATTTTTTGGGTTTAAACTCTTGATCACTGGTGTCTAGACATGATCTAGATGTCTCTCAAAGTATAATAAATAGAAGCAGGTCTTGTTGTATGGATGGAACCAAGATAGCTGAGCCCTATCTTGCAAAGTTGTTGTTCAATTATTTTTCTGTTATATTTGAGTCTTTGTGAACCTATTTGGAATTTTCTTGACAGAGATATATAGTAGTTTACCATTTCCTTCTCCAAGTCATTTTATAGATAAGGAAAATGAGGCAAATAGTGTTAAGTGATCTACTGAGGTTCACATAGCTAATATTTATCTGAGGTCATATTTGAACCAGGAAAATGAGACCCTGACTTCCTGAAGCTTTTATACACAGAGCTATCTGGATGTCTTATATAGCATTGTAATAGGGAGCAAATTGAAAAAAAGCCTGATTCCTGGTACTAAACTTCATGAAACATTCTTGGGAATTGAGTTATAGTTAGAGAACTATTTTTATTTTATATATTTTACATAGGTAAATTTTTAATATGTAAATTATTACATATTTTAGATATGAGACATCTTCGAAATCCCGATACATCTCCAATAAAAGCTAATAGAAATTAGAAAAGTGTTCTATTGCTTCAGAGACTCACTCAGAAAGATAAACCTAGATGCAGAGTAAGTAGGAAAAAGTGTTAGAGACACCAAACCACACATGGACCTGGAGAGAGAAACCTAAACTAAATAGAGCTATGTAGGTAGGTTGGTAGAGGGAAACAGTTGGTATCATATCCATTTGCTAGATGGGCAGAGGAGTACTGATGGAGCACTGACTGGGAGAGAACTATCTGGCACAGGAGAGAATCTTTCAAGTTGGAAATAAAGGAGCTACACAGATATGATGGTAGGAACAAAGCAGTACCTGGTCATTCCCTAGTCCTGTGAGTCTCATGAAGTCTCTCTTTAACTTCTCTGGACCTATATATATGCTATACAGGATAGTATAATGAGGCTTATGAACTGCATGGGTGCTTACAGGAAGTAGAGATGGGTATCTTAACTCTCTATGGACTTAATAGATATCAATATTTACAACTTACTTTTTTTTAATTAAAGCTTTTTATTTTCAAAATATATACATGGATAATTTTCATCATTCACCCTTACAAAATCTTGTGTTCTAAATTTTTCTCTCTATTTCCCCTACCCTAGATGGCAAATAATTCAATACATGTTAAACATGTGCAATTCATATATATATATATATATATATATATATATATATATATTATCATGCTGCATAAGAAAAATCAGATTAAAGGGAAAAAATGAGAAAGAAAACAAAATGCAAGCAAACAACAAGAAAAAGAATGAAAATATTATGTTGTGATCCACATTCAGCCCCCACAGATCTCTCTCTAGGTGTAGATGGCTCTCTTCATGACAAAATCATTGGAACTGGACTGAATCATCTCATTGTTGACATGAACCACGTCTGAAATCATCACATAATCTTGTTGCTGTGTACAATGATCTCCTGGTTCTGCTCATTTCACTTAGCATCACGAGGGTCTCTCCAGGCGTCTCTGAAATCATCTTGCTGATCATTTCTTACAGAAGAATAATATTCCATAATTCATATACCACAGTTTATTCAGCCATTCTCCACCTGATGGGCACCTACTCAGTTTCCAGTTTCTGGCCACTACAAACAGGGCTAACACAAACATTTTTGCACATGTGGGTCTTTTTCCCTCTTGTATCCCTTTGGGATATAAACCCAGTAGAAACACTGCTGGATCAAAGGGTATGCACAGTTTGATAGCCCTTTGGGCATAGTTCCAAATCATTCTCCAGAATAGTTGAATCCCTTCACAATTCCACCAACAATGTATTAGTGTCCCAGTTTTCCCAGATCCCCTCCAACATTCATTATTATCTTTTCCTGTCATATTAGCCAATCTGAGAGGTGTGGAGTGATACTTAACTTTTGTCTTAATTTGTATTTCTCTGATCAATCAACTTACTTTTTACATAACACTTAAAGTTTGCAAATTAATTTGCATACACAGCTTCATTTGTAATTTACAATTCTGTGAAGTAAATATAAGTATCATTACTAATTTACATCTGAGGAAACTGAAGCAGAGGGAGGTTAGGTACTTTCTTCAGACTCGTGCATCTATTGTGTCTATAGCAGGCTTTAAAGTCAAGGCTTACTGACTCTCTCCATTAAGTCACTTGCACCTATGAATCCTTTCTACATTTGTGAAAATAAAACCTTTTCTATTTTTACTGCCCTTGTCATACCCCCCTTTTTTTTTTTTGAAAATGGGGGAAACAATGAGTTTAGATAATGAAGTTCCCAGAGTTTCTCTAGATGCAAATACAACAGAGAGATTTTATGAAACAACTCCAAAATTTTACTGTCTTTATATCAGAGGGGATATGTTTACAACATATTTATAGAAATAAAAACCCAAAAGAACAAAGGATAAATAGTTTGAAATAAATGCTTAAATAATTTGAAATAAACACTTGGACTGAGAAAGTGTCTGAGTTTGTACTCAGAGGCCATTCCCAAGCTAAAGTGAAAAAGGTGTAAATAAATAATAGTACTGTAGTCCTTTCAGGTTTTAGAAAGTATTTTACAAATGTAATCATTTGATCCTTATAACAGTCCTATGAAATAGTGATATAGTAGAAGCCCCAATAGTTTTCAAGAAACCCCGAGGCATCTGGCCTTGGGAATAATGGAGTCACCTTAGGAACTTAGATATTGGGAGTGATGTGACACAACTTTGGAAAATGTGTGTGAAAGAAAGGGAATTGGGCCCAATATCTTTATTCCACTAAGTGATCCTTCAAAGGTGTTTAATAGGGCATCCAAAAGTCTGAGCTGAACTCTTATATATGAACTCAAACAATGAGCCTTCCTTTAGGGGTTTGTCCCCATTACCAAACTTCTCACCAATCATGTTGGTCCCAATCTTATGATCTGCAATTTTTTCTATACTCCCCAAATCCCTACAAATTTACATTTTTGCTCCCTGCTCTTTGCTATTTTTCTCTTTTAGATATTTAAAAATTAATTGATGTTACAATTATAATAAACCCTTGCCTCTTGATTTAGAAATTATACAAGCTTCCATATTGGTTGGAACATCTGAGACATTGGTCCAGAATCCAGTTTTGGGGATGCCTTTGCATCCCTGAACTTCAATAGTACTATTATTATTATTATTGTATTTTATACATGAAGAAATGAGACTGAAATTGATTTGCTCAGATTTAAATATCTAATACGAGTCTGAGGAAGGATTCCAGCCCAAGTTTTCTTTATTTTTAGTTTATTTATTTCTTTATTTTATTTTTACCTACTATACCACCCAACTACCTCAAACTACCTTTAGCTCCTTAGGGAGTAGTGAGGTACTTGAAAACATATCATTATTGTCTAAGCTCTGTCTCCCACAATGTCTTGTATATTTTTATATTCCAAAACAAATCCTTTCACAAGAATGTAAATCTTATTTAACCTCTACGTCCTAATTCATCTCCTGATTGTACCCTCTGTGGACACTTCAGCCTCCAGTGATCTCTACCTCTCACCTTCCTCTAGTACCCATCATCTTGACCGATCATATGGTCCTGCCATATGTTCATATTGTTAAGCTTTGTTTTGTTTTATAGTGTACCTGTCTTATTTTCTCATCTAGATTGTAAATGCTGTGACAGGAGTTACCCTGCTTCTCTTCTGATATCTTACCCTTTGCAGCAGCACTTAGCACAAGGTCGAGATTATAGTATCTACTCCCTAAATACTGAATTTGATTGAATTCTCTGAGTATATGTATAGCATTTATTTCTGTTGATCCTGAAGTTTTCAAAGGATTTTCCTCACAGATAATCTCTCCTCCCTATACTCTAAAGTCCAATATCACTCACCTTTTTGCTAGTCTTTGAACATAACACTCCATCTCTCGTCTCCAAGTTTTTTTTTTTTATTGGCTAACATCCATGCTTTGATTACTCTCCCTCCTTATCTCTGCTTCCTGGATTTCCTGGTTTCCTTCAAGAATCAGCCAAAATATCACCTTCTGCAAAATAACTTCCCTGTCTTCCTTAATGAGAATATTCTCAATTCATCACACATACCATCTCATCACCCCCCAGCATATCTCCCATTTGTACATAGTTTTTTTCATTTTGTCTTGCACATTAGATTGCAAAGCTCCTTGAAGTCAGGGCCATTTATTACTGTTTTTGTATCCCCAGAACTTTATGTATTGCTACAGGGGTCCTCAAACTACGGCCCACAGGCCAGATGCGGCAGCTGAGGACAATTATCCCCCTCACCCAGGGTTATGAGGTTTCTTTATTTAAAGGCCCAGAAAACAAAGTTTTTGTTTTTACTATAGTCCGGCCCTCCAACAGTCTGAAGGGATTGGCCCCCTATTTAAAAAGTTTGAGGACCCCTGGTAGGTATTTAATAAAAGCTAGGGACCTGCCAATTCTGAGAGTTAAAGAATACATATATTACCATTACAATAATAATTTTTAAAACATAAAATTATAAATATTCTAAAAACCTTCTAAAAAGAAATTTAGGAAATGGAGCTCTATGATCAAATGGCAAGAGCACTGATCGGTATGTGTCAGGATATACCCATGTAAGTGTCAGTACCAAAAAGCAAAGCTCCATCCTGACTTCTTCACACAGGGTTCTTGCCATTGCACTAAGCTGTTAAAGCAGCATCTCATCTCTTACCATTTTATTTGATCACCACAATTGCTATCAATGAATTGCTGATTCTTACACTCAAGTATCATCCCATTGTCTTAAGATGTTGTCACTTCTACCAAGCTCACATGACAAGAAAACATAATGGGAAATTGGTGATCAGGTACAGGCCTGTTTGTGTTTGTCACGCCTCCTGGACAGCTATTATCCTAAATGAGTGACCATGTGGAACAAATCACTAATGTGAAGGACAAAACAAAATTACCAGGAGAGAAAGCATGAAATAGTAAATGTTTTATTTAATCTACAATGATATGGAAATGTTTCACTGGATGCAAGCCTGCTGTTTAAAGGCTCCCAGTCTCATTATTTACAGCTGTAAAATAATACAGCTCAATAGTGGTGAGCTTGCTAAATAGACAGTGGGGATGAAGTGGAAAGAATACTGGGATGGGAGTCAAGAGATAGGCTTTCTCTAGTAATTAGTAGTAGCTTGACCTTGGCCACATCATATGGCCTGCTTGGGTTTCAGTTGTTTCATCCATAAAATGAGGGGATTGGATCAGCTGAAAGCTAAGGTCCTTCTTAGTCTTAGAAGCATATAAATGTAAGATAAGGAAAAGCATTCATAGAAGGGAGCTTGTCCTGGATGTATCCTCCTATACAGGGGGAGCATAATCAAAGATGAATGAATACTTGATTTTTACCAGGAGTAATTTCAATGATGTTTACCCTAGCGCAGGCCCTCATTGCCTGTTACCATTGCAAATATTACCTTAATTGGTTTCCATGCTTCAAATCTCTCCCCTCACCACTCTCTCAGCTCCACAAAGCTCAACTTTACTATTCTGAGAGGATGTTTAATTGATAGATTGATAGGCAAATAGATAAATATAAAAGAAAAAGTAAGCAGAGAAAGAAATATGGGAAGGAATAAAGGAAGAGAAGGGAAGAGTATTTATTAAGCATTACCATTTCCAAGTCCAATGTTAAGTACTGTCAATTCAAACAGAAGCAAATGAGATAGTCTCTACTACCCTCAAGAAGCTTACATTCTGATGGAGGAAGACAGTGTATAAAGGGAAACTGAAAAGTTGGAAGGGTGGGCACAGATAGAGAAAGAGTACATAGGTTGGGGAAAATAAATATCAAAGAGATGGATAAGAGAGGGAATAGAATAGCGAAATGGATTTAACTTGTTCCCACATAAAATGGTGTTCTAAACCAAAGAATCGTCAATCAGAAGAGCAGGACCCAAGGGATAACATTTCTTCAGGGTGTGAAAGTGTCTAACAAAGTGGGAAAAAAGGCTACAAGGTGATAAGAGTCAGAAACTCTAAGAAAAAAACAAAACCATTGGCTCCCCACTGTCTCAACTTAAAGCCTTTTATAATGTCTCCTACCAAACTTTCCAGTCTTCTTTAATTTCCTCTTCTCATATTTTCCATTTTAGTCAAACTGACATATTGATTATTCTATTTCCTTCTTTTGGTTGTTAGCACAAGGGAACCACCTTTTTACCTCCTAAGTTTTTTCAAAACTCAGGTCAGGTGTCACTTCCCATTTCAAATCCTTCCTAGAAGTTGTAAGATCCTTTTTCTTAAAATGACCCTCAAATACTTTGTATTTATTTTCCATTTACTTCTCTGGCATTCTGTCCACCAACTCCTTTCACCTTCCCAGTGAAATGTAAACTCTTTGAGTGACAGGACTTACTTACTATTTAACCTTTTAGCCTTGTACTTAAAGCTTTATCTTACACATGAAGTATTCAAATGTTTGTTGAATTGAGTCAAATTAACTTTATTCTTTGAGAATATGTTAATCTATCAAGTTAGCCAGTCCCTGACCCATAACAGCTTTTAATCTAAAAAACTAGTAAGTAAATGTATTTCTGATCAAATATTCATTGTTTTTATAGTGAGCAGGGACAAGTTTTTATTGACATATTAGAAATAATTAGATTAAAAAATAATGATCCCAAATGAAGCAAATTTGATAAGCAGGACTTTTTGTGGCAGCAAAAACATGAAACAAAGTAAAGCCCATTGAAACTACCTGCAGGGTGATTTCAGAAAGACCTGACGAGACTTTTATGAACTGATGCTAAGTGAAGTGAGACGAACCAAGAGGACATTTTACACAGCAACAAGAAGATTATGTGATGGTCATGTCTGATGGATGTAACTATTTTCAACAATGAGGTGATTTATGTCAATTCCAATAGACTTGTGATGGAAAGAGCCATCTGCGTCCAGAAAAAGGACCACGGAGACTGGATATGGAGCACAAAATAATATTTTGACCATTTTTGTTGTTTGCTTGCTTTTTTTTTCCTTTCTCGTTTTCTTTCCTTTTGGATCTAATTTTTCTTTTGTAGCATAATAAATATGGAAATATGTTTAGAAAAATTGCACATGTTTTACATATATTGGATTACTTGCTGTTGAGGGAGGGAATGTGGGAAAGAAAGAGTGTGGCACACAAGGTTTTTCAATGAATGTTGAAAACTATCTTTGTATATATTTTGAAAATAAAAAGTTAAAAAATATAATGGCATATTACTTTAATACTATGTTGTAAGGAAAGACCATTGACTACAGTGAAGCATTCTGTGTATGACTGAATACAAACTGAAATAAGTAAAATCCGAAAGCAACATACAAAATGGCAACAATAATGTAAATGATAACAGCAAAACTATTGAAACCCAATGCTTTGAAATGAAAATGACTATTCTTTGCTTCCATAGAGAACATATGGCTGGACATATCTGCTTCTTGGAAGAGTGGGAGGCACTGGGTGTGAAATACTAGGTGTGAAACATATTCAATATTTTGGTTAATCCAGTTGAATTGTTTTTCTTTCTCTTTTCATATCCTTTGTAATAATGAAAAGGGGGAGGAAGAGATTGGGCAATGTAATCGATGTGAAAACAAGAGATATCAAAATTATGTATTTAAAAAAAGAAACAATCAGGTAAATGCTTCTCATATTAATCTCTACTCTTTTAATATTGGGGTCTAAAAAATCACAAGCAATACAATTAGGCTTAGTTTAAAACTTCAAAGATTGATCTAGGGTAGGTGGTCCATTCTTAGAGAAAGACAAATATACATATTACTAATTTTAAAACAAAAACATCACCTGATTGCCACCCTTCTGATAGAGAATCAAAATGATGCTAGGTTAATGCTTGTACAAATACATAAATGAGTCGATCTAGTTAAGTGAATTCTTAGAGTTTCATGCTGCTGATCTAACCTTCAAGAAACTAAGGTCACTTCCATTCCTTGAGGATGAATCAAAGGAAAATGGCAAGGGAAAGGGGGAATATAATTGTGCTTTTAGATCCTTCATGAATTTTTTATCTCATTGATGTGAGTCTTCCTTCCAAAGACAACAATAACCCTCTCTTGTCCATTTCTTCCTACAAATCATCTCTAAAGTATCACTACCCATTTTTAGAAGCTTTCCTTCATTTCTTTAACATTCCATTGACAGCAGAGTACTTTCTTTTTCCATCCACTTTTTACTATACTAGTAGTCCATCTTCTTTTCTTATTAGACATTTTCTCATATATTTCACACCATTTCTTCCAAACAAATTATCCTTGACAGCAGGATGGGGCCAAATCACACCCACCATATCTCTCTGTTTCCCTTTGGATCATTCATAAATTTGATTCTTTAGTGATTGTGGAATCTTGTTTTTTCATAATGGGATTCAAGATACATCTCAAAGTCTACTTTCCAAAAAAAGGTATTCATTGGTCTTTCCCCATCCAAAATATAGACACGCACACACACACACACACACACACACACACACACACAATCTGCTAGAGCACTATTTCTGAGATTATTTCCTATTTTCCCCACATATATTTTCTGTATGCATAATTGACTACATGCTATCTCCCTCATTAGAAAATGAGCTTCTTGAGGACAGGGACTATATTTTTACCTTTCTTTGAGTGTGCCTCACATCTAGGTGCTAATGACTAAAATTACTAATGACTGATATATATTATAAAGAGAAAAATATTGATTTTTCAAAATATGAGCTTTTGTGTCAGAGAGCACCATAGGAATTGAAGATCAAAATCTAGAGCTGGAAGGGTTATTAGAAGATGACAACTACTTCATTTTATAGCTCAAGAAACTGTGGTTGAGAAACTGTGGTTAAGTGACCTTCCAAAATCACACTTTGAATGTGTTTAAAACACTGAAAAATGTCCTTCCTACTTTCTTCCTTCTCTTCAATTTTACAATCAACTACAGTAACTGCCCAAGGTAAATCTATGAGGTCTAATTTAATTGTTTATCCATCTAACTACATATCAGTCAATCAACAAACATTTATTAATCTTCTGTTATATACCAGACACTGGGCTAAGCATAGAGGATATGAAGAAAGGCAAAAGACTGTACTTCTTTTCAAGGAGCTTATGTTTAGGCAAGCCATGTACAGGAGATGTTGAACTCAACAAAGGGAGTGGTACTAAAATGAAGGGGAATTGGTAAAGACTTCCTGCAGAAGAGATTTTAGCTGACACTTGAAGGAATCCAAGGAAGGCAGGAGGTAGAGATGAGGAGGGAAAGTATTTTATGAATGGGGAATATCCAATGAAAATGTTTACAGTGGAGTGCTAGAATATCTTATTCAAGGAACAGCAAGGAGATCAATGTTAGTGGAATAAAGAATGGTAGGGTGGGAATGAAGTAGGTGAGGATTAGAAGGATCTTATTTTTTTCAGGGTAGGGAGGGATATGTTAAACTGATTTCTTTAGCAAAACTGTGATTCTCATTAGACAAACCCTGTATTTTTCATATCACATGGTAACATATATTTACAGAATGGTTTATCATTTAGTTATAAAGTATAATATGTTATCTCACTTGATTTTCACATCATAATGTAGATAGGAACAATGACTTCCATCCCTTTTTAAATTAGGAAACAAAAACTCAGGTTGTGAATGGAGTCCTGATACTGACATCTTGTGATTCCAAATTATTGCATGCTCTTTCCACATTATACAACCCTGAGCTAATAAGTACAGTAAGATTTGTGAATTGAGACATTATTTTCAAAGTATCACTTTAGCCCAACTAAAAGAATAAGGAGATTTAAGTTGTAACTTGGATTCAAAGTCTTGCAAAAATCTCTTCCCTTTGTCTCAGGAGATTTTCCAGCCCCTGAATAGAAATATCTGAGACAGGACAGACACTCAACCCTCTTAAATTTCTAAAGTGGATGAATGGGAGATCAAAGACCCAAAAGCACATTCATCCAATCAGAGGCTTAAAGTGATTAACAGGTCCAAATTGTCCTTAATACCAACCTTCTTTTTAACAAGATAAAGTAGAATAAGCATGTAAAAGGCTCAAAGAATTATAAACAGCACATTCAAAATTCAGCTGCTCTTCTGAAGGATGGAATGCAATCAAAAAAGAGAAGTTTTTGTAGGCTTCAGAAAGGCACTTTATCAGAATTTGATACAGTGGGTAGTTTTAGACTGGAAATCAGAAATATAGAAGTTTGAATCTAAATTAATCAAGTCACAGTTTCCTAATCTAGAAAATGGGGATAACAATAACAACCGTAATAATAATCAGCATCATATGTTTTCTATAACATAGCATAACATAACATAATATAATATATACTTTGATGTAGTATAATATAATGTGTTATAACATAACAATATAATATGATATGATATGATATAATTTAATATAAGCATTATATAATGCTTTAAGGTTTGCAGAGTATTTTACAAATATTATCTATTTTATCATTACAAAATACACAGATGAGAGGTACTATTATTATCCTGCTTTATAGATTTAAACAGCAAAGTAGAGAGAGGTTAAGGGACTTGCCTAGAGTCACATTAGTAGTAAAAGTGTGAAGTAGATTTTTAATTCAGATCTTTCAGATTATAGATTAAAAGTCTTAGACAAACCTTACTATCTTCATGTCAGCTATCATTAGTGCCTAGGAACACCAGAAGCCATTTTCTTAGACATTTATTGATTAGAGTTTAGTCATTAAATCAAACATTTTTGTACATGGAATATCTCATATTTCTCTCAAAGGATATTACTTATAGCAATTTATCAACAGGATAATAAACTTTGTCCAAGTTGGGTTTACATTAGGAATGCAGGGCTGATTCAATATCAGGAAAACTATTGCCATAATTGGCCATATCAATAATAAAACCAACAGAAATTATATGATAATCTGAAAAGATGCAGAAAAGGCTTTTGACAAAATACAGCATCCATTCCTATTAAAAACAATAGAAAGCATAGGGATATAAGGATTTTTCCTTAAAACAATAAGCAGTATCTATCTAAAACCAGCAGCAAGCATTATTTGTAATGGAAAGAAGCTGGATCCATTCCCAATAAAATCAGAACTGAAACAAGGCCTATTATCATCACTGTTATTCAGTATTGTACTTGAACTGTTGGTTTTAGCAATAAAAAAAGAAAAAGAAATGAAAGGAATTAGATTTATTAATAAGGAGATTAAAATTATCATTCTTTGCAGGTGATAAGATGATATACTTAGAGAATCCCAGAAAATCATCCCCAAACCTATCAAATCAAAACAATTCCACAGTTTTAGCAAACTTGCAGGATTTAAAGCAAACCCACACAAACCATCAGCATTTCTATATGTAACTGACAAAGCTCATCAGCAAGAGATAGATAAATTGCATTTTAAATAACTATAGACAAAATGAAATACTTAGGGGTCTACCTGCTAAGAAAAAAGCCAGGAACTATATGAACACAATTATAAAACACTTTTCACAAATATAAAATCAGCTCTAAATAACTGGAAAAATATCAATTTGCTCATGAGTAGGCTGAACTAATTATAATAAAAATGACAATTCTGTGTAAATTGGTCTACTTATTCAGTGCCAAGCAGTAAAACTGCCAAAATTATTTAAAAAGCTAGAAAAATAATAACAATTCATCTAGAAGAACAAAAGATCAAGAATATCAAGGGAATTAATGAAAAAAAATACATAGATGTATATATTATAAAGCAGCAATAATCAAAACTAGTTGGTGCTGGTTAAGAGAGTGATGAATCAATGGAATAGGTTAAATACATCATACAATAATCAATGCCTATAGTAATCTGGTATTTGATAAACCCCCAAACTCTAGCTTCTGGGATAAGAACTTACTATTTCACAAAAATTGCTGGAAAAACTGAAAAATAATATGTCAAGAACTTGGCATAGACCTATACCTCATACCTCATACCAAAACAAGATCAAAATGGGTAAATGGTTTCCTTATAAACTGTGATACCATAAGCAAATTAGGAGAGCAAGGGATAATTTATCTATCAGATCTTTGGATAAGAGAGGAATTTAAGACCAAAGAAGAACTAGAGAACATTATGAAAGGCAAAATGAACAACTTTGAATAAATTAAATTTAAAAAGTTTTGCACAGACAAAATCAACAGAAACAAGATTAAAAGGGCAGTATAAAGCTGGGAAAAAATTTTCACAGTCAATCTTTCTGATAAAGGTCTTATTTCTAAAATATATAAAGACCTAAGTCAAATGTGTTTGAATATAAGTTATTCCCCAATTGATAAATGGTTAACATGAATAATCTTCAAATGATGAAATTAAAGCCACCCATAGCCATATGAAAAATGTTCTAAATCACTATTGATTAGAGAAATGCAAATATGCCCAAAAGGCTACTGTGCATACCATTTGACCCAGCAGTGTCATTACTCAGTGTATCCCAAGGAAATCATGAAGGAAGGGAAAGGACTCGTGTGAAAAAATGTTTATCTCAGCTCTTTTTGTGATAGCAAAAAATTGGAAAATGAGTAGACACTTGTCAATTGGGGAATGGCTGAATAAGCTGTGGAATATAAAAGTAATAGAATATTATTGTTTTATAAAAATGATGAACAAGCTGATTTTAGAAAGGCCTGAAAAGATTTACATGAACTAACAATGAAACAAGCAGAACCAGGAATACATTGTACACAAAAACAGCAAGAATATGAGGTGATCAATTATGAAAGACTTCATTCTTCTCAGTGATTCAAAGCAATCCCAATAGACTTTGGACAGAAAATGCCATTTGCATCCAGAAAATGAACTATGGAGATTGAATATAAATCAACACATGCTATGTTCACTTCTTTTTTTTTTTTTCCTGTTTTTTTTTAATTCTCTTCCACAGTTTTTCTCTTTTGCTCTGAATTTTTTCTCTCAACATCATTCATAAAGCAATGTGCATTTTTTAAAAAATAACATTTAAAAACCAATATTACTGTTGTCAAATTTTCTTAGGTTGCACTTTTTAGAAAAATTTGTTCCAAACCGAAAAAAGAAACAAAACCTTGACAGTGTCACTGTGTGAAATGGAGGCAAAGGTTACCTGCCATTTCAGATTTCACCAAATTCTCCTCTTTCATAGAAGAAAGAGAATGATGGAGAAAGTTCTAAGGAACTTCTGCATTACAACTTTACTTAGTTTCCAGTGAATATTATTTAAGAGATATGATAAGGACCATTCAAATGAAGGGAGTTGGGTCTTTCAAACCATAAGTCAGGAACATAGTAAATGAGAGAGGTATTTAAGAGTTAAAAGGGCAAATGTAATCTCTAGCCTAAGCAATATGTTTCCTTTGATAAGCAATGTTGTTGAAAGCAGAAATGTGATAGCCATTGGCTGATAGATCTGAATGAGGATAGATGTCTTTTGCAAATAAACCATTTCCCAATGGATGGGGAACAGAATAGCAGCTGGAATTGAATATGGTACCTCAGCTGAAGCTGATGGTTGAGGCACAAGGTGAGCTTGAAAGAGCTATAAGTGTTCCACAGCAAAGAATTATTTACTAATCATAATATTCCAAGTGGATCTTGGATAGTAGACCCTAAAGATATTTGGATAGCTGAAAACCAAATGAAGGGGAGACAAAATGTTGGCAGGTAACAATGGAAATATCGTGTTCAGAAAGGAAAAAGTGAGGCACAAGAATTAATGAAAAGTAGACCTCTTAGAGATCAATGTGATAACATCACAAGAAAACATTAACAGGTTTATATTGCCAGTTGCATAAGTTGCTTTTCTGTATTTGTTCCTTGGTCACACGTACCAACTAGATCCATTTTTGTATTATGTGAGTCTCTCTATACTGCATGGAAATTGCTATATGTGATTCAAATGTAGATCTACTCTTCTCACTGAATGAGTGTATCTATAGTATGTATGCAGGTTTTCTGAAATGGAATAACCTTTGTGTATCTTGAATACAAGGCTATTTTATTAAATGGCTTTCCTTTTAAATAAATATGACTTCTGGCTGAGAAGTAAAAGAAAACTGGATGATGGGGGTTCATGATGTATGATTTAGAGAAAATTTTTACCCACAAAAATTGAAACATTTGGTTGCTTCCTAGGCAACCATGTCTGACATCCTATAAATTTACTTAATGTGAAGCTCATAATTGTATCTCATTTGAGACTTTTGAACTGAACTGAACTTTTCCTGAATATAGCTCTAGAAATTTACAGTCAATCTAGGTTTTAATACCTATCAACTTTGCTGCTAATTAGATTAATTGCCGTGTGACCCAAGGGAAGGTCACTTTACCTGTCTGTGTTCTATTTCCCTTGTGTAAAAGGTGGATTAAAATGGCTACCTATCACTTTTTACCTCATAGAGATTTTGTGAAGCCAAATAGAAAAGAAAATAAAGCTTTGAATTTTGTGGGGGGAATCTCTACAAAAATCCAAATTATGAAAAAATAACCAAATATTATTTTCCCTAGAATTCTATCAATCTATTTTATATTAGTTGACTTGAATCACAATATGTCTAAGAGGTAATCATTGATTTTCATGATAATAATCCTCAAGCTCTGAATGATTAGTCTTCTAAATCATTAAAAAAAGGATTAAACTGGATTAAATTAATTAATTCAGTATAATTTTTGTAATGAGCCCATTTCATTATATTCTATTTCTTTGAGAATTTGTGATATAAGTATGGTGCACTCATGCATGGTAGTTTTTTAATAAATCCAAAAATGAATTTCCTTATGTTGCTAAATACTGATCGTTTACTATAAAGCCACTTTTGTTGTATAGAATCTTTCTGGTTGCATCAAATTACTTTGCAGTGTTTTCATAGGAATAATTTCAAGAATCCAATGAAATTCAGAATGAAGGCAGATAAAAAGACTTTCAGAAGTCATGGGATGTTCAGAAATACAGTAAACTCAAGATTGATGCAGAAGTTGATTGTCAATGTAATGTGATGAGAAATATTAGGAAGAATACCTTTCTCTCCTATATACCACCATACCTTTTCCACTATTGTCAACATTTCCCCCATTATAGCTTCTTTTACTATGTATAATGCACTGTAGGCTCCTCTTGGAATACATCATACAATCCTTGGAGATTTTTCCTGGTACATTTATTAAGGGCTGTTTTCTGCATATCCCTCTGAGAGGGACAACATAATAGTTCCCTAAGGCTTGCTAATAATAGCTGAGGCAATAGGAAAATCCTGGTTCTTTAAAAGTAGACAATGAGATATTAGGGAAAGGGAGAAGAAATAAAAGTAAGAGGCTATGAAGAATTATATTTTTGACAAGAGATAGCCCTGCTTGACTTTTGAGGTTTCTTTGTTTGGTCTTTGCAATGTTGAGATACTCCCAAGTATTTATGAAGCCCTTTGGAAAACTCCATGTTCCACAGAAATTTGACAAATAAGATACTTACTTTGCAAGGTGAAAACAAGCAGTGTAACATAGAACTTTAAGGGGGAAAAAAACTCCCATGGAAATTGTAAAAGCCACTAATATATAAGAAAATGTTCAAAAAAAATTAAAAGAAAAGAAAAAAAAAATGTTGAGTAGTATATAGTGGATTTTCTAATACCTCCTTGCAAGCAGTTGCCACCTGCAGTGACCTTCTGTGTGATTATAGTTTGAAACTTAAATATTTATGAAAGTATTTTGAATAGGCATTTAATTTGGACAATCTAGTCCATCCAAACGGGTCTAGAGGCCTTAATAGTTCATCCATTAGGACCAAGAATAGATGTATTGGCCATTGATCTTCAGCATCTTTCTTCTCTTCTGCTCAAAGGACAATGGCTTTTGTGCTGATTTTTCTATGTAGGTGAAATCTATAAGAATATTACACTGTATTTTAGTGGAATATATTGTCCAGATGAGTATATTTGACGAGGAAAGCACAGCCATACATATTTATTTCATATCTAGTTATATTTGACTTTTTAGTAAAGCTATCACAAGATGATATTTGTTGAAATAAAAACCAGGTTCAAAGGGGCTTGGTAAATTTTTTAAAAATATAATGAGTATGTTCTGTTCAGTCTATTATTTTTAAAAATTATCCCACATATCTTCTTTACTGGTGTGAACCTCAGACAGACTGCCTGCACTACTGCTCAGAGTATAATATCCTAAACTACATAATACAAAATGGATTTTTATATGCAAATAATTAGGTGGGTGGTTTAAATCAGCATTTTCCAGAGAGGCATTGTTGATTCCAGTGGACTTGTATTATACATTTTATATTGCATTTCAAGTCAATGATACAGCCAGAACTTATTGCAAACTGAATTTTGGAGGCACATGTTAAATCAGTGGATATGTGCTTATTAAAAAAGAAGCATTCACACTGAGTCTGAGTATGCAGTGTTTCTAAGATACTGCAACATGTAAGAGGCTGCATATACTATAAACATTGCTTATTTTTAGTGTAGGTTTCAACAGAGTTTGTTGTTTCCAGTATGTTGTACAATAAAGTTATCTGTATGCTTCTTGAAGTGATTGCATTTGACTATGTGTAGAGAGGTCCACCAAAAATAAAAAGAACCAGGTCAAGTTTTTCTTTGGTAATTTTAGCTGGGGAATTTTTCCCTTCCATGTCCTTCCTCTTTGATTCTTTTCTTTTCCACTAATCTCACAATCCTTTCCTTTCCCCCACAATTCTTACAGAAAGCTTCATCTCTTCAGTTATAGGGGAAGATGACCTGATAAATTCATTAATTCTGAGTTCTTAGCAAATTTAAATTAGCAATTCCTAAGAAAGTTGTTTCATTTAAAAGGGGGGTACAGGAAAGGGGCAATATTTGACCTAAAGAAAATAAAACACTAATTGAGATACTTCATTGAACATATTATTTTTGGAAAGGGGGAGTTATCTTCGTGATATGCATCAAATCACAATATGTAGGCAATAACTCTGACTACATACAAGAACAATCCTGTCTAGAATGTAGGAAGGACAAGTTCCTCTGTTGTCTTCTTCTATGGCAACCAGAGTCAAATTACTTGAAGAGAATACCTGCTTCATATTCTTGATTAGAAAGCAAAGTGAAGGCTAAAGAAAGATAAACAAATAGTCTTCAAATCTCTTGGAGAGTCCTCTTTTCAGTTCTAGTGTCCACAAAATGAAAGGATCAAGAGAACTCAAAATGTATTCTGAAAAGAGTTACAAAAGTTAATGAAAGGAGTGAGGATAAATAGCTATGGGAATTGGAATTCCATTTAAAGCTAGAAGATTATATAGGGTAAGGTGCTCTGAAAGTGAAGGATTTTACCTGGTTAACCTTTTTTTAAATTTTTTTTCATTTTTATTAAAGTTTTTTTTTTCACTTGGTTAACCTCAAAGATGCCTCCTAGTCTTAAGATCCCTTGGTCTTCATTTTACAGAAGAAGAAACTGAGACTTATATCCCTGCTTTAGGAAGATCATTTTTGACAGCTGTTTGGAGGATAGATTGGAGCAGGAAGCAAAAGTAATTAAGAAGAAAAATTCAATAGCTATTACAATAGTCAAGGTGAGAGGGTTTGAACTGGGACAGTGATCAAGTGAGCAAACATGAAAGGGATATTTTGAATATAGAATCAATAAGATTTGGGAATTATGGGAAGACAGTAAAAGGAAAAATAGCTGAGGATAATTCTAAGTTTGCAAAACCAGTGTTACTAGAAGAATAGTAGCCTGTTCAACTGAATCAGAGAAGTTTGGAGGAAGAGTAAGTTTACAGGGGACATAATAAATTCTGTTTAGTGTGTGCTGAGTTTGAGGAAGGTTAAGAATGTGAACAGCATTATAATGATTTAGAATGAAATATTTCCTGGCCTTAAGAATTGTCAAGTTGCTAAGATGGCTGATGAAAAGAATAGAAGGGAAGAAACCCTTAAAATAAATAGGGTTCATCCTTTGAATCCTTCCTGGGAGTAGAGCACTAAGCTGGCTGACAATAAAAAGATCCTTTTCAGCTGAAAGATTTCTATTTTTTTTCTCAATAGTATTTCATTTTTCCAAATACATGGAGAGGGAGTTTTCAACATTTATTTTTACAAAATTTTGTGTTGTAAATTTTTCTTCCTCCCTTCCTTGCCTTCCCCCTCCCCAAGACAGTAAGAAATCTGATATGAGATATGTACAATATTGTTAAATATATTTCTATATTTGTCTTGTTGTGCAAGAAAAAGCAGACCAAAAGGGGAAAAAAAACATGAGAAAGAAAAAGCAAACAAACAAAAAAGGTAAAAACACTATGTTCAAATTCATAGTCCCTATAGTTCTTTCTCTGGATTCAGATGATATCTTCCTTGCCAAGAATGTCCATTTTTTTTTTGTGGTGGGGGGGTGAGGTAATTAGGGTTAAGTGACTTGCATAAAGTAATGCAGCACACAGCTAGTGAAGTGTCTGAAGACATTTTTGAATTCAAAGCCTCCTTTGAAGTCTCTTTGCATTGTGCCATTTAGCTGCCACTAACTTCTATTCTTAATAGCATTCTTTGACCTATGATTTCAGGTGGCATAAATTCTGTGAATGGCAAAGAATTCTCAGGTCTGCTGTCTATTGACATTTATATGATACCACACTATTCTATCTTTCTCTTTCCTTTTCTCTGGCTTCACTGCAGAAAGTATGCTATGTTTTGTCTTTTCTTCCTTGCCAAGCAATAATTAACTAGGCAAGCTTTTCTACTATTTGAGAAAATAAGTAAAAAGGCTTTTGGAGGAATGTCTCTCCACCAATTATAAGGCAAATAAAGATTTCTTTGAAGTAATGAGATTTTTTTCTCCTTTATCCTATAATCAGAGAATTTATCCAATTTACTAGCAGACTCTTCTTTTTTTTAAATGTAGAACTTGGATTCTTTATCTATTATCCCTTACTATTATTAAATAGTTGGCTTACTTCTTATTAAAGTCCAAAGTAGAATAGTGAAAATTTCTGGAAGCTAATCATTCTTGAAAGTCATCACTGATAAGATGTTCCAGCCTACAGCATAAGCCTAAGGACACAAATTCATAATAAAATCATAATAAAAATGTTAAGGGTTTTTTTTTTTTTGAGATTATGGTATTGATAGGCTAGAGTAGGGCAAAAGAGGAACTTAAAACTCTATCCCATGAAAATCAGTTGGAGTATTTTTAAAGCAGAAAGTACAAAACCAGAATGATTAGACAGGAGGGAATAAAAATCCAAGGTAAAAATTGAAATTAAATGGGTAACTTCTAGATGCACTCAAGTTTCTGGAGTCCCGGGGTGGGGACAACTTCTTAGAAGGTCCTATTGCCAAGACACTGCTGGAGATATGTGAAAACTCTGGGAAAAGTGTAGCATCCCGTTTTATAAAAAGTAAAGTGGATGACAACTACAAAAGTCAATGAGCTTGATTTTTATTTCTGGCAACAATTTTAGAAAACACTACAAAAAGGTAGTTCATGGACACTGAGGGAAGAAAACAACAATAATCAAGTTTGATCATGATTTCAACATGAATAACTCATATAAAATAAAGTTCATTTTCTTTTTTTTTATAGTGAAACTAGATCATCAGCACAATAGTTGGCTTATTATAAGGGCTTTACAATGCTATAATTAGTTTATATATATTTAATCAAAATATTTAATAAGTCTATCATGCTATTCTTATAGAAAATATTAAGTGAGGCCTAAATGATACTTTAATTAGGCATATTTTGAAATATATGAATTCTTATATCTAAGGCTTCAAGTGGTCTGTTTATAGCTCTGAGCTGTTAGCATTTTGATCAGCAACTTTAAAAAAGAAGAAATAAGTCATATTTATCAAATTTTACTTGACAAAAAACTATGAGTAAGAATTGACATGTTTGATTGAAGAAAGATCTAGAATGGATATAACAAAAAAGAACTTAATAAAATGTCATTTAAAAATAAAATTACAAAATAAAATAATCACGTTTTTAAAAATCAATTTCATAAATGTAGGATGAGCCATTTTATAAAATTGTAAATCTATAGCTGGAGAGCCATCTATCTAATTCTCTTTTCTTTACAGAGTAGGAAAGTGTCAGTAGTAAGTATAAACTGCCAAAGTTTCATTGCTAACTCAAATTACATGGTTTTAAATTCATTCAAGTTAATTCCTAAGTTGAATTACTGTCATGTTTTCCTCTAGTTATTCAAAATATGAAAACTGTACATTTAGCAATCCATTTAATATGTTGACTAGCTTAAGATCTAGAAATTTTAGTGGACAACACACAAAACAAAAGCTGCTATAAATACTTTTGTATATTGGGATCTCTTTCCTTTTTCTTTGGGATACAGACGTAGGAGCAATATTTCTCTGTTAAAGAGTATGGACAATTGCATAGCCCTTTAGGCTTAATTTCAAATTGTTCTCCAGAATGATTGGACAAGTACTCAATTTCACCAACAGGCCATTAGTGTCTCTGTTTTTCTCTATCCTCTTCAGCATTTATCATGTCATGTTAGCCAATCTAACAGGTATGAAGTGGTATCTCAGTCTTGTGGTTTTTCTTTAATGTGGTTTTTCTAATCAATAGTGATGTAGAGCATTTTTCATGTAACTATTAATACCTTTGATTTCTTTTTCTGAAAACTGCCTGGTCTTATCCTTGGACCATTTATCAACTGGGTGATTGCTATTATTTTATGAATTTGGCTTATTATATTAGATCTTTATCAGAAAAACACTATTTTTTTTTTTTACAATTCCTCATTCTCCTTCTAACTTTGGCTACATTGATTTTGTTTGTACATAACCTTTTAATTTCCTATAATCATACTTTCTACTATCCTCTCTATCTCTTGTTTGGTCACAAATTCTTCCCTTATTCTTAGGTCTTTGAAAGCTAATTTTTTCCATGCTCTTAATTTGTTTATGATATCACTCTTTATATCTAAAGCATGTGCCATTTCTACTTCTATAAAATAATATTTTGGTAGTTTGGTATGGCCTCAAATGAGTAAATTAATTAAAATAGAATTGTCATTTTATTATTATATAATATAATTATCAATATACTATTTGTGAATAATTAATATTTCTCCAGTTATTTACATATCTTTATTTGTGTGAAAAGTAGCTCCCTGGGAAACTTTCAGGATTTTATCAGTTTGCTAATGTACAAGCAACTGATCACTTCCAGTAGGAGTTCCATTCTGAGAACTTACCACACTGATAAAATACAGATACAGCCAGTAGGAGGGTCTTAGACACAGCACAGATCAATAATCAAGACCCTCACCCACTTCGGCCCTCAATCAACAGGGCAGTGGTGAAGCCTGAATTCTCAGAATAGAAGTCAATTTACTAGCCCCAGGAGCTGAGCAACAACAGGTGTGTCTAGGCCAGGCTACCCCAGTGTAGCAAGCAAGTCACCAAACATTTTAGGTCTCAATACTCAAAGACAGTGATCCCACACAAGAAGCTTGGGTCAGTGCCTCTATACCCCAGAAGCAGAGTTAAACTTTAAAAGATACAAAATAAGCTTAAAATGAACAAAAAAACAAAAAAAGATCCATGACCATAGAAAACTACTGTAGCAACAGGGAAGATCAAACACAAAGTCAGAAAAGGACAAAATATTTACATATGAAACTTCAAAGCCGGGTATGAATGAGTTTCAAACCCCAAAAGTCTTAGAAGAACTCAAAAAGATTTTCAAGTCAAATAAGAGAGGTAGAAGAAAATTAGGGAAAGAAATGAGAGGTATAAAAAGAGTCAACAGCTTGTAAAAGAAACAAATCCTTAAAAAGAAAAATTATTCAAATAGAATAGGAGATTCACAGGCTAACTAAAAAAAATTCCTTAAAAATTAGAATTGGGTAAGTGGAAGCTAATGACTCTAGAAGACATCAAGAATCAACCAAAATCAAAAGAATGAAAGAAATAGAAGAAAATATAAATACCACATAGGAAAAACAACTGACCTAGAAAAGAGATCTAGGAAAGATAATTTGAGAATTATTGGACTACCTGAAAGCCATGTGATCAAAAAAGAGCATGTACAGCATTTTTCAAAAAGTCATTAGGAAAAGCTGCCCTGATATCCTAGCAAAGAACAAAATAATCATTGAAAGAATCCACTGATCACCTCCGGAAAGAGATCCCAAAATGAAAACTCCAAGAAATATTTTAGCTAAATTCCAGAATTATATGATCAAAGAGGAAATACTGCAAGGAGCTAGAAAGAATCAATTCAAATTGAATATTGAGGAGCCAAAATCAGGGTTGCTCAGGATTAGTCCATTAGTATCAGAGGGTCTGGTATCTGATATTTCACAATGCAAAGAAGCTCAACCAAAAATCAACTACCCAACAAAATTAAGCATAATCTTTTAGAAGGAAAGATAAATATTCAATGAAATAGAGGACTTTTAATAATTCCTGATGAAAAAAACCAGAAGTAATTAATAAAATTAAATCTTCAAATACAAAACTCAAGGGAATCAGAAAAAGATAAACTAGAAAGAAAGAAAAAAAGCATCCTATTATTTAAGGGTTAAACTGTTTATATCACTAGATGGGAAGATAATACTTGTAATTCTTGAGAACTGCATGAGGACATTTAGAAGGGGTATACATAAACTTAGGTTGTATTGGGAGAAGAGGAAAGATGAGATAAAATGAGGTCGATTAGATTACTTGAACAAGAGATGTATTACAGTAGAATGAAAGAAGGAGAGAGATGAGCATTGTTTGAACCATAATTTCATTAGATTTGTCTCAGAGAAGGAATGACATACATACTCATTTGGGTGTAGAAATTTATCTTACCCTAGAGGGAAGTAGAAGAAAAAAAATGAAAAGAGAAGAAAAGGGATGGATAGAAGTAATGGCAGAAGTAGCAGGGGAAAGAGGAAATAGAAGGGAAGAAGCGTAATAAAAGAGAGGGCAGATTGAGAGAGGCAGTGGTCAGAAGTAAAACACTAATAAGGAGAGACAGAATGAAAACATAAAAAGAAGTTTAAAAGGGGAGAAAATAGGATAGAAGGAAATACACAGCTTGTAAGCATAACTGTGAATGTTAATGGTATAAAATTTCCCATAAAATGGTAGAACATAGTAGAGTGGATTAAAGACCAGAATCCTATACCATATTGTTTCCAACAAACACTTTAGACGCAGAGATAGGCACAAAGTAAACGTAAAAGGCTATTTCAGAATAGATTATGCTTTAGTTGAAGTTTTTAAAAAGTAGCAATCCTGATCGCAGAGAAAGCAAAAGCAAAAATAGATCTAACTAAAAGAGATAAGGAAGGAAACTACATCATGCTAAATATTTCTAAATTTCTAAAGGCTTACATGAATAAAATAGAGAAAGAGGAGATCAATAAATTGGACATCCAATGAAAAAAGGCAGCAACATAACAATCAAAGATCCTTAATTAAATACCAAATTAGAAATTCTGAAAATCAAAGGAGAGTAATACGATTGAAAATAAGAAATCTATTGAAATAATAGATAAAAATAAAATAAGAAATAATTAAAATAATAAATGAATAATAAACTAGGAGTTGGTTTTATGGGGAAAACAGTAAAATAAAATAAAAAAGATTTACCCTGGAGGGCCTCAGAATCAGTCAGAGTCAGGATCAATCAAAGTCCTTGGTCTTTAAGTGGAGAAAAGAAAGAGGCAGGCAAGCTGCCACATGGCTTGCCAAAGATGAATCCTTGACTCTAGAATCCAGATCCTGAAATCTCTATCGTTCTCATCCTTTGGCAGAGTGATTCTGACTCTCTCCCTCAGCCCTCCAATCTTTGTCTACGATTACCTCACCACCACACCAATGGTGAGGAGAGACATCACATCACCATCTCACATGTATATGTATATAGAACCATTATCTCACATTGAATAGGTAATTAACCTTAAGTCCTCTGCTTTCTGATTCAAGTACACCTTTTTAGAGCTTCAGCCTTCTATGGAAAAAGGAAAAAAGAAAACCAAATTACCAGCATCCAAAATGAAAAGGATGAACTTACCTCCAATGAAGAGGAAATTAAAACAATAATTAGGAGCTCTTTTGCCCTCCTGTACACCAATAAGTCTGGCAACTAAATGGATGAATACTTAAAAAACTAAAAATTTCCCAGCTTAACAGAGGAAAAAAAATACTTAAATAACATCATTTTACCAAAAAAAAAAAAAAAAATGAACAAGTCATCAATGGATTCCTTAAGAAAAAATCTTCAGGATCAGATGAATTCACAAGTGAATTCTTCTGAACATCTATAAAACATTAAATTCTAATGCTAAATAAATTATTTTAAAAATAGGTGAAAAAAGAAGTCCTGCCAAATTCCTTTTATGACCCAGATATGGTGCTGATATGAAATTAGGAAGGGCCAAAACAGAGAAAGAAAATTACAGACAAATCTTGTTAATGAATATTGATGTAAAACTTTTATTTCTTTTTTTCCTTTTTGATGTTTTCTCCCATTATTCATGTATTTATTTATTATTATTTGCTGAGGTAATCAGGGTTAAATGACTTGCCCAATGTCACAAAGCTAAGAAGTATTAAGTGTCTGAGGCTGGATTTGAACTCAGGTCCTCCTGACTTCAGGGCCAACATTCTATCCACTGTGCCATCTAGCTCCCCCTACATTAATTTCTTATATATACATTTTTCTGTGTATTTATAAATCATTTGGGGAGAGAAAAATAGAACAAAAGGAAAAAAAAATCATAAGAGAAAAAAAATAAAGGAAAAAAATGAACAAAACATGTGTTGATTTATTCTCTCTAGTTCTCTCTCTGGATGCAGATAGCATTTTCTATCCAAAGTTTATTGGAAATGTTTGGATCAATGAACCACTGAGAAGAACCAAGTTTTTCATAGTTGATCACTGCACAATATTGCTGTTACTGTGTACAATGTATTATTGGTTCTACTTATTTCACTCAGAATCAGTTCACATAAATCTTTCCAAGCCATTCAAAATCAGTGTGGTACAAAATTTTTTAAATAAAATGTTAACAAAGAGATTATAATAATTTATCACTGGGATAATACCAGCAGGGCTGGTCCAATATTAGGAAAACTATCAGCATAATGGACCATATTAATAACAAAACCCCCCAAAAATGATATGATTATCTCAAAAGATGAAGTAAAAGCCTTTGACAAAATACAGTAGCCATTACTATTAAAAATACTAGAAAGCATAGGAATAAATGTAGTTTTCCCTAAGATAATAAGCAGCATCTATATAAAACCATCAGCAAGCATTAATTGTAATTAATAAGCTAAAAACCTTGCCAGTAACAACAAGGGCAAAGCAAGGATACCTATTATCATCCCTATTATTCAATATTGTACTACAACTTTAGCAATAAGAGAAGAAAAATAAAGTGAAGAAATTAGAACAGGCAATGAAGAAACAAAAACATTACTCTTTGCAGATGATATAATGATGTACTTAGAGAATCAACTAGAAAAATTATTTGAAGCAATTCACAACTTTAGCAAAACTGAAGAATATAAAATTAATCCACATAAATCATTGGCATTTTTATATATTACCAACAAAGCCCAACAGCAAGAGATAAAAAGAGAAATTCCATTTAAAATAACTGTAGACAATATAAAATATTTGGAAGAAGTCTACTTGCCAAGATAAACCTAGGAACTATATGAATGTAACTTTTCACACAAATAAAGTTAGATTTAAATAATTAGAAAATTATCAATTGCTTGTTGCTTGTGGGCATGTTCGGCTATTGTTCTAAAATGGCAATTCTATATTAATTAATTTACTTATCAAGAAATTATTTTATAGAACCAGAAAAAAATTTTTAAATTCATCTAGAAGAGAAGGTCAAGAATACCAAAGGAAGTAATAAAAAAAAATAAAGAAATGGATCAATCATTAAAACTTGTTGGTATTGGTATCAAACTATTATTTGATAAACCTACTATTTGACAAAAACTTGTTAGAAAACTGGGAATAGTATAGAAGAAACTAGTCATTGACCAACATCTCATATTGTAAACCAAAACAAAGTCAAAATGGGTACATGATTTAGTCAAAAAGGATAATACCACAAGCAAATTAGGAGAGAAAACTACTATACCTGTCATAACTATAGAGAGTGGAAGAATTAATGGCCAAATATGAGTTATATAAGATGGATAATTTTGATTACATTAGCTTGAAAATCTTTTTCATAAATAAATCCAATGCAACAAAAATTAGATGAGCATCAGAAATCTGGGAAATAATTTTTATTGTTATTATTTCTAAAAGGCCCTCATTTTTAAAAATGTATACAGAACTGAGTCAAATTTATAAGAATGCAAATCATTCCCCATTTTATAAATGATGAAAGGATATGAACAGGCAATTTTCAGATGAAGAAATCAAAATAATGTGTATTCAAGTGTAAAAATGTTCCAAATCTCTATTGATTAGAGAAATGCAAATTAAAAGAACTCTGAGGTACCTTATATTTATCAGATTGACTAATATGGGAGAAAGGGAAAATGAGGGAATATGGGAAAATTGGAACACTAATGCAATATTGGTAGAGCTATGAACTGATCCAACTATTCTGAAGAGCAATAAGGGCTATAAAACTGTACATCTTTTGATCCAGCAATACCACTACTAAATATCCCAAAGAGAACATTAAAAAACTGGGAAAGTTTTAAAATCTTCCAAAAATGTTTGTAGCTGCTATCTGTGGTAGCAAAAAACTGGAAAACAAGAGGATGTTTATTAATTGGGGAATAGTTGAACAAATTATAATATATATATTACATATATAATATATAATTCATATAATATATGAATGTAATATAGGAAAAATAGTATCCATTCAGTAAGGAATTATAAACATAAAAACCTGGAAAGGCGTGAAGTAAGCAGAACCAGAAACCATTAAACACAGTATCAGCAACATGGTACAGATGATCAACTATGATAGACTTAGCTCTTCTCAACATACAGTGTTCAAGATAATTCCAAAAGACTTATGATAGAAACTGCTATCCACATTCAGAGAAAGAACTATGGAGTCTAAATGCAGGCCAAAGTATACTATTTTCATATTTTTTTTCCCTTTCTTGTGATTTTCCCGGTTTATTCTATTTTTTTTGTAACATGACTATGTGGAAATATTTTTAATATGTATAACCTTTATTAGATTGCTATAATCAAATTAATTGCCATCTTGGGGACAGGAGAGGAGAGAGAAGGAGAAAAAATGAAAATCAAAACATTATAAAAGTAAATGTTAAAAATGAACAAATAAATTTTATAAAAAATACAGTTATATTGCTACCCATCCTTTTTGCCCAAAGGAAAAGAAAAAGAAGCTCAATATGTCAAGAGTGCAGGATTGCAGCAAAAACAGCTACATTAAGTTAGGCATATTTTTTCCAAAACAAGGGAGACAACCCTTCTAGTTTACTCTTCCCTTGTCAGAACTTAGTGGGAATTCTGTGTTGAGTTCACAGCACTATAGTTTGGGAAGAACATAGAAAATTACTGGAGCATATTTAAAGAGAACAATTGGGATGATGTGAGGTCTTGAAGACATGTTAAATGAAGAATAATTAAAGGAAGTAAAGATACATAATTTGAGACTTAAAATTATAAATTCTGTCTTTGCACATTTAAAGGATTTTTTTTTTAGTGTAATGAGAGAATATATTTGTTTTGTTTGTCTTCAACAGGAAGAACTAAAAAAATTGGTTAAAATGTGTAGGAAGGCATTTTCAGGCTGAATGTTACTTAAAAAAAAAAAAAAAAAAAAAAAAAAAAAAAAAAAAAAAAAAAAAAAAAAAACTTGCCCACAATTAATTAGAACTATTTCTGACAATAATGGTTTCCATTTCTTGAAGGTTTCCATTTTGAGGTGCTCTTTGAACTAGATGACCACTAAGGACTCCCTCCATTCACATTTTGTCATTCTGTCAAATGGACATATTTAACCTGTGGAGGAGAACATGTAGTTTGGGGAATATCATAGTAGCCTTCAATTATTTGAAAGATTGTCTTATGAAAAAGAAATTAGCCTTGATGCCCAAAGGGTAAAAAAAGGGTCAATGGGTGAAAAATCTTGGCTTGATATCAGGAGAGAAAATCTGACCTGAATGTAATTCATTTTTATTGGGAACTCTCAATAAGGACATCCCTCAATTAGTAAAACTAATATAGTTTCTTGTGAAACTTAAAAATTAAGTATTTTGCCAGGGTAACACAATCAGAATGTGGTAATGATGAGACAAGAACTCACATCTTCCTTTTAGATCAACTCTTTATCCATTATGCTTCATGTCTTTCAAACTTATTCATGTCATGTGATAATGATTGAGTAAATCCTTCCCACATAGTATTTTTGCATTTTAGCTAGATTTCTTCTCCTTAAAACTAAAGGAATAATTAAAGATTTGCATGAAACTAGCAGTTTGGGACAGAGATACCTTTAATAATACTTCAAATCCTACTAACTCACTATATATTTTGGGTCAGTCCTAGCTTTCAGGCAAAATGAGCTTTAAGCTTTTTATTTCAACTATGTCAAAATAATGTTTCTCAAATTATGTAGCTCTTTCTGTTAAAAATAACTCTAAAATATGTTTTACATGTTCATTTTGTAATGCATCTTCTTTGCATTATATTATTTGAGTCAAAACACTCAGTGAAGTAGGTAATATAAGAGTTAATATTTAATAAATGAGAAAACTGAGGTTTAGAAAATCTTAGTGTATATGATCATTGACATCAAACACATTATTTTCAGTCCCTTTTTTTTTAGAAAGACTAAATTATTAGCTGGAATAAATGGATTTATTCTTTATGTTTTTGTTTGTTTAGTATAGTTAAAGAAATGGAGAAATCCCATTATTAGAAATGTCCCTCCATTTGAATGAGAAGAATATAGGAATCTGTTGTCATTTAACTTTCCCAAGGGATCTGGATTATATCAATGTTCAGCATATTTTTGACTCTGATTGATATATATGTGCTTAATCCAGAAATGAATCTAATTTCCCTAAGAAATTATGAGATGTGGACTTGTCCTAATTTTTCCAACCAATAGGTGGTGGTGGCGAATAAATGCAAGAATTAGCTAACATGGAACCTGCTACTTTGTTTTTATAAAAGAGAGGTCCTAGAGAGATACTACTAACTAGCATTTGACTTTTTTCCTTTGAGAAGTCAGTTGATTTACCTGGTGATAGAAGATATGTTAGTCTGACTCCTTTATTGAAACAGAGAATACATACTTATAAATATATTCAATGAAGGAAAGAAAATAAACATTTATATAGTCCCTACAATGTGTATTCCCTTTACAAGTTTTATCTCTTTTAATCATTGAAATAACTATAAAAATTAGATGCTTTTATTATTCTCATTTAACAGTTGAGAAACTCACAATTCTTAGATTGGCTAAGATGACAGGAAAAGATCATAAATGTTGGAGAGGATGTGAGAAAACCAGGACACTACTACATTATTGGTGGAGTTGTGAAGTGATCCAAACATTCTGGAAAATAATTTGTAACAATGCAAAGACTGTTACAAAATTATGCTTACCCTTTAATCCAGCAGTGCTTCTATGGGGTCTGAATGCCAAAGAGATCAAATAAAAGGAAAAGGATCCACACATGCAAAAATGTTTATAGAAGTCCTTTTTGTAGTGGAAAGGAACTGAAAACTGAGTGGATGTTTATCATTTGGGGAATATCTGAATAAGTTATGGTGTATGAATATTCTGTATAATTATTGTTCTATAAGAGATGATCAGCAGGCTGGTTCAAGAAAACTTAGAAAGATTTACATGAACTGATGCTAAGTGAAGTGAGTAGAACCAAGCAGAACCAAGAATACTATACACACCAACAAGAAGATTATGTGATGATCAACTGTGGAGGAATTGACTGTTTTCAACAATGAGGTGATTCAAGGCAATTCCAATAAACTTGTGATGGAAAAAGCCATCTGCTTCCAGAGAAATGGAGATTGAATGTGCATAAAAACATGGCATTTTCACCATTTTGTTGTTTGGTTTTTTGTTTGGTTGTTTTTTTCTCATGTTTTTTCCCCCTTTTGATATATTTTTTTCCTATGCAGCATGACAAATATGGAAATATGTTTAAAGGAATTGTACATGTTTAACCCTATATTGGATTGCTTGCTGTCTAGCTAGGAGAAGGGGAAGGGAGGGAAAGGAGGAAGAAAAGGGCTTTGCAAGAGTGAATGTTGGAAATTATTTTTGCATGTATTTTGCAAAATAAAAAGCTCTTATTATTATTGTTTTTTTAAAACAGTTGAGAAACTAAGGTTAGCAGAGATTAAATGATTTGGTAGGTTCACAGAACTAGTGATGGATTTAAACTTAGGTTTTGCTGAGTAAGTCCAGCACTCTGTTGCCTAATAGCCCAAAGTCTGGATCAAAAATAAATAAATAAATAGGTACATAGGGAGGTAGATCGATAGATAAATGAACTCTCTTCATCTGTCTCTGTTTCTGTCTTTATCACTCTCTCTCTCTGTCCATACACACACACACACACACACACACACACACACACACACAATATCAGATTACCAGATAATCAGAATTTATAGCAAAATTCACAAAATGGAAAGAATTCTAGTAAGTGAACCCACTGCCTTTACCCCCAAAGTAAAGTATATTACTCCTAAACTTGTCAACATATTAACTGGATTCCTAAATCTCCAGGTACACATTTTGGATAACTGGGAGAAAGGGCAGAACTAATTCAACTTAGGAGCTAGTCTTTGCATAATTTAACATTGCCATGGATAGTCACACCTGTGCATTTGGCAAGCATGATTTTCAGCTCAGCTTTCAGTAATTGGAATTAACTCTAACCTCAGCAGGGAGATGTTAGTACAAAGCCTTTAAAAAAAAATTAAAGCTTTTAGAATGGCTTTGAAAATGTGATGCCTTATGGGTATCTATGGCCTCAGTAATTCACATGTTACATCAAAAACAAGAAGCTCACAGACTTATAAAGAGAATTAAATGCAGGTAATGGAATGCCCTGGGCAGGGTGTAGAAGTCAGAAGACCAATCAGTTTGGGTTTTACTTAGAGAATTTTAGCAAAGTGTATGCAAATGAATCACTGTCTCTCATCCCAAACTGTGTACATTGCAAACACTTAAGGGAGAGACTTAATTTTGATGAGATCTACAAGCTCTGCTTCAGGTGAAATTCTCAATGCTGGAAATAAAGTCACTCGGCTTAGTAAATTGTTCACATTAAAAATCATAAATACTTAATGTCTGCTACAGGAACAAAATGGCCAGCATAAAGGACCGATGATGTAACATTTGCCTAATCTTTAAGCATGTGCCTCTGTGTAAAATATATCGTAGACTGCAATTGGTGCTGGAGTAGAAAAATGTGAACAGTCTGATTTAAACAGAACATGTTGAAACGAGATTAACGACGACAGGGCTATGGGGGTCTTCATAACCAAATTAAAAGGCACCAGGAGCAGCAGCTTTGCTTTAAAACAGTTGCATTATGAATCACTTTCTTTGCATTTCAAGGGATTTCAGGGAAAAATGCAAAAAGTCTGTGTAAGCATCTAACTAATGAGAATGTCCTTCCAGTAGATGTAAATATATGTAATTTCAAGACCTGATTTATCCTATTCTTTGCTCCTATCTTTCCATGAGCATTGCAAGAGCTTATCCTGACCACTTTGGGGGTTATAAAAAAGAACTTTTAATGGTCTAGTCACAAGCTCAAGTCATGGGGAAAGAAATGGAATTAGGACACCTGAATCCTTAAATCAAAACTATCAATGGTGACACAACTGGACTAATAGGGAAGGAAAAAAAAAACATTAATATAGCATGTACTATGTCCCCAGGCACTATGCTAAATGCTATTTTAAAATATTAGATTCTCAAAATCATATTTTGAACTATGTTCTATTTTTATCTTAATTTTACAAATCAGTAAACTGAGATTTCAGATCATACATCTAGAATGTAGGTGGATTAAGATGTAAATGGAGGGTCTTCCTGATTCCAGGCCCAGCACTCTCTTTCCACCACCAACTCATTTTTTCATTGAGATATAATTTGCATATAAGAAATATATCATAGCCTCCTTCACATGTGCATACACACATCAGTCAAGGACTCAGATATTTCTTAAGTTCATTGTTCTGTTTTGACTCAGAATTTATTCAAATCCTTAATTCTAAAGCCATACCTAATGATTTTTCTAGGTTAATACCAATGGAAGCATTAATGTAACAAGAAGAATTTTTTTTTATTTAATTAGGTTTTTATTTTTAAAGTGAAAAAATCATACTTCATTTTGCACTCTGAGTTCATTAATTCTCTTTCTGGAGGTGGGCACCATTTTTCATCATGAGTCAGTATTGAATCATTTTATTAATCAGAGGAGGAGGTAAGTCTTTCACAGTTAATTATCCTTATGATATTTCTGTTAAGGTATACAGTGATCTCCTGGTTCTGTTTATTTTATTCAGGTTTTTCCAAAACTATCACTCTAATAATTTCTTATATTATAATAGTATTCAATTACAAGCATACATTATAATTTGTTAAACCATTCATCAATTAATGGGCATCACCTCAATTTCTCATTCTTTGTCACCACAAAAAGAGCTAAAATAAAATGTTTTGTGTAAATAGGTCCTTTTCCTTTCATCTCTTTAGGATGTAGACCATAGTAGTGATACTGCTTGGTTAAAGTGTATATAAGTTGATAGCTTTTTAGATTATTGTTCCAAATTTTTCTCCAGAATAGTTGCCCCAGTTCACAACTTCACTAACAGTACATTATTTCCATATCTTCCCCACTTCCAGCATTTGTCATTTCCTTTTCTATCATTTTAGTCAATTTGATAGATATGAAATAGCATTCTAGAGAAATATTTATTAAGAATGTACTATATACCTTTCACTATATTAAGCTTAGGAATACAAGATGATATCTGCCTTCATAGTGTTCACAAATAATAGTAATCTCAAAATGGAAATAAACATATCCATTCAAGATATATAGAATGTAAATGGAAGGTAGTCTCACAGGAAAGGCACCAGGAAAAAAAACCTCTTGAAAAGATGAAATTTGAGAAGGAAGACAAATCACCTTGGAGGTAGAGTTAAAGAGAGAAACAATTACATGAATGGGTGAAAACCAGTACACAGATATGAAGTTTAAGAACAGGAAATATGTGTGAGGATTAGCAAATAAGATAATTCTGCTAAATCATAAAGTATGTCCAGGGAATAAAGTGTAAGAAAACTGAAAAAGCAGTAATGGGCTATGTTGAGAAAAGAGCTTTCAGTTACAAATAGGGTCTGTTATATTTGATGATGAAGGTAATATGGAATCACTAACATGCTTTTGCATAGTGGGAGAGTGGGAAGGGAGAAGAGTGACATAATTAGATTTACACTTTAGGAAAATTTTGGCAGCTGGCTGGGAGTTGGATCAGAATAAGGAAAGATTCAAGGCAGGGGATCAATTAGAGGGCTTCAAACAAAAGACCTGGATATAAGTGATGAATGTCTGCATTACTTTAGTGTCTGTATGAAATAGGGAGACATGTAAGACAGAAGAAATAAAAACTGATGACATTTTGGAAATTTGGGATAAATGGAAGTGAGGAAGTAAGGCTGTAAGCCTCAGTGACTGAAAGGATGGAGGTATTCTCGCCGTAATAGGGAAACTGGGAAAGGAAGAGAGTGTGAAAGGGAAAATTTTTTTCTTCCATTTTAACATGCTGCTTTTAATACATCTATGAAACATCCAGTATGAAAGTGACAAAAGAAAATTGGAGATATAGAAATGGAGCTCAGAAGAGAGATTAGGGCTGGATATGTAGATCTAAGAATAATCATAATTAAATTCATGGAAACTGATGAAACTAGATTATATAGACAGATATAGACAGAGCCTTGGGAGACCCTCATGTTTAATGAGTGTGCTTTGAATAAAGATCCAGCATATCAATTGAGAAAGAACAGGCAGGTGAGAGGAAAATCAGTAGCGTCCAATGTCATAAAAATTAGAGATAAGAGAATATCCATGAGAAAATAGTAATCAATAGTGTCAAATGTTGCAGAGAAATGTTGTATTTATTAAGCATTCACAGTTTAATGTGCCAAGCTGAGTGCTTTGTAAATATGGTCTCATTTGATCTATTGAAGAAGTCAAAAGTCAGATGGCAAAGAGTTTATTTTTTTCTTTGTGACAATGTATTTATCTATTTAAGTTGCAAAGATTTTAGAAAATTTCAAAGAGTTTAAAAAAGAATGAGAATATAGACAGCATTCTCAAGAAGTTTAGTCAAGAAGGGAAGGAAATATAAAGATGATAGCAAGTGGAGATGTTTGGATTTTTTAAAATACTTACAGCGATATGGGGATGTTGTCATTCAGGAGAGACGGGATAATAGAAATGGAAAGACTGAATTTAAATGTGATGGAGGAAAAATAGTAACATCAATCTTATGGAATAACAGCAGAAGGGAAAAAATTAAGGATACATGTAGAGAAGTCTGTCTTGATAAGGAGAAGGGTCAAGCTGATGAAATATGAAGTCAGGGCCATTTGTTTAAATGAAAACAAAACAAAATAACCAGAAACGCACCCTTCCACCTCCATTTGAAAGTAAGGCACTAGCTTTCAGTTGTCTGTTGCCAAGTTATTTCTAATGCATCCTTTGCCCTTCCTGGAAGTGTCAGCAAAGAAGAAGAGCAATGAAAAACTAGAAAAGGAAAAAGGAAGCTGCATTCAATAACAAAAATTCTGAAAACTTGAAATTCCCTTTCCTTTTACCTGGGAAAAGTCTTCTAGTCTGGCATTATATGCCATCCCTTTGGTTTCATGTAGCTAAGGACTTTGGGGTTTTCTGCAACTTGGAAAGAGCACCTGTTTGTTGCTTATGGCTATTTTCAGCTAGTGATGAATATAGTATTGTTGTTCTAACATAAGACACAATGGCAGAGTTTGGACAGATAATGGAGATGGTTCTGGCAAAGGACTGAAAGCAGCGACTTAAAGCAATGCAGAGGCAGGAGGACAGAAGCAGGAATTGCGATGGAAATCACCCTGAGGTTAAACTGGCAGCCGGTTTCAAATCCCTACTTCCCCCCCATTTTCTAGTTGCTTACTGAACTGATCTTGAGGAGTTCCAACAGCTGAAAACTCTTCCCTTATTAACTTCTCCCTCCTATGTGAGGAAATAATGGAGTGAGAAGTTCTTTGGTTAAACCACACTTCTTTAAATTCTTATTCTTTGAACACTTCTTTATAATCTTTTGTGTTTTGCTGTAAAACATTCTTTTGATAGTTACCTTACTGTATTTCACTAAATTTTAGCGTCATAAAATTGTTTAAGTTGGATTAATTAAGTCTTTTGGTTGAAGGAAAAGTATTTCCCAAATGTGGGAAGAGTTTAGAAGAGAAACTCAAAAGGAGAAATTGAAAATTTCCTAATTGAATATTTTTATAGATTATTTTGTATTATATGCCTTTTAATCCCTGGACCATCACTCAAGACTACAATTTTTGTAAATTTAGAATAGAGAAGAAAAGGATTAGTCTGAGAGTTTTGTAGGTCAAATATAGTCTGGTGATAAATTGGGATGCAATAAGTTTTGAGAAAGTCAGCACATGCATACTAACTACCATCTGATGAAGTCATTGGTATAACATCACCACAGGGCCACAGTGCACATTATGATACCTAACTGATTGGTTAATTAACCACCTATTTTTCTACAAGTTGCAGAAAGCAAAGGGAAGGAGTCATTTTTAGATTGTTGTCATTTCTGCAGCTAAAAGCTAAAACATAACCCACATCTGTTACATCTAGATTTATGATCTAATGATCCCACAGTTTCCTATGCTGCCAAAAAGGAAAATGAATTTTTCTATAATTGTGACTCTGGATATCTCCTATACTTTCCTGTTTTTCCTTGTCTGTCTTTCACGTTATTGCTTATTTTTTATCAGATATGAGGCTTTTCTCGCCACTGAGATACTGCAACCTGCATAAGGTGAATGCAGTATTCCAGGGAGGATTAGCGCCTCTGGTTGGAGGGTTTACTAAAATATAAGGTTGTTCATCCATTTTTGGCGTCTGCCTACCACTTAAATCTCAACTGTGAATCCAAGAAGCTCAAGGAAACACTCCAATAAAACACACCTTGGCAAATGAGCTAAACTGGTGAGTTGGGAGATGTCTACCCTCAATATGTGAAGACTTCTCTCTGTGGAATGTGCATATGAGAAGAGTTTGTTCCAGTGGCCATGAAGAATGTCTGAAAAAGACCCAGTGCAATGCTTAGAGCTTGATCAGACATGGAAGATACTAAGGTCATTGCCAGTCACCTTGACTTTTGTGTTTCCACTGGATTTTAACGAATTAAAGAAAAGATGATGATGACTTTCTGAAATTTTGCCTCATTTAAATCCGGTTTACATGCAAGTCAAGACATCATGACATCAAGGACATCATGATAGATTTGGTCATTTCAAAAATGAACCAACAGCTACCATCTACGTTGATTTTCTTTGGTTAGATGTTCATCTTACTCAAAGTGAGTAATAAGAATATTTTGTTAGACTGCCAAAACAAGCAAACAAAACCAAGCCACATGCCTACAGTTAATCAATACATTTGGTAGCCACGTACATATCCACACTGAGTCAGCACAGTCAAGGGCTCTTCAAAGAACGATTTTCCTAGTTCTCCCTTAATAGGAACTTCCTCCCAGGCTTATTTCATGTCTCTGTTAAGGTTAGTAAATTTGTGTCAGTTCTCATTAGCTCTTGATAGCTAGTATTAGTTAATTTAAATTACCTGGAGATTTATTTGATTACTCCAGAGAACCATGATAGTGATGGCAACTCCAGATCTCTATTTAGGCACTGATACTTAACTCATCACCTTTCCAAATAAAAACAAAATTCTAGTCTCTTGTTCACAGGTCTAATTTGTAGCCACTTATTACTTAATATTCATTCATTGTAATATAGCAGTCAGAAGTAATTTCCCTTTGTATAAAATCATATCTACATTAGAACAGCATCTGGAAGATTTAAAAAAAGGAAATTACATACAGAAGAATGATGTGCAATAGAGACTGTATAGCAAAGTTGTATTTGATAGATTAAGTATATTTCAAGTATAAATTTATTAAAAATAATTTGTTGTAGTTACATACCAAGTATACATTGCATTTACTCTGTTCATAACTAAACTTAGAGATGGCTCCAATTGGCTATTAATGTCTATCCCCAAGCAACTGGTCACTCCTTTTGTTACTTTAAAGACTTCAAGGCTGGAATATTGGTTAGAAAAGTGCTGATGGCTAGATTTCTATGTCATCCTATTTAGAATAAGGTAGAAGGAGGGAATTTAGTGCTTACTATGTGTCATTCATTTTGTTAAATACTTTACAAATATTATTTCATTTGATTCCAAAAACAACCTAGGGAGATAGGTGCTGCTAGTATCCCCATTCTATAGCTGAGGAAACTGAAGTTGACAGAAGTTAAGTGACTTGCCAAGAATTACACATCTAAATAGTAGTGCGATTTTACTTAATTATTGATTATTGATTTGTATTGATTTTTGTCACTAATTTAAAATTATGTAAAAGTTATCATATTGTTCATTTCCAGCTAAACCTTCCTTTTATTGTTTCATATAAAGATGCTTTATGTACATTTTAATAACTACAAGAATAAACAATTTGAGCCTATCTTACAATTTCTCTACTAAACAAGAAAATAACCTTGAGTGTTACATCCCCTTTCTTGAATGCTTTCCACTCATGACATTTCAACTCAAATCCTTTTCTCCCTTAACAAGCATCAATATGGGACTTTCCAGAGGATGTTGATCTTTTGGATCAGATGTTTGTCTGTCCAGTGATAATTCCCTGTAATTTGTGGTTAAGCATGGATCAATCAGGAGTAAGATATACCTGTTTCACTAGAATGATGTCATTGTTTATACTGGTATTATTCTATATAACTATAAAAGAGCTGCCTTGATTGTCAGGTGCATCCTTGGCTACTGAGAAGCCTTGGATATATTTTATTGGCAAAATGCTAGCCTGGTTAATCAATTAATCATGCTTGGAACTCTGGGTCATGGGGAATTCTTAATTGCAGAATTTTATCCCAAGGGTATAGAAGGCTAGATTGCAAGTAAGGTTTTCTCGACTCTAAGGTCTGAATATGATTTACTGTGCTTTCCAGATGAATCTAGGTTAAAATATTCTTTATTCATGGGAAGCTTTGATAAGATTTAGAAATAACTTCAAGAGAGTTTCCATATATAATTTTCTCTTCTTCAGAATCATATAGCATATCATCATCATATTTTATTATTATCATATATTTCTAATAGTTCCTTCTAGGTAGAAGAACTGAGATCATCTAATCCAATACTTTCATGTTATATATGAAGAAAACTGAAGGCCACATAGATCAAGTGACTTGACCAAGAGAATATTGAGAGTACCAAGAAGCAGAGCAACAATTTCAGCAAGGTCTTTTAATTCCAAATTCAGAGTTTTTTTTTTCTAAAATGTTTTGTCAACATACAATAAGGGATCTAGTTTTTGCTTTATTACATGACTTTTCTAGTTCTAAAATCCTATTTATTTAATAAAAATTGATTATCACATATTGGATTGGAAGGCATCCCTATTGTGGTAAAAACCAAGAGTGAAATAAGATGATTTTTAAGTATATTTTTGGTATCTTTGGATTTAGGACTTAGTCCATGAAAAGAATCATAGAGTCACACAATTTTACAGTTAAAAACGATATCAGATATTATTTATTTAATTCAAAAATCTTATAGGCATAGAAACTGATGTCCAGATTAATTAAATAATTTATTATATTTCATTAAGTTTATTAGTAGCTTTCTGTGGTAGGTAGGATATACAACTACATTTAGTGTGTGCCATGACGCATAATTCACATTTACTAACCAAATTTTTCTTAGTATTTCTAGCAATGTGGGAAAGATTCCTATCTTTGATTCCCAACCCCCCCTAGTTAATGTAAATTACCCTTTGACTCACAAATCCTGGTCTCTTTGAATTCCAATAGAAGATCCAGACCTGTCCCAGCCCCACCCGGATCTGAGCCAACTTTGGGGCTACACCCAAAAGCCCCTCCAGCTAAGTCTCCTATTATAAAAGGGCCACACTGGGAACCCTCTTTGCAGAGATTCCAAACATGCTAGCCATGTGAGGACTCTCTGTCCACTGGACCCTTTATCCAGTGTCCTCCTTATCTCTACCTTCACCTATCTCCTACTTCTAAACCCAATAATAAACCTCTTTTATCAATCTAGCTCTAGGGCTAATAAATGCTTTTATTGGGGACTTGCGTTGCTACTAGACCTCATTTACCACCGTATCCTTGAGCCGAATCCAAGAGGATTACAAGGGAGCTTTGTTTGACTCCCTGTACCCCAAACCTGCCACTAGACCTTAACTAAACACTAATTTCATTTAGGTACCCCATATCTAGACCTCAACACTAGTACCTTTTTCTCAGTAGTATAGGACCTGGTCAGCTATGCTATATTCCTCAATAAACTTTGTTGATATTTAAGTTTTGTGAAGCATGACTTGTGTTTTTAGTTCTCTGGCATACTGGAAGATTTGCCAAAGAATTACCTGCTAGAAAACATTTGCCACTAAATGGTGGGGAGAAAATAGTACAAATTGATCACTTCTCCATTCTTTGAAAATGAGCTCTTCAGGATCAAAATAAAATCAAAGAACAATTTCTCTATTTTGTTATTTTATTGGGAATTTTCCTTAATTAAGAATATTATCTATCTAGGAAGAGTTTTAAGTTCATTGCAAATGAAGACTGGTTGAAGGAATTGCAGACTCTTAAGACTCAAGAAGAGAAGACTCAATGGGGAGTTAATAGCTCTCTTTCAGTATGACTATTATACAGAAGAGGGATTCTCTTCTATTGAGTCATCAAAGAGAGAATTAGGTATTGTGGCCAAGAGCTGCAAACTGGTAAGTTTAAGTTTGAGACAAAAGAAAATATCTAACAATTAGATCTATACAAAGCTTGAATGGGCTGGTTCAGGAAAGTCCCCATCATTTGATGACTTTAAACAAAGGCTGGATAATTATCTGTCTGTGTGGAGTAGAAGGAGTTCTATATTAAGTACAGGTTAGCTAATAACTTCTAAAGTCCCATTCAATTCTAAAATTCTATGATTACTTCTGTTTGTGTATGGGTAGGGAGGGATATGAGCTTGTTTATATACAAGTGTTTGCATAATAGTCCTTCCTATTTGAAAGCATTTTTGTAGTCATTGGTAAAAATGAAAAAATGGAGGATAACATTAAAGGGATATGACTTATGGATAAAAAGTCATCTTATCCCTTCAAACTCGAGGTATTGATATAGCCCTTAAACTTACAGAATAACTTTATGGATTTATTGTTTCATCTTCAATCATCTTTTTTTTCTTTAAATTATTCTGTTATAGAAATTCTTGTTTTACTCATAAATTAAAAATTAAATAAAAATTTTAAAAATATGGACTATAAGTTTAGTCAAGAAGATAGTATCTGTAATGCAGATTCCTAAGGATCATACAATTGTCCAGACAAGGTGACCTTGGCGTTGGTTGCTGCCATTCTAGAAAGCCTCTATAACCAAACTGGACATCATCTAGAACTTATTATGTCTTTAACTTAGGGAATATCTTTCATCTGTTCATCATCTGGAGACAGGTTTGACTGACCCATGTGTCCTCGCAAAGCCAGCATGACATTCCCACCTTTTTTCATCTTGTTGTCCAATTTATATATAAAATATTTGTCTGTCTGAATCATATCCAAGGGCAAAAGAAGCCATTAAGAAACTAACAGGGCAGATTGGGTGAGAGGAAAACAAAATGAAATTAAAAAAAGCAACAGAACTGAGTTAGAAGCAAAGATGGAACAACTATTAAATAATTCAGGAATCATAGCCCAAAGGAAAACAGACACTGAATGAGAATGGAGGAAATAAATAGATCAAGGTAGACAGCAAAAGGAAAAAATAGAGTGGAAAGAGGAAGAGAGGAAGATGAAAGAGCGCACCCTGGGGAAAGAGGTAAGGATGCATCTCTGGTCTTAGTAGGAATGTTAATAGGCAAATATTATAATAAAAAATAAGACATGCCATGTATTTTCTTGGCACCTAATGAAAAGGCCCAAGGCAATTTCTACTTAATATTCACAATGTATTTGCAGACTAGAAGGCCTTTTCTCTGACCCCATTTAACAAATGGGTAAGCTGGAAAATAGAGCAGAGTTAAGTGACATGTCATCATTGGGTAGAAAATTTCCAGAATTCATGATCCCAGACAACAGACAATAAGATTGTCTTTTTTGCTACTGCATCTGGAATTCATTTTAAATTCTGGAACCTTTTTGGATTTAAGAAATTAGGTAGCCTGAAGCAAACAGCAGAGTGCATGAATGTAAACTCTGCCCAAGTGACCCACTTTAGACATCGGCATTAACTGGGAATGAGTATAGAGAATAAGAGTGGTTTATTTCATGCTATCTTGTCTGCATTATCAAGAGGGAATGCAGTTCAGGATGCTTTCACAGCAATATTGGTGGGTTTTCAATGAATGATTCATCCTCAGTCAATTGGTATTTATTTATTTATTAAGTAATAAAAATGTACCTAGATCTGAGTTGTGTGGAATATAAACATAAAATGAGTCTTTTCCTTAGGGAGACAAGACCTATGAGTCTTTCTTTAATATGCCAATGGGTTGGTGATTTCATCAATATGGTCACAGGATCTTACATCATATATATATATATGTATCTGCCGAATGCACTCAAGATCTAATACTGGGTCATGATTACAAGTGGAATCCATCCCTGTTATCCCTTCCTTCTCAATACAGGTCTGGATCAAATTCTTTTCCAGTCATATATGTCCTTGGTGATGTTATCATGAAAAGTCATATTTGAAAATACGCTAGAGACTGCTTATAGCCCTATACCTTTTTGTAAACATTTGGGTTACATTCATTCGTGAGTGTTCTGTGATTGTGGTGCTCCATAATATGTAGCCATCACAGTAACACAAATTACAATCTTTCTTTGCTTTAATAACCGAACCTTGTAAATTGCTATGGCCAAGCAATCCATCATTCTGTAGGGAACCTAGTGATGAGACTCTTATAGCATTGCTAAACTGTTCCTCAAAGTTAAACAGCAAGTCCATATCCCAAGCCTTTCCAAAAATTGCAATCCATTGAAATGTTCTCCAAGAACACAAAATCAGTCATCTTGCTATGAAGTTTGATGCTAATAGGACTGGACTTACAATTCTGGATAATACAGTTCATCCCTTGCACATAATGAGATTTAGGGGAGGAGATATAAAGAAAAAGTAAAAACAGTCCTTGCTCTCAATGTGAGGACGCCTCCTGTACATAAATTAGTATATATAAGATACAAAGTAGGTGGAAGATTAACTTTAGAAGCAAAAACAGTTATCACTGAAGAGAATTCATGGGACTTAGAGAGTGGGAGATTAGGAGGCAGAGCATAGTTAGTGCTCACTCTGGGATCCCTCACTCTAATTACATTGCCCTGGTAGGATAGGTTCTCAGAGAGGAAAATAATCCTTCTAAGTTCTAAAGCAACCCTTAGAGGTTTATGCCTTTTTGGAATGTTACCCCTAAATCTTTTGTGTGCTCCCCAATATCAATCAGTAGAACTCTCTGAAGTACTAGAAAATCATATTTATTAAGATTGCACAGAAAAACAATTGTCACAGGACTTTTTCCCCAACACCCAAAAGGTCTTCTTTTGTTTAGAAATAGTTTTTGGGAGCAATGAGTATTCTGATTCCTTTAATAGGACAAGTCAATTGAGAGGTATCAGTGAAAATGGAGCCAGTATCAGGAAAAGGTAACCAAGAATAATACAGTGTTGCACAGAATTCAAACAAAAGAGATTAGGTAGCCTAAAGCAAATAGCAGAGTTTATAAATTTATAAATATCTGTAGGATTCTAATTGATTTTTCTGTGATTGAGATGAATATGTGTTATAGTCTATAATCACACCATCTAGTATCTTAAGTTGAAAAAACAAATGACAATATTGGCTACTCTCTTGCCTCTAAGTTGGATTGAGTCTATTAATATCTAGATTTATAGTGCCAGAGATATAGTGTATATAACATTTCTCAAATGTGATACCTTCTTCAAAAGTGGTCTATTTCTTCTATTCTCCTATGGTGGGAAAAGTTTCAAGTTTCCTTATATGATTATTTTCCTTCACATCTTCCATGATCTTGCTTTTCTTTATATTTTATACTGAATAATCAGCACTTCTACTAGAAAATGTTATTTCATTTCCTTTCTGTCATTTTTCTTTCTTTCCTTCCTTCCTTCTTTCTTCCCTCTCTCCCTCCTTCCTTCCTACCCTTTTTATTCTTTCTTTCTTTTTTCTTCCTTCCTTCCTTCCTCACTCCTCCTCTCTCTCTTATTTCTTTGTTTTTTTCCTCCTTTATTGTTTCTTTTTTCTTTTTTTTTTCTTTTTGATTTAATTAAATGTTTGGCCAAATATAGCAGGCTAATTTTTAAGTTGATAATTTTGTATAGCCCAAAATTGATTTATAAATTTACTAGTGACCCTGGTAGAAAAGATTCTATACCCCTACTAAACCCAAATCACTCAGGCTCTCATTGATTGACCAACAATTGGCTCTCAGACCAAAACCCACCTGGGTCATTGTTTGAGGCCAGGAAGGCTAAGGATAAATATAAATAGAAACTGTTTCTATTTTTGACCAGTTACCCTGAAGGTCTTCCCCTTCCTGATTGATATTTTAAAACTAAATAGAAGAGGTTATTTTTTTGCTTCATTACCTACCTACCCATAATCACTAAATGTATAGCCTCAATCAAACTACAACCTGTTAAAGACCTTAGTTTAAAAAGATGAAGATCTCGCTCTTTTTCAGGTCCACCTCCAGCCGTCCTGATCCATCTCTTGCCATTGGACCCAGAAGTCTCCAGAGTAGAAAGTAAACCTGCTGATTTTGCATAGCCTTTTTTCATTTAAATCCAATTCACTTGCATGTCATGACATCATCTCCCTAGTTCTTGGTCCTCTTTGAGAATGAAGGGCAAACAACAACTATTTACTCATAAGATCATTTTTTCTCCCAGTATACATGTTTGAGATGGTAGTTATTCTAAAGTTTTCAAAAAGAACTTGCTCTGAAAATATTTCTTCTGCCTTTTATTAATCAATTCATTAGCAAGTATTTATTTAGTGCCAGCAAGACTGACAATACAAAACACCATAAAACCTCTGTCAAATGAATAATACAGACCAAAAATGTTATAGGAATGAAATAAACAAAATATGAGACAAGGTTCCTCCTCTTGAGCTTCCAAATTAGGTAAGAAGATGGGACACATGTTAAAAGAAAACTAATGGAAAAAAAAACATCATAACTGTCAAATGAATATTGCAGAAAATATGAGAACAGATTGTCTTTTTCCCTGTGCATTTCCTTTGACACAGTAAACCTCAGAACCATACTCTTGGGCTAGTGACTAATTAATCTAATTTAGGAAAGTTCTCATCAGGATCTATTACCACTAGGAATCCAACCATTAGAAAAATTTTCTAACAGCTCTTTCCTTCATAGGTATCTTCTTTTTTGGAAATATAATAAGAAGATATAATTTCTTTGATTATAAGGTGCTGCTCAAGAATAAAAACTCTTGGATTCACACAAAAGACAAGTTAAAGAAAGGATTACAGACCCTGTAGAGGAGAAATTAAGCACGGATTTTGAAAGGGGCAGGAAAAACATTCTGCCTCCAGAATCCATTAGGAAAAAGCAACTTATTAAATCACCAGCTTTGGTCAAGAACCTAACATTGGTCCATTTCACCTGAAACTAAATACTTTTGGTAAAAATGAGAACAAGTGAAAAACATAGCTACAAATAGATCATTTATAAGACTGCTTTCAAAGTTGTCCAATCCTGTGCTCTTGAATACACTTTTATAACCCAAATAATTTAGATTATTTATTTGCTATTATAGTGTGCCACTTGCAGATATCTTCCACCTAGCAGCAACAAGTAGAGCTGCTGGTATAATGACTGCTGCAGGAGTTGGTGCTGGATTGTATAGTGTGATTCTAACTTGTGAGTAAGAAAACACTGAGGTCTGCTACCAAATAAAATGAGCAAGTAGCTTTTGCTCTTAGTGCCTTAGCATTTTCTATGCAAATGTATGTATGAAATGCAAGATTTCTAAGTTTCCTTCCAGGTCTAAATATTATGACAATTATGACTATCACTATAAGTCATAGACAGGGTTATGATAGAGCCAGCTGGAACCTTGAACCTCTTGTTAAATTTTCATTTTGAAATTTATATTTTAAAAATTGGCAAACCTATATATCAGGGCTTGTTGAGTGTCTAAATTTAAGAAAATGATGGAGAAAATGTTAATAATTCAGACTAAAGTTTAAAATGTGTCATGTAGAAATATTTTTAAGAGTCACTTGCTAAACATTTACCAGCATAAGCCTATGAGTATGTTCATTTTGGGCAGCCTAGCTAGTTATGGATTTTTAGAATGCATAAAAATTAGAAAAAATGGGAGGGCATTCCACATGAGAATACTATGGATTTTATATGAATTCTTATGGTTGATTTTAGGAAAATTATATCTGAGTAGAGCAGAACATTCACGTATACAAAAAGTAGTTGATATTATTGGAGTGGTAGGATGGAGTCATAAAATAATAATATCAACAATAAATAATACTTCATTTTATATAGGACTTCAAAGTCCTTAAAATGCTTTATATCCTTTGTGGCTAGACATAGGCAGCTAGATGGTATAGCTGAACTTGGTGTCAGGAAGGCAAGGGTTGAATTCTGCCTTAGATTATCTATATAATACAAGACAGTTATTTATTTCCTAATCTGTAAAACTGTGATAGCACTTAGAGTACCTCACAGAGTAATGGTGAGAATCAAGTAAAATAATCTAATGGGAGAAGGAATCGGATAGTTGGTTAAACCAATATAATTGGCAGTAATCTGGGATTTGTCCATGACTACCTACAAAGGTGCCATTTAAGAAGACTTTAGGGATATACCTGTTTAAGAATGGGGTACATGCATGGACATTCAATTTTCCTACCCTATATATATATGCTTGTAAGCAGCCTTATCTCACTGGTTGTATAGCAAAAATCATCTGTATTTTTAAAAACACATTAACAACACCTGCTATGGCTTTTGTGAGATTAATTTGAGAGAGGAAGTGACTTCTTCACTCACCCTATAAAGTAAAAGCAAGGAGGGCTCCTCCATACCCCACATGATGTCATGTGGCATGGGTCTTTGTTCTTTTTCAATTTAGATATGGGAAATAGAAATTCTAGTTTACTCTGAGGGCCCAAGCTATGGGAATTTAGGAGTTCAGAAATACAAGACGGGTTTTACATCAGCCTAGGAGCAGGACCCTGAGAAACATAGGCTGGGAACTTCAATCTGGCACTTCCAATTTTGGACATGAACTTGTCTGGACCAATGCAATGTAGGAACTGAGCTAGACTGTGTTCCTAATCTCTACTACCTCATTGCCATTCCCCAGATCAAGGTTTATGGGAAATGTTGGAGAAAATATTTTACTTTTCTTTCTAAAATAGCTTTAAAAGAGCTAATCCAACATAATGTCTAGAATTAAATACATTGCCTGACACATGGTAAATGCTAAATAAATACTTATTGAATGATTGATAGTTAAATAGTTAAATAGAACTGAGGTACTAATCATTAACCCCTTCAGAAAGCAAGGGTTGATTTGGTGGGGACTTGAGCTTATAGCAGAGAAAAAAAGCAAACAAAAAATAAAACTCTTCAACCCCTTCAAGGTATTGGAGAAAGTCTGGATGTAGAGTATAAAAATGTGATAGGCTGAATCCTGAGAGTATGAAGCAAAAGCATATTAAAATAAGCTGTTCAAAGAGCTTTACAAATCTTAAAGCACTTTATCCTTATTAACTCATCTTATTTAAGACTCACAGCCATGCTGATATAGGTTCCATAAGTATCACTATTCTCATTTTAAGATAGGGAAACAGACTTAGAGTAGCTTCATGGCTTTTCCAGGGACTCATTTAAGAAGAAGTGTCTAAGGAAGAATTTCAACATGAGGACTTCCTAAGTCCAAGTCAAGAGCTCTAGGAACTCTGAGAGCATGCTGCCTCAATAAATGATAGGGGGGTTGAAACACATTCCCTCAGAAATATTGACTTCCTTGATGCACTAAAACCTCCGAATCCCTCATGTCCATAAAAAGACCAACTGCTTTTCATTTTGCTTATCATACAGAGAAAAGAGTAAATTTTGGTATGTTGAACAGTAGATTGTTGTTGTTTTTCTTTAACTTTGTTAAAGGTTGGGAGGAAACTAAAAATTGTGCAAATTGACAATGTTTTAAAGGAAAACAGCAATTGGTATAAACCATTGAATCCTGGGAAAGTGTGTGATGAGAAACAGGAGAAGCTTGCTTTGTATTCCCTATAGCAGATGTCATACAATCAATAATCACGGAGATTCTAAAAATGACAGAAAAGTTTTTCATCCTGAAAGCAAAGAGATGAAGGGAGAAAGCTGAATAGTGACCTTGGCTCACCCTGCCATGTAGTAGCGCATACGGAGTGTCAGAAGCCTACAGCAAGTTGCTCTAGTTCCGTGTTTAGATTTCAGCCTCTTTTTAACCAGAGGAATAATGCAGGAGGTTAAAGTTGGAATCTCAAAGTATTCTTTATTTACTGCAGATTTTTCAGATCGTTCTTCAGCTTACACCCTCCATCTTTTTACGTCATTTCTAAGTCTTTTGACCGGAGCTATAACAAACTTTATAGTTGGACTGTGGAGTGATGGGAAATGTAGTTTCCCTGGAATTAATTTAATTAGCAATAAAATGTGTGTGTGTGTGTGTGTGTAACATGTGTGATTTCTATGAAGTATGGATTTTTTATTGTTGAAGATCCCTCAACTAATACTAATTTATAATTCATATAATATAGGACAATGATAAATAAAGTGATTTTTTTCTAGGTCATTCAAGTTTTCCTGACTTCAAAGATGATCTTCTTTTTCTTAAGCCATAGTGCCTCTCAAATTTGGTTTACTAAGAGGTGAAATAATTCATCCCAAGTCACAAAGCACTTTGATGAAAAAATGTGGCATTAAATGGTAGAGGGAAAAAGCATAGGAATCTTACAGGTTGCTATGAGTAATACCACTTTGAATATAATGTGTAGAACTATAATAGAGGAATAAGATGGTATCTACATATCTAAAGTAAGAATCATGACTGATTTGGAGAGATATCCTATAGCTATCAGGATTATTTGGAAGTTCTCTGTTGTTCCACTCAACAATCTATCTCAAATGAAATTGATGATTAATGTATTTGGTCCTTGCTTCCTCTGTTCTTTCCCCCCATTCTTCTTCTTTTTATATTCTCCTCATTTATTGATATCTATTATGTATTCAGGGAAAAGTTTGGTATGTTTTTCAAAATTTACAATGTAAGTGATATTAGGGAGAGGGCTTGGATTATTAGGAACAAATTCCCTTCTTAACTAACTCTCTAAATATTGCCGAATCATGCCCATTTGTTCTTTCCATATGACAAATATCTTCTTTTTTATGTTCTGCGATGTTGTTTTGCATTGTTTATTCTCACAAGGGTGTTCAGATATTATTTCCATGTAGTAACAGTTCTGGAATTTTACTGATGTGTGTACTTCCTCCAAGGTCACATTTTCAAACTCATCAACATTTGCCCATTTTCTGAGATTTCTTGTTCATGTCCTCTACAAATGCTACCTACACCAGCTTCACATAACATAGAGAGGTGTTTTCTGTGGATATCTGGACATTGAACAAACAGTAGTTGACCAAGAGAGCTATATCCTAATTATTCTCTATTGCTATTTGACTAGCCTATATTGTCCTGTTGTACATTTTTCTGATTAGATTACAAAGTTTTTCCACTGATCCCTAGTTTATTAGGTATTATGTGCGGCTCAAATCCATTATGTGTTCTTTACTTGTCCAATGAAGGGATTCTCAAGTTCAGTAATTAGGAAAGAATGGAAACTGTTTCAAGAAAATTCACTAAACTTATTAAGTGAGATAATAACAGAGGAGTCTGAGACATAGAAATGACACATCATTTTCCTTGAGTTCCCATAAATGAATTTATCAACCAAACTTCATGTAAGATAAAACCTACAAAATTAAGGTCTGGTTATTGACTCACAGTGATGAAGTCATAATGAGGATGTCATGTTGCCTTGATGGGTTTTAAGTACTTAGAAGTGGTAATAAAGGTGCAGAATTAAATAGTATATATGTAGACATCCAATAATAATAAAGCAATAACAATATTGTATTTTATATGACTCAGTCTTTGTTGCTCAGACTAGAAATTCACCAGTCATTTACAGACCTTATCTTAATATTGATTGACACAGAAGCTTTAACCTGCTCTTTTTTGCTGACCTAGTCTGTTTTGCCCCTTCCTTAGGCAGCCTAGTGTTCCTTTACTTCATGTGTTTTACTAAGTTGTCACCTGACAGTGCAGAAATTTTACTGACTTTAGTCTTACTTAAGCACAGGACTCCTAAATTCAAGGGATTCATCATGCTCATACCCGTGGCAACAAAGACTACAGATATGCACCACTGTTCAGTATTTTGGTTTTTAAAGATGGACATGGATCTTTTTGTAAAACAGGTAGGTAGTCACTTCTCACCTATGCAAATGATACTCTCAAGGTTAATTAGATTTCAATATGAAATTCTTCTTTATGGTAGTGTTTTTCCTAAATTCATTCAAACTAATTCTTTTGCTTAGAGGAAGTACAAGACATTATTTACAGGATAAAGGGCTTTATGGTAAACCCTCTCACTTTTTGCAGTTAAGTAATGTAGACTACAACATACTTTTTAAAAGGTTTTTATTACTATTCCTCATCATGTACCTTTCAGATTACTCATTTATTCATTTATTCATGCATGCATCCATCCTTTCAAGTAGTTATGGTCTCCAAACTATCATCTAAACAAATAATTTTTAATCTCACCTCTTTGAAGAAGGGGCCTCTTTTCTAAAAAACTAAAATGTTCCTTTATATCTCCTTTATCGATCCAAATGCTGATTATACTTTTAGTACTTTTCAGTATACCTTAACTCTGGTAATAATACTAGACAGATCTTAATAAGTATGCAACCTAAGATAATCCTGAAGGCATGGGATCATTGCAAGCTGTAACTGAATGGGACTTCAGATATTTGGTTTTTGGAACAATGTACTAACCCGGCTTTGGACAGATAAGATCCCTAAAAAGAAATACAGACACCAATCTACCTCTACCCCATCTTTCTTTGGGGTTAGTATACCAGCAAAATGCATGAAAACATTTAAAAAGAAGAACCTGGGCATCTGAAATTACCTCAGTTTCACTGATTTTCTCCTTTGCCCTCCTTAACCTATGTCCTTATATCAGAAGAATTTAAAGGGTCAGTTTAACATGCAGAAAGAAGGGTTACATTGGCATTTTCATTTCAAAATAATGGTTGCAAGAGCAATCACCTAGTTCAAATGAGAAGTCTTCAAATTAGCAGCAGCTGCTGAAGAGTATACAACCTTTTTTTAAACTGATTTTATTTTTGGCAAATTAATAAGATTAAATGGATTTGGGGTGAGGGGGAAGCATTTCATAGAATGGACATTTCTACTCCTACTAAAAGGAGATTCTCATGGCACGAGTGAAAGCTAGAATGCAAAGTGAGACTCTTTGGAAGGAGCAATATAGGCTCAGGGTCTGTTGTTCCTAGTTGGCTATTCCTGAGTTTCTTGCTATTTTCCACATGATATTTTGTCTACAGGAAGCTCTCATGTCCTTGAGCAATGCTATGATCGGCCTGAGGTCTTGAGCACAAAATGATTTGACAGTGAAGAATCTGTGAAATGGCAAATGCATTCCTGATGATACCTTCTGAGCTGTTCCCTCTTCTCTCAGGCATACCTGTGCCAGAGGTGGTCAAACCCCAATACATTCGGGCATTCAGGGAAAAGGCTAAAATTGGGTCATTTTATTTCAGCATTCCCAAGGCATCTAGAACAGGCACTGAAGCTACTATTTTCTGATCCTGGTAACAATCTCAAAACTTCTTTTACCCGGGGTATATGCAACTTTTTGAGAAACAAAATATAACTTGTAACTGTCAGAGATTCAGTATCTCCTACAGCCCGCTGGACATCTCTATCTCATGTCCCATCAGCACTTCAAATTCTCAATGTTCAAAATACATTTTATCATCCTCCTTCTTCCCTATTTTCCTATTACTCCTACTTCCCATATCCCCCCTTTTCCTGGCTTGAGGATTTCTCAGTGATACCATAAACTTTCATGATTGGAAACCTCAATCATATTATATTTCTTCCTTTAAATATAATATTCATTATATTCATATATCAATATATATTATGTATAATAATTCATTATAATAAAGTATTAAACCATATACAATGAGAGAAACCTAACAAAGAACTAGATTAGAGATATTATGCCTGAAAACACAGTATTCTCTCATTCCCTTTTCAAAATTTGTTTTATAGGGAATATGGGTCTGTTTTAGGAATTGGTTACTGATTATCTGGAAATACAAACAGGCTAGTCTGACAAAAGAAAGGTTGCTAGAACTTTACAATGAAAAGGAATGGGAATAAAAGGACATAGATATTGCAAAAAGCTGGGGGCTGATAACAAAAAGACATTGTTCCATGAATAATGAAAGGAATTGTCCCTCCTTCATATTGTGGTAGGTTTAGTAGAACAAGAAAAGTTAGGAGATAGGATGGATGAAAAAAGGAGATATATTGGACAATGCTCTTGTGAAATATAAGGAAAGAGCTTCTAGAAGGCCTTTTCAGTCCTTTTTGAATCAGAAATTGTGTTTCTGAATTTTAAAGATCTTTCTCATAGATTTAGGTATTTTTCTCGGAAGCTTTTGTTTGGACATCTAATCCGGTAGTTGTTCCTTTTGCAGGAGAACTAGTTATGACTATGGTTGGAATGAAGGTGGTCCACGAAGTCTTGAAGTTAATACCTAAGTCTTATTCAGAAGTTGACAGATACATTTAAAAGTATGCTTTTAGGAAGCCTGAACTAGTGTGCTCAGGACTTGAGATAAGAACATTGTGGATTCAAATCTTACCTACCTAACCTGAGCAAGAAAATTAAATTCTCTGAATCTTTATATCACCAACCACAAAATGGGAGTGATAATAACAATATCTATTTTACTTTGAAAATAAAATGGAAAAAATAATATATAAGCACTTTGTAAAGTTTAAAGTGATATGCAAATTGAATTATTATAATGATGACAGTTATTATATCATTCTTGTCTTGTTTTTTCAATGTAGTTCATACAGAAATAGTTCTGTGAGCAGGCATTATACTACTCTAGTTCTTTGATATTTAATCTTTTACAGACTATTGAATCATCCTAGAGTATGTTAGTAATATCTTTTCTTGGCTCACTAAAAGCATCCCTGACACAATTCTAATATCAGCATACCACAGGGATGATTTGTGTACCATTGATTAAACCCACATTATTTTGCTCACTTCTATTTGATCTGTATATTTAGACATTTTTTTGTACCATGTAATTTAGAGATTGTGAATATTTAATATTTCAACATCTTTTAAAAAGCCATTATTCTAATTAACAGGAGAGGAAATAGAATACATTAGTAGCCCCATCTTAGAAAAAAAGAATTTGAACAAACTGTCAATAAACTCCCTAAGAAAAAAATTTTCAGTACTAGATGGGTTCACAAGGGATTTTGGCTAAACATTTAAACAACAATTAATTCTAATGCATGTACACTTTTGGGGGAAATAGGTGAATCAGGAATACTACCAAAATTCCTTTTATGACTCAAATATGGTGCTGATATATAAATCAAAAAGAACAAAAATAGAGAAAGAAAACTGAAGACCAATATTTCCAATGAATATTGATACAGAAAATTAAATAAAATGCCAAGGACATTATAGTAATATATTATATTTATGGTATACATACATAAAACAAATATTATATACTATGACCAAGTAGGATTTTTTCAAACCAAGAATGCAGGGCTGATTTAATGTTAAGAAAACTATATTTTTACCATATTAATTTACCATATTAACAACAAAACCCACAGCAATTAAAAAAAAACTAGCTTGAAGTATAACATCAAAAATCTAAAATTTTGGCAATTGATCCCATCATTTTCTGGAAAATACAGGAATAAGAAATGGAAGTAATATCAGATTTTATCTTCGTGGGCTCAAAGATCAATGCAGATGGTGATTGCAGCCAGGGAATTAAAAGATACTTGTTCCTTGGAAGGAAAGCAATGGTAAATTTAGACAAAGTAATAAAAAAACAGAAAGATCAAAGAGCCATTAAAAGTCCGTGTGCTTAAAGTTATAGTTTTTTGTTTTGTCTTTTTTTTTTTTTTAGTAGAAATGTATAACTTTGTGAATTGGAATATAAGGAAAGCTTAGGACCACAAAATTTCAAATAGTAATACTAGAGAAGACTTTTGAAGGTCCTTTGGATAGCAAGAAGATCAAATCAGCCAATACTTAAAGAAACTAATTCAGGCTATTAACTTGAAGGTTAAATACTAAAACTGAAGTTTTGCCCATATGTCAAAAGGAAATGAGTTATTGGGAAAGACGCTGATATTGTTAAAGATCGAGGCAAAACAAGGGGGAAGGGATGGCTGAAAGTGGAATGGATAGATAATGTCATGGAAACAATGAACATAAACATGACAGACTTTAAGAGACAATGGAGGATAGAAGAGTTTTGCATACTATGATATATGGTATCATGAAAAATTGATAAGAGATGAACAACAGCAACAAAGAAAAGATCCAAAGTTTTAGGTCAAGATCTTCTATTTGACCAAAATTTCTGGGAATATTAGAAAATAGTATGGGGGGGGCGGAGCCAAGATGGCGAAGAAGGCACACGAGACTTTCTAAGCTCTTCTCTTACCCTCTTTATCAATATTATATCAAGCCTCAAAAATAGTCTTGACTGCTACAATTCGTAAAGATAAGAAGTAGAACAAATCACTGGCCGAAGAAAACGCAGTCCGCAAAAAAGGTTGGTTCCGGGGCCAGGGGAGATCAGCTCAGACGGGGAGAGAAATTAGGTTCCGAGGAGAGCCTCAAACCGAAAGTGAAAGCATAGATCTCAGCACAAGCCCACAGCCCCAACCCGCAGTACCGGGCATTTCCTTGGGGCAGTTGTGATCCTGCACGGCAGGAGGACACAGCCCGGGTTAGTTAGCCTCCAATCTGCGCAGTGGGGAGCTCGGCTTGGGGCCATAGAGCTTTTCCAGGGCCGATTTACATCAGGCAGAGACTCTGGGCAGAGTTTGCAGCGGTCTGCGGTCAGCTGCTAATACAGTCCCACAAGAGGTTCCGGCCTGGGGCAGTGACACTTTCACCCCTTAGTCTCTAGCCGAGGGCAATCGCTAACCCACACAGCCCAACTGGGCACTTCGATAGCTCGGCCAGTGCTGAATCCACTTCCTGTTGGGGAAGGGAACCTCACCAGAGCACCCCATACCTTTGGAGCGAACGGTTTATCCTCCCTGCTCTGCAGAGGCTGGTAACCCCTTGCCTAGGAGACACCTAAGGCTTTAAAACATGAATAAAAAGATGAAAAGAATGACGACAGCTTCTATGCAGAAAAAGAGCAGGTCAGCAAACCTGAAGAGACCTCAAACAGCAAAATGCATCAGACTGTCCTCACATGATGCTCTCATGAAGAGACCATTAAAAGTCTCAAAAGAGAGTTAGAAGATAAATGGGAAAGGGAAAAAGCCTAAAAGACAAAACTTCCTGAAATACAATTGGAAAAAGTTAAAAATTCGGAAGTGCAGGAAACAAATTGGTGAATTGGAAAAATAAAAATCTCAGGAAAGTAAGAATTGTGAATTGGAAAAAATAAAGAATTACTAAAAGTAGGATTTTGAATTGGAAAAGACGAAGAACTCGCAAAAAGAGGATCTGTGAATTGGAAAAGACAAAGAACACTCAAGAAAGTAGGATGTGGAATTGGAAAAGAAAATAATTCACTAAAAAAAAAAAAAATAGGAAATGGAAAAAAAAATTCCAGACCAAAACAATACATTAAAAACTCAATTGGACATATACAGAAAGAAGTAAAAAAAGCAAATGAAGAAAATAATTCTTTGAAAATTAGAACTGAACAAATAGAAACTAATGACTCATTGAGACAGCAAGAATCAGTCAAGCAAAAAACAAAAAAAATGACAAACTGGAAAAAACCATGAATTATCTACTTGCAAACGACAGACTTGGAAAATAGATCTGGAGAGATAATTTGAGGATTATTGGACTTTCCGAAAACTATGATGAAAAAAAAGAGCTGGATACTTATTTTACAAGTAATCATCAAAGAGAACGCCCAGATGTAATAGAATCAGAAGGTAAAATAGGCATTGAAAGAATTCATCGAACACCTTCTGAAAGAAACCCTAAAATAAAAACCCCAAGGAATATTGTGGCAAAATTTCAGAACTATCAGATTAAGGAAAATTTACCAAAGCAGCCAAAAAACCATTTAAATACCGAGGTGCCAACAATAAGGATCACCCAAGATCTGGCTGCCTCTACATTAAAGGAAAGAAGGGCCTGAAATGATATTCCGAAAGGCACAAGAAACTTGGGATCAGCCAAGAATAAACGACCCAGCTAATTGAGCATTTCTTCCAGGGAAGAAGATGGACATTTAATGAAACAAATGAATTCCATTTGTTTCTGAAGAAAAACCAGAACTAAACAAAAAATTTGATCTCCAACCATAGAACCAAGAGAGAAAAGGTAAAATAACTCTTGAGTTGTATTTCTTGTGGATAAAAAAGAATACATGTATAATTTGATTTATGATATAACAAAAAAAGGAAGAGGATTGAAAAGGATGATGGCAGAATAAGGTGGGAAGGAGGGATAAAAAGAAGAAACATCCCACAAAGACAAAGGAAACATCATATCAGAGGGAATTTGAGAGGGAGGAAAATTGTGTGAATCTTACCTCATCAGAGTTGGCTCAAGAAAAATAATTGACATTGTTTTAGAAAATTCTCTCCCTCATTAAAACGGGGGAGAAAAAGGAAAAAAAGAGTAATAAGGGGGAAGGGGGAAAGACTTAGGGGAGGGAGGATTATAAAGAGGTAAGCATCGTTATCAAGAGATAATAAGTTTAAAGGGGAAAGAGGGTTGGGGGAGGCAAGAACAAGTAAAGCATAATCTGGGGGTATTGGATGGCAGGAAATACAGATTTAGTAATTTAACCGTAAATGTGAATGGGATGAACTCCCCCATAAAGAGGAGGCAGATAGCGACTGGTCAAAGTCAAGAACCCTACAATATGTTGTTTACAAGAAACACATTTAAAGCAGGGAGATACATATGAGTAAAGGTAAAAGGCTGGAGCAAAATCTATTATGCTTCGGTGAAGCAAAAAAGCGGGTAGCCATCCTTATCTCAGATCAACAAAGTAAAAATTGATCTAATTAAAAGAGATGGAAGGAAACTCATCCTGCTAAAGGGAGCATAAACAACAAGCAATATCAATATTAAACATATATGCCAAGTGGTATGGCATCCAACTTCCTAAAGGAGAAGTTAAGAGAGTTCAAGAAGAAATAGACAACAAACTGTAATAGTAGGAGATCTCAACCTTGCACCTCAGAATTGGACAAATCAAACCACAAAACAAATAAGAAAGAAATTAAAGTAATAGAATATTAAAAAATTAGGTATGTTGGATCTTTGGAGAAAATTGAATGGAGATAGAAAGGAATATACTTTCTTTCTCAGCAGTTCATGGAACCTCTTCAAAAATTGACCATATATTAGGACATAAAGACCTCAAATTAAATGCAAGAAAGCAGAAATAGTAAATGCTTTTTCAGATCATGATTCAATAAAAACTACATTCAACATAAATTAAAATAGACCAAAAATAATTGAAACTAAACAATCTCATCTTAAAGAATGATTGGGTAAGCAAATTATAATTACAATTAATAATTTCTCAAGATAATGACAATGATGAGACATCATACCAAAATTGTGGGATGCAGCTAAAAGAGGTAATAAGAGGGAATTTTATATCCTTGAGCTACTTGAATAAAACAGAGAAAGAAAAGAATAATAATTGGGCTTACAACTAAAAAACTTAAAAGACCAAATTAAAACCCCAATCAAATACTAAATTGGAAATTTAAAATTAAAAGGGAGAAATTAAAAATATTGAAAGTAAAAACTATTGAACTAATTAATAAAACTAAGAGCTGGTTCTATGAAAAAGCCAATAAAATAGATAAGCCTTTGGTAAATCTGATTAGAAAAAGGAGAGGAAAATGAAATTAGTAGTCTTAAAAATGAAAAAGGGAGAACTTTCCAAATGAAGAGAAATTAGAGAAATAAGGAGTTATTTTGTCAACTTATGCCAATAAATTTGATAACCTAATGAAATGGATGACTACCTCCAAAAATATAGACTTCCCAGACTAACAGAGGAGGAAGTAAATTGCTTTGAATAGTCCCATTTCAGAAAAAGAAATAGAACAGGCAATTAAACAACCCCTAAGAAAAAATCACCAGGACCAGATGGATTTACATGTGAATTTTACCAAACATTTAAAGAACAATTGACCCAATGCTATATAAATTATTTGATAAATAGGGAATGAAGGAGTCCTACAAATTCCTTCTATGAAGGACATGGTACTGATACCTAAACCAGGTAGGCTGAAAACAGAGAAAGAAAATTATAGACCAATCTCCCTAATGAATATTGATGCTAAATCTTAAATAAGATATTAGCAAAAAGACAAGAAAAATCTCCAAGATAATACCTATGATCAAGTAGGATTTATACCAAGGAATGCAGCTGTCCAATATTAGAAAACTATCAATATAATTGGCCTGTTAATAACCAATTAACAAAACCATATGACATTCAATAGATGCGAAAGCTTTGATAAAATCCAACTTTCAACCTATTAAAAACACTTGAAGAGATAGAATAAAATGGACTTTTCCTTAAAATAATCAGCAGCATCTATTTAAACCATCAGTAAGCATCAATGTAATGGAGACAAACTGAAACCATCCCAATAAGATCGGAGAAACGGTTCATTTATCAACCGGTTACTATTTAATATTGTATTAGAAATGTGGCTTTGCAATAAGAGCTGAGAAAAAGAGATTAAGAATAAGAATAGGCAATGAGGAAACCAAATTATCATCTTTGCGATGACATGATTTATAGAGAATGAAATTCTGCTAAAAAGTTATTAGAAATAATCCACAACTTTTAGTAAAGTTGTTGGAAAAATAAACCACATAAGTCATCAGCATTCTTTATATATCACTAAAAAATCCAAAGTCAAGTTACAAAGAGAAATTCCATTTAAAGTAAACATGATAATATAAAATATTTAGGAATCTATCTGCCAAAGGGAAAATTAGAAACTTTTATGAGCAAAATTACAGACCACTTTTTGACACAAATTAAGTCTGATCTAACCAATTGAAAATATTAAATGCTTGGAAGGGCGAGAAATATAATAAATGAAATAAACAATCTATTTATTTAGCGCTATACCAATCAGAGTCCAAAACTATTTTAATGACCTAGGAAAAATAAAAAAAGTTCAATGGAAAACAAAAGGTCAAGAATTTCAAGGAATTAATGAAAAAATCAAATGAAGGTCTTAGCTGTACCAGATCTAAAATTATATTATAGAGCAGTTACCAAAACTATTTGGTATTCAAGGAAAGATTAGTTGGATAGTGGAATAGATTAGGTTCAAGGGATAAACAGTCAACAAATATAGAACCTAGTCTTTGACAGACCAAGATCCCAGTTTTGGATAAGAACTTACTGTTTGATAAAAATTGCTGGAAAATTGGAAACTAATATGGCAGAAACTAGGCATTGATCCATCTTAACGCCGTACAACCAAGATAAGGTCAAATGGGTTCATGACCTAGGATAAAAATGAAATTTAATAAATTAGGGAACACAGGATAGTTTACCTTGTGACCTGTGGAAGGGAAAGTCTTTTATGACCAAAGAGAACTGAGATCATTATGATCACAAAATAGAAAATTTCGATTATACCAAACTGAAAGTTTTGTAAAACAAAACTAATGCAGACAAGATTAAGGGAAGCAAAACTGGGAAAATATTTTTACAGTCAAAGGTTCTGATAAAGATTATTTTAAAATATAAGAGAATTAACTCTAATTTATAAAAAAGCCATTCTCAATTGAAAATGGTCAAAGGATATGAACAGACAATTCTTCAGATGAAGAAATTGAAACTATTTCTAGTTCATATGAAAAGATGCTCCAAGTCATTATTAATCAGAGAAATGCAAATTAAGACACTTAAGATACCATACACACCTGTCAGATTGGAAGATGACAGGAAAAATAATATTGAATTGTTGAGGATGGGGAAAACTGGGACATTGATCATTTTGGTGGAGTTGAAAGAATCCAACCATTTTGAGAGTAGTTTGGAACTATGCCAAAAAGTTATCAAACTGTGCATACCTTTGATCAGAATTATTTACTGGGATTATATCCCAAAGAGATATAAAGAAGGGAAAGGGACCTGTAATGTGATGAATGTTTGTGGCAGCCTTTTGTAGTGGCTAAAACTGGAAACTGAAATGAATGTCCATCAGTTGAGAATTGGCTGAATAAATTATGTATATGAATATTATGGAATATTACTGTTCTGTAAGAAATGACCAACAGGATAATTTCGAAAGGCCTGGAGACTTACAGAACTGATGCTGAGTGAAATGGAGGACCAGGAGATCATTATATACTTCAACAACAATACTATATGATGACCAGTTCTGATGGACAGGCCATTCAAAAGACATCAACAAATCATTTCCAAAGGAGCAGTAATGGAACTGAACAGCTATGCCCAGAAAAAGAACTCTGGGAGATGACTAAAACCATTACATTGAATTCCAATCCTCTATTTATGCCACCTGCATTTTTGATTTTTAAAGCTATTCTTTCAGAGTCCAATTCTTTTTGCAACAAAATAACGTTTTGGGCATGTATACTTATGTGTATCTAATTTATATTTTAATATATTTAACATCTATTGGTCATCCTGCATCTGGGAGGGGTGGAGGGATAAAGAGTGAAAAATTGAACAAGAGGTTTCAAATTGTTAATGCTGTAAATTACCCATTCATATATCCTGTAAATAAAAGGCTATTAAAAAATAAATAAATAAATAAAATTAAAAAAAAATAGAAAATAGTATGGCATGGAAGAAATTAGATATAAACAACATCTCATCATATGTACCAAGATAAGGTCAAATTAGATTTATGTTTTTTAATGTCATAAGGAAATTAGGGGGACATAAAATAGTTTACTTGTCAGATATGTGAATAAAGGAAAATTTGAAGACCATACAAGAAATAGTGAGTGTTATAGGATACGAGATTGATAATTTTGATTATATTAATTTTAACATTTTTGTGCAAACAATTCCAATGCAGCCAAAATTAGAAGAAAATAAGAAAACTGGGTGGAGGGGGAATTTATAGTGAGTTTCCCTAATAAATGCCTCATTTCATAAATATGTAGAAAACTGATTCAGATTTAAAGGTATATAAGAAATTTCCTCAATTGATATATTGTCAAAGGATAATGTCAGTCAGTTTTCAGATGAAGAAATGAAAGCTATCCATATATTAAAAAACGTTCTAAGTTACTATTGATTCAAGAAATGCAGATGAAAAGAATTCTGAAGTATCACCTCACCTGTTTCTAGTAATTTTTTAGCTGATTCTCTAGGATGCTCTAAGTATACCATCATATCATCTGCAAAGAGTAATAATTTGGTTTCCTCATTACCTACTCTAATGCCTTCGATTTCTTTTTCTTCTCTTATTACTTATGCTTATCATATTGGATAAGGTAACAAGAAAGGAAAAATAATGGGAGGCATGTGGGAAAATTGAAACAATAATACACTCTTGATGGAGTTTTTCCCCATTTTTTAGTATTTTATTGTTCCAATTATATGTAAAAATAGTTTTCACCATTTTTTTCTTCTAAACATATTTTTTTTTTGTGAAAATTTTCACAAAAAAAATCAGAAAAAAGGGAAAAATGAGAGGAAAAAAATGCAAGCAAGCAAAAAACAAAAAAGAAGAAACTATGTTGTAATCTGCATTCTGTGCTCATAGTCCTCTCTCTGGATACAGATGGCTCTTTCATCACAAGTATACTAGAATTGGTCTGAATCCCCTCATTGTTGAAAAAGTCAAGTCCATCACAGTTGATCATCACATAATCTGTGTACATTCTACTCACTTCACTTAGTTCATGTAAGTCTCCTCAAGCCTTTTTGAAATCATCCTTCTAATCCTTTCTTTTTTTTTTTTTTTTTTTATTTTATATACCTTAATTTACAGGATATATACATAGGGTAACTTTACAGCATTAACAATTGCCAAACCTCTTGTTCCAATTTTTTCACCTCTTACCCCACCCCACCCTCCCTAAATGGCAGGATGACTTAGTAGATGTTAAATATATTAAAATATAACTTAGATACCAATAAGTATACATGACCTAAACATTATTTTGCTGTACAAAAGAATCAGACTCTGAATTATTGTACAATTAGCTTGTGAAGGAAATCAAAGATGCAGGTGTGCATAAATATAGGGACTAGAATTCAATGTAATGGTTTTAGTCATCTCCAGAGTTCTTTTTCTGGGTATAGCTAGTTCAGTTCATTACTGCTCCATTAGAAATGATTTGGTTGATCTCGTTGCTGAGGATGGCCTGATCCATCAGGACTGGTCATCATCTAGTATTGTTGTTGAAGTATATAATGATCTCCTGGTCCTGCATTTCACTCAGCATCAGTTCGATGTAAGTCTCTCAGGCCTTTCTGAAATCATCCTGTTGGTCATTTCTTATAGAACAGTAATATTCCATAATTTTCATATACCACAATTTATTCAGCCATTCTCCAACTGATGGACATCCATTCAGTTTGACAGTTTCTAGCCACTACAAAAGGGCTGCCACAAACATTCGATGACATACAGGTCCCTTTCCCTTCTTTATAATCTCTTTGGGATATAATCCCAGTAGTAACACTGCTAGATCAAAGGTATGCACAGTTTGATAACTTTTTGAGCATAGTTCCAAACTACTCTCCAAAATGGTTGGATTCGTTCACAACTCCACCAACAATGAATCAATGTCCCAGTTTTTCCACATCTCCTCCAACAATCATCATTATTTTTCCTGTCATCTTAGCCAATCTGACAGGTGTGTAGTAGTATCTTAGAAGTTGTCTTAATTTGCATTTCTCTGATTAATAATGACTTGGAGCATCTTTTCATATGACTAGAAATAGTTTCAATTTCTTCATCTGAGAATTGTCTGTTCATATCCTTTGACCATTTTCAATTGGAGAATGGCTTGATTTTTATAAATTAGAGTTAATTCTCTATATATTTGGAAATGAGGCCTTTATCAGAACCTTTGACTGTAAAATATTTTCCCAGTTTATTCTTCCCTTCTAATCTTGTCTGCATTAGTTTTGTTTGTACAAAAACTTTTCAGTTTGGTATAATCGAAATTTTCTATTTTGTGATCAGTAATGATCTCTAGTTCTCTTTGGTCATAAAACCTTCCCCTTCCACAGGTCTGAGAGGTAAACTATCCTATGTTCCTCTAATTTATTAATAATTTCATTCTTTATGCCTAGGTCATGAACCCATTTTGACCTTATCTTGGTGTATGGCGTTAAGTATGGATCAATGCCTAGTTTCTGCCATATTAGTTTCCAATTTTCCCAGCAATTTTTATCAAACAGTAAGTTCTTATCCCAAAAGCTGGGATCTTTGGGTTTGTCAAAGACTAGGTTGCTATATTTGTTGACTGTTTTATCCCTTGAACCTAATCTATTCCACTGATCAACTAATCTATTCCTTAGCCAATACCAAATAGTTTTGGTAACTGCTGCTCTATAGTATAGTTTTAGATCTGGTACAGCTAAGCCACCATCATTTGATTTTTTTTTTATTAATTCCCTTGAAATTCTTGACCTTTTGTTTTTCCATATGAACTTTGTTGTTATTTTTTCTAGGTCATTAAAATAGTTTTTTGGAACTCTGATTGGTATAGCGCTAAATAAATAGATTAGTTTAGGTAATATTGTCATCTTTATTATATTTGCTCGCCCTATCCAAGAGCATTTAATATTTTTCCAATTGGTTAGATCAGACTTAATTTGTGTCAAAAGTGGTCTGTAATTTTGCTCATAAAGTTTCTGATTTTCCCTTGGCAGATAGATTCCTAAATATTTTATATTATCAGTAGTTACTTTAAATGGAATTTCTCTTTGTAACTCTGACTGTTGGATTTTGTTAGTGATATATAAGAATGCTGATGACTTATGTGGGTTTATTTTATAACCAGCAACTTTGCTAAAGTTGTGGATTATTTCTAATAACTTTTCAGCAGAATCTCTGGGGTTCTCTAAGTATACCATCATGTCATCGGCAAAGAGTGATAATTTGGCTTCCTCATTGCCTATTCTTATTCCTTTAATCTCTTTCTCAGCTCTTATTGCTATAGCTAGCGTTTCTAATACAATATTAAATAGTAACGGTGATAGTGGGCAACCTTGTTTCCTCAGATCTTATTGGGAATGGTTGCAGTTTGTCTCCATTACATATGATGCTTACTGATGGTTTTAAATAGATGCTGCTGATTATTTTAAGGAAAAGTCCATTTATTCCTATACTCTCAAGTGTTTTTAATAGGAATGGATGTTGGATTTTATCAAATGCTTTTTCTGCATCTATTGAGATGATCATATGGTTTTGTTAATTTGGTTATTAACATGGCCAATTATATTGATAGTTTTCCTAATATTGAACCAGCCCTGCATTCCTGGTATAAATCCTACTTGATCATAGTGCATTATCTTGGAGATGATTTTCTGTAGTCTTTTTGCTAATATCTTATTTAAGATTTTAGCATCAATATTCATTAGGGAGATTGGTCTATAATTTTCTTTCTCTGTTTTCAGACCTACCTGGTTTAGGTATCAGTACCATGTCTGTGTCATAGAAGGAATTTGGTAGGACTCCTTCATTCCCTATTTTATCAAATAATTTATATAGCATTAGGGGCCAATTGTTCTTTAAATGTTTGGTAAAATTCACATATAAATCCAATCTGGTCCTGGGGATTTTTCTTAGGGAGTTGTTTAATTGCCTGTTCTATTTCTTTTTCTGAAATGGGACTATTCAAACAATTTACTTCTTCCTCTATTAGTCTGGGAAGTCTGTATTTTTTGGAGGTAGTCATCCATTTCACTTAGGTTATCAAATTTATTGGCATAAAGTTGAGCAAAATAACTCCTTATTATTTCTCTAATTTCCTCTTCATTGGTGGAAAGTTCTCCCTTTTCATTTTAAGACTACTAATTTCATTTTCCTCCCTCCTTTTTCTAATCAGATTTACCAAAGGCTTATCTATTTTATTGGCTTTTTCATAGAACCAACTCTTAGTTTTATTAATTAGTTCAATAGTTTTTTTACTTTCAATATTTTTAATTTCTCCTTTTAATTTTAAATTTCAATTTAGTATTTGATTGGGGGTTTTAATTTGGTCTTTTTAGTTTTTTAGTTGCAAGCCCAATTCATTAATCTTTTCTTTCTCTGTTTTATTCAAGTAAGCCTCTAAGGATATAAAATTCCCTCTTATTACCGCTTTGGCTGCATCCCACAAATTTTGGTACGATGTCTCATCATTGTCATTATCTTGAGTGAAATTATTAATTGTATCTATAATTTGCTGCTTCACCCAATCATTCTTTAAGATGAGATTGTTTAGTTTCAATTACTTTTGGTCTATTTCCCCTAACTTTTTGTTGAATGTAGTTTTTATTGAATCATGATCTGAAAAGAAAGCATTTACTATTTCTGCTTTCTTGCATTTAATTTTGAGGTCTTTATGTCCTAATATATGGTCAATTTTTGAATAGGTTCCATGAACTGCTGAGAAGAAAGTATATTCTCTTCTATCTCCATTCAATTTTCTCCAAAGATCCAACATACCTAATTTTTCTAATATTATATTTACTTCTTTAATTTCTTTCTTATTTGTTTTGTGGTTTGATTTGTCTAATTCTGAGGTGCAAGGTTAGATCTCCTACTATTACAGTTTTGTTGTCTATTTCTTCTTGCAACTCTCTTAGACTTCTCCTTTAGGAAGTTGAGTGCCATACCACTTGGTGCATATATGTTTAATATTGATATTGCTTCGTTGTTTATGCTGCCTTTAGCAGGATGTAGTTTCCTTCCTTATCTCTTTTAATTAGATCAATTTTACTTTTGCTTGATCTGAGATAAGGATGGCTACCCTCTTTTTTGACTTCACCTGAAGCATAATAGATTTTGCTCCAGCCTTTTCTTTTTACTCTTATGCATCCCCTGCTTTAAATGTGTTTCTTGTAAACAACATATTGTAGGGTTCTGACTTTTGATCCAGTCTCTATCTGCCTCCTCTTTTGGGGGAGTTCATCCATTCACATTTACAGGTTAGAGTTACTAAATCTGTATTTCCTGCCATCCTAATAACCCAGATTGTGCTTTACTTATTCTTGCCTCCCCCAACCCTCTTTCCCCCTTTTAAACTTATGTGCCCCTCTTGTATCACGATACTTATCCTCTTTATAATCCCTCCCTCCCCCTTTGAGGTCTTTCCCCTTCGCTTCCCTTATTACTCTTTTCTTTTCCCTTTTCCTCTCCCCGTTTTTAATGAGGCGGAGAGGAATTTTCTCTAAAACAAATGTCAATTATTTTTCCTTTGAGCCAACTCTGATGAGGAGTAAGATTCACACAATGTTCCTCCCCTCTCTAGAATTCCCTCAGATATGATAAGTTTCCTTAGCCTCTTTGTGGGATGTGGTTTCCCTCTTTTTATCCTCCTTCCCACCTTATTCTGCCATCATCCCTTTTCATATCTACTTCCCTTTTTTATGTTATATCAGTACAATCAAATTATACATGTATTCTTTTTGTATATCACAACAGAAATACAATTCTCAAGAGTTATTTTTACCTTTTCTGCATCTCTTGAGGTTCTATTCTTGGAATCAAATTTTTGTTTAGTTCTGGTTTTTCTTCAGAAACAAATGGAATTCATTTGTTTCATTAAATTCCATCTTCTTCCCTGGAAGAAAATGCTCAGCTTAGCTGGGTAGTTTATTCTTGGCTGCATCTCAAGTTCTTGTGCCTTTCAGATATCATATTCAGGCCCTTCTTTCCTTTAATGTAGAGGCAGCAGATCTTGGGTGATCCTTATTGTGGCACCTCGGTATTTAAATGGTTTTTGGCTGCTTGTAAAATTTTTTCCTTAATCTGATAGTTCTGAAAATTTGGCCACAATATTCCTAGGGGTTTTTATTTTAGGGTTTCTTTCAGAAGGTGTTCGATGAATTCTTTCAATGCCTATTTTACCTTCTGATTCTATTACATCTGGGCAGTTCTCTTTGATGATTTCTTGTAAAATAGTATCTAGGCTCTTTTTTTTCATCATAGTTTTCAGAAAGTCCAATAATCCTCAGATTATCTCTCCTAGATCTATTTTCCAAGTCTGTCGTTTTGTGAGTAGATAATTCGTGGTTTTCAGTTTGTCATTTTTTTGTTTTGCTTGACTGATTCTTGCTGTCTCAATGAATCATTAGTTTCAATTTGTTCAGTTCTAATTTTTAAAAGAATTATTTTCTTCAATAGCTTTTTACTTCTTTCTGTATATGTCAATTGAGTTTTTGAATGTATTGTTTTGGTCTGTGGAATTTTTCCATTTCACTAATTTTTTTTTTTTAGTGAATTATTTTCTTTTCAATTCACAGATCCTACTTTCTTGCGTGTTCTTTGTCTTTTCAATTCACGGATCCTACTTTCTTGCAGTTCTTTATTTTTCAATTCTGAATTTTGTTTCCCTGCACTTCCTGAGAATTTTTTAACTTTTTCAATTCGTATTTCAGGGAAGTTGTTGCTCTCTTGTAAGGCTTCTCTTTCCTTTCCCACATTTATCTTCTAACTCTCTTTTTGGGACTTTTAATGGTCTCTTCTATGAGAGCATTATGTAAAGGAGGACAGTCTGATGCATTTTGCTGTTTGAGGTCTCTTCGGGTTTGCTGACCTGCTCTTTTTCTGCATAGAAGCTGTAGATTGTTCTTTTCATCTTTTTATTCATGTTTTAAAGCCTTTAGGGTAGGTCTCCTAGGCAAGGGGTTACCAGCTTCCTCTGCAGAGCAGGGAAAGATGTAAACCGATTAACGGCTCCGAGGTATGGGATTGCTCTGGGTGAGAGTTTTCCCTTCCCCCAACAGGAAGTGGATTCAGCACTGGCCGAGCTATCAAACGGCTTAGTAGGGCTGAGTGGATTATCGATTGCCCTTGGCTAGAGACTAAGTGGTGAAAGTGTCACCGCCAGGCGGACCTCTTGTGGGACTGAGTGTGTAGCGGCTGGCGCAGACCGCAGAACGCAGACAGCCTAGCAAACTCTGCCCAGCGTCTCTGCCTGATGCCAAATCGGCCCTGGAAAAGCTCTCATGGCCCCAAGCCGAGCTCCCCCCTGTGCAGATTGGAGGCTAACCCGGGCTGCGTCCTCCTGCCGTGCAGGATCACAACTGCCCCAAGGAAAAGCCCCTTACTGCGGGTTGGGGCTGCGCGCTTGTGCTGAGATCTGTGCCTTCACCCTCGGTTTGAGACTCTCCTCGGAACCTAATTTCTCTCCCAGTCTGCCGATCTCCCCTGGCCCCGGAACCAACCTTTTTGGCGGACTGCAGATTTTTTCGGCCGGTGGGTTGTTCTACTTCTTATCTTTACAATTAGCAGCAGTCAAGACTATTTTTGAGGCTCGATATAATATTGATAAAGAGGGTAAGAGAAGAGCTTAGAAAGACGCGTGTGTCTTCTCCGCCATCTTGGCTCCGCCCCCCTAATCCTTTCTTATAGAATAATAATATTCCATTACATTCAAATGTAATAACTTGTTTAGCCGTTCCCCAACTAATAGGCATCCATTCAGTTTCTAGCTACCTGCTCCTACAGAAAGGGCTGCTGCAAATATTTTTGTACATGTGAGCTTTCCTCCCTTTTTATGATCTCTTTGGGATACAGGTCCCATAGAAACACTACTGAATCAAAGGGTATGCAGTTTGATAGCTCTTTGGATATAGTTCCAAATTGTTCTTCAGAATAGTTGGATCAGTTTACAACTTCACCAACAATGTATTAGCATCCCAGTTTTCCCACACTCCCTCCAACATTTATCATTATCTTTTCTTGTTATCTTAGCCAATCTGAGAGGTGTGAAGTGGTACCTCAGAGTTGTCTTAATTTGCATTTCTCTAATCAATAGTTATTTGGAACATTATTCATATGACTAGAAATGGTTTTAATTTCTTCATCTGAAAACTGTGTTTATATCATTTGACAATTTGTTAATTGCTTATAGCTTATATTCTTATAAATTTGACTCATTTTTCAATATATTTTAGATAGGTCTTTATCAGAACTCAGATATAAACCTCAGATATAAAACTTTTCCATTTTCTGCTTCCATTCTAATCTTGACTGCACTGGTTTTGTTTCTACAAAATCTTTTTAACTTAATATAATCAAAATTATCTATTTTGTATTTTTCTAGTTCTTCTTTGGCCATAAATTCCTTCTTTTTCCACATATTTGAGAGATAGACTATTCTTTGATCCCCTAATTTGCTTATAGTGTCACCCCTTATGTTTAAATCATGAACTCATTTAGACCTTATCTTTGTATAAGGTGTTAGGTATTGATCAATGCCTAGTTTCTGCCATAGTATTTTCCAGTTTTCCCAGTAATTTTTGTTAAATAGTGAGTTCTTATCCCAGAATCAGAAGTCTTTGGTTTTATCAAACATTGAATCACTAAGGTCATTTATTATTGTGTCTTGTGAACCTAACCTATTTCACTAATTCACTACTTTATTTCTTAGTCAGTACCAAGTGGTTTTGATGACCACTGCTTTATACTATAGTTTTAGATTTGATACAACTAGACCACCTTTGTTTGCATTTTTTTTCATTAATTAATTCCCTTGACATTGTAAATCTTTTGTTTTTCCAGATGAATTTTGATATTATTCTTTCTAAAGTAATTTCTTGGCAATTTGATTGTATGGCACTGAATAAGGAGATTAAATTAGGCATAATTATCACTTTTATTATATTAGCTCGGCCTACTCGTGAGCACTTGATATTCTTTCAATTGTTTAGTTCTAACTTTATTTGTGTGAAAATTTGTGCTCATAAAATTCCTGGCTTTATTTTAGCAGGTAGACTCTCAAATAGTTTATATTAGCTACAGTTATTTTAAATGGAATTTCTCTTTCTGTCTCTTGCTGCTGGATTTTGTTAGTAACAGAGAAATACCAATGATTTTGTGGATTTATTTTGTATTCTGCAAGTTTGACAAAGCTGTCAACTGTTTCTAATAGTTTTTTAGTTGATTCTCTAGGATGCTCTAAGTATACCATCATATCATCTGCAAAGAGTGATAATTTGGTTTCCTCATTACCTAATCTAATTCCTTTGATTTCTTTTTCTTCTCTTATTACTAAATCTTACATTTATAATAAAATATTGAATAGTAATTGTGATAGTGGGCATCTATATTATTGGGAATGCTTATAGTTTTTTCCCATTACAAATGTTGCTTGATGATGATTTTAGATAGATGCTACTTATAATTTTAAGGAAAACTCCATTTATTTCTGTGCTCTACATGGGTATTAATTTGTCAAATGCTTTTCTTGAATCTTTTGATATAATCACATGATTTACATTAGTTTTGTTATTGATATAGTCAATTCTGCTAATAGTTTTCTTGATATTGAACCAGCTCTGCCTTCATTGTATAAATCCTAATTAGTAATGGTGTATTATCCTGGGGATAACTTGTTGTAATCTATTTGCTAATATGTTGCATAATATTTTTGCATCAATATTCATTAGGGAAATTGGTCTATAATTTTCTTTCTCTGATTTGACGCTTCCTGCTTTAGGTATCGGCACCATATCTAAGTCATAAATGAAATTTTGTTGGTCTCCTTTCCCTATTTTTCCAAAAAAATTATATAGCATTGGAATTAATTGTTCTTTAAATATTTGGCAGAATCCACTTGTAAATTCTTCTGGTCCTGGTGATTTTCTCTTAGGGAGTTCATTGCTTTAATTTCTTTTTTTTTCATATATGGGTCCCTTTCCCTCTTTTTATAATATCCTAAGGATACAGACCCAATATTGACACTGCTGGATCAAAGGGTATACAGTTTCATAGCCCTCTGGGAATAGTTCCAAACTAATTTTCTGAATGGCTACACCAGTTCAACTGTTGGTAGAATTGTACATTGATTCAACCACTCTGAAAAGCAATTTGCAACTGTAACCTAAGGACTCAAAACCTGTGCATTCCCTTTGGTCTAGCAATACCACTCCTATGTATGCACCCTAAAAAGACTTTAAAAAAAAAAGGAGAAAAAGGATTCCCAATTGAGAGTCAAATAATATGAACAGACAATTTTCAGATGATGAAATTAAAACCATCTATTATAGTCATATGAAAAAAGCCTCTGAATTACTATTGATTAGAGACATGCAAATTAAAACAACTTTGAGGTACCATCTCACACCTCTCATATTGGCTAAGATAATAGGAAAAGATAATAATACATGTTGGGAAAATTGGGACACTAATGCATTGTTGGTGGAGTTGTGAATGGATCCAACCATTCTGGAGAGCAATTTGGAACTATGCCCAAAGGGCTGTCAAACTGTGCTTACCCTTTGGCCCAGCAGTGTTTTTACTGGATCTGTATCCCCAGAAAATCATAAAGGAGGAAAAAAACCCAACATTATGCAAAAAGTTTGTAGCAACTCTTTGTGATGGCAAAAAATTGGAAAATAGGTAGATTCCCATCAATTGGGGAATGGCTGAATAAGTTGTGGTATTTGAAGGTAATGGAATGTTATTGTTCTATGAAAAATAATGAACAAGCTGTGATTTCAGAAAGGCCTGGAAAAATTCACATGAACTTATTCTGAGTGAAACAAACAGAACTAGGAATACATCATATACAGTAATAGCAAGAATGTGTGATGATCAGTTATAAAAAACTTGGTTCATCTCAGTGGCTGAGTGATCCAAAGCAATTTCAATAAAGTTTAAACAGAAAATGCCATCTGAATCCAGAAAAAGAACTATGGAGATTGAATGTAAATCAACACATGGTATGTTCACTTGTTTTTTTCTGTCTTTTTTCCTTCTCCAGTGGTTTTTCCTTTTTGTTCTGATTTTTTCTCTTCTAACATGATTAAAAAAGAAATGTGTATTAAAAATAAAATAAAATTTAAAAGATGCAAAGGACCCATATGTACACAAATATTTATAACAGCTCTTTTTTGTTGTGATGAGAACTGGAAATTAAGGAGATGCCCATCAATTGGAGAATAATTGAACAAGTTATGATTTTTGATTATGATGTAATATGATTGTGCTACAAGAAATGATGAGAGAATCTGTTGTTTTGTTTAGTCATGTTGTACATGACTAATCTAGAAATATATTTTGCATTATTATATATTTATAATAAATATCAAAAATTTTGCCTTCTCAATGAGGGGATACAGAAAGGAAGAAGGGAGAGAATTTGAAACTCAGTTTTAAAAAGTTAATAATTATTTTTATGTGCAATTGGAAAAATATTACTATTGTTCTGAAGTCTTTGGATCAATATATATCCAGAAAAAATCTTTAATCTGTGATGATGGGGACTGGATTCATTAGAATGGATGTTTTTGGGGTATTTTGTGATTTCTATTTATAGTACAGAGGTCATTTATGTCATAGCATTAAAGACAGTGAACCTCTGGCATTTAATTCCAGCTATGAGGAGCCATATTTTTTGGTATTTGTTGGGTTCTAAGTTTTTACAATCTGCTATAATATGCAGCCTGTTTCTGCTTTTTTCTTGTAATATCTACATTGATAAATAAATCTCTATTCCTTATATATAACCTCATATAATTTCTAGTGGCAATGACTTGGACCAATATTGCCATTATAAATATGTTCATTTCTAAAAATAAATCTGTATAATTAAAGTATATGTTGAAAATTTCTTTGTAAGAATGCTATTAATATAGACATAAACCTATAGAGGGATTCTATTCTTGAATCTTAATAATTTCCTAGGCTCCATTAAAAGTAAACCACTTTTAGTTGCATTTAACAAATTCAATGGCGTATACTTATCAGGTCTAACCAGTGTTCAATGAACTAACATTTGCTTGTTCCCAAAATATGAAATTTTTGTCTTATTATATAGAAATATTGAATCTATCTTTTTGTGATGAAGCATTAATCTTTCTACAATTCTCTAGAGGAGATGGACTTTGTATTTTCTTAACAGCTTAATATGATTTCATTAGCATGCTTTCCAAATCTATTATTATTGTTTTTGTAGCTACTACTTTTAGTACTACTATTACTGTCATCACTACTATCACTACTATTACTACTACTACTACTACTACCACCACTACTATTACTACTTGTTGTAGTTGCTACTACTGATATCACTACTACTATTTCTCCTGTTATTACTACTACTTCTATCACTAGTATTACTGCTATTACTTCTGCTACTGCTATTACTATTACTACTGATTACATATCTACCTACCTATTTTTCTGTTCCCTCTATGTCAGAATATGGAAAATTTACTTGTATCTCCCTTTCCTCTGGATATTGAACCAGGTTTTACTCTCTCTATATGAGATAAACACAAACAAATAGAATAAATGCATTAGCCAGTCTCTAAGCTCAAATAAAGAGCTTATTTATTATATTATATTATATTATGCTATATTATATTATGTGATGTGATGTTTATATTATATTACGTTATGTAATGTTATGTTATATTTTACTATATTATTACACTGGCAATCTACCTCTAATACTCAGAATTCCCATAGGACACATCCAAGCAGCTAGTGTACTGGGATACATGTGGCCCTTATTGGGAAGAAATTCCATAAGGATAGAACAAAAGATGTATCCTGCTTCTTAACTCTTCTAGCCCTAGAGAAAAAGGAATAAAAGAGACCTTGACTTTCCCTGTCATGGGCTATACTTATGCAAGCTACCTCTGTGAACTTGGGCCTTTATCATTTATAATAGAATCTTGGCTTTCTAATGCAGAATATCTAAGTCTGAATGACAGGGAAAAAATCTCCCAGCTTCCTCCACCCCTTTGTGAATTCTGAATTTATGGTCTCACTTCTATTAGCTTCCAACAGTCCCCACTAGATTAAAGCTGCATCAGAAATTGGATTTTTTTTTTCTATTTTTACCCCAGAAGAGAGTAATAAGAAAATAACACAATAAATCTGGTAAATTAGCAATAAGATTTCAAACTTTTGTCCACATATGCAGCAGCATTATTGGTGACAGAGTGCATAGTTGTTGACAGCTAGAGCCAGGCAGCTTACATTTAGCTCCCAATACATAATGTGCCTCACAAGCAGAAAAGATGAAAGGTAATTTTTTCCATCCAAGGAGAGCTCACATTGCCCACCTGATGACAGATGTTAGGAGATGAAGAGTATCTTTGTTTGGTTTCCTTGGGTACCTACCCGATTTTAAATTGAAATCGAACCTTTTCTGTAAAGGCCATTTCTCCTCTGGGCCATTTTTTTTCAGAAACTGGAAAAAGGTTGAATTGTGCAGGCGTGGGACCATTTTCCTGAGTAGAATAATTTTTTGAGTCTCAGTCTAGAAATGAGCAAATCTCCATGCCCTGATTTGTGCTTCCCCCCATTGTAAAAAGAGAAGTAATTAATTTCACATTCATAACTGGCTCTAAGAAGAGGAATTTTTAGTGTAATTTGTAGAAAAACTCCTTGTATTAGAACTTGTCAAAGTACCCTCAATTTGAAGAGTGAGTTAATGGGTGATTGAAACTTCTAAGTGAATTACCAGAGTGAAGTGTTGAAACTTTCATCTACAATGTAGGAACCTCCTGCAGGAATATAAGAGGGGAACGAGATATGGGAAGGGGGGGAGGGGCAAGATAATAAAAGAGAGAGCATTTTGGGGAGGAAGTGGTCAGTAGCAAAACACTTTTGGAGAAGGACAAGGTGAAAGGAGAGAGGGAGAATACAATTAACAACAGTAGTTGTTAAAAAAAAAATTCAAAGCAAGTTTCTCTAATGGAATATTATTGTTCTCTGGAAAATGAGGAGCAGGATGCTCTCAGAAAAAAAAAATTTAAAAAAACCAGAAAAGTCCTCCATGAACAAAGTGATATATACTGTATACAAAATAATAGTAATGTGCTGGGATGACTGGCTGTAAATGACTTTGTTATTCTCAGTAGTACAATCATCCACACCTATTCTGAAAGATTTATGTTGAAAAATCCTAACCACACTCAACAAAGGAACTGATCAAGTCTGAATATAGATCAAAGCATTCTCTATTACTCACTCATCTCTTTATTTTTTACTTAATTTTTCTTGAAGGTTTTTATTTTCCTTAGGATGGGAGATTTATGTTTTCTTTCACAACTTGACTTTAATGGAAATGTTTTGCATAGCTTCACATTAGTTTCTTAATTGTGAATGGGGATAAGGAAGAGAACCTAGAATTCAAAAATCTTAAAAACAAATGTAAAAAAATGTTTTGAATGTAATTGGGGAAAAAATTTAAATAAATCAATTTTAAAAAAGACAATCTAGGAACTTATGAACTTATTCTGTTCCTCATTAGGCAACATCCAACCTTCCCCTCCAAAGTCCTCTCATCACATGATGATCTGGCAAAGAGAATCTAATTGGATTAGAATGTGGTGTTTTTTTTTTTTTCTTTTATTGATTGGACCTGTGATTTGGTGTAAGAAACTACCAAAGAGATTCACATCTTCTTTGCTACTTTGCTACTTTGCTACTCAGTCTTAGAAGTACTCCTAGGGGACTAAGAGGTTAAGTGACTTGTCCAGAGTCACATAATCATTATATATACTAACAGGACTTGTCTAAGTCTGAAACCATTACTACATCCATACCCTCCAGCCTCTATCTGATTATGATAAAAATACAAAACTACCTTGTCTATGCCAAGTAAGATATGAATTCATCTTCCGTCTTTTCCCCACAACTTTTCTATACCTACTAAAAATTTAGGAGGAAGAATAGAAGGCTAAGTGGAGTTGTGCTCACAGTGATGGCTGGAGTTTTGCCACTTGAAACAAAGTTCATTTGAATCATTCAGTTCAATTAAACAAATATTTTATTAAGCACTTCTATTATTTACTACTCACTTGCATGCACTGTATAATTAAAAAGCATTTAATATGTTCCTACTGTATGAGATATATTTAGGATAAAAAGTTAATGAATTAGGCTCTCCCCGAAATGACATGCATATATAGAGACATAAATTAATAGAATTAATTTCAAAGAGGGGGACCATCAACTGGGGAATCAGTGAAGATCTCACATGTAAAATGCAGAGTTTGGAAGGAGGTTAAATATTCTAATATATGAAATTAAAGAAGAAATGCATCCTGGGTATACTGTGCAAAAGAATGGAAATGGAAGGTAAGATATGTGTGAAGAATATTAAAAAAAAAAAAACCAAGCTGTTTCATTCACAGAGTAAAGTGATGTATATACTATGTGAGCCTATGACACAGATAAAAATCATATTATAAATTTACTTTTGATTCTAATTGTAATAGGGAGCTACTGGAGTTTATTGAGGAGGGGAATGTTGTGGTATGAACTATGTTTTAGAAAAATCTCTTTGGCAGATATATGGAAATTTGGCTGAAAAGTGGAGACAGGAAAACCAAATAGGAGGTCATTGTATTACCACAGTAGCAAGATGAAGACCTGAATTAGGATGGTAGCTATATGAGTAAAGAGAAAAGAATCAAAATGAGATATGTTATGGAGATAGAATCAACAGGACACAGTGACTGATTGGATATCTGAATTAGGTAAGATGGGAGTCAAGAAAAATCTCATAATTGTAAGCACCTGAGTGACATTCACACATTGCCTTCATCTAAATTTAAAGGACCTGTGTTAATTAAGAAATCCTACTTCCATGCTTCATTTTGGCATAGAAGCATTCTGGTTTTCACAGACTAAATCAGCATAGCTCAAACTCTTTCAAATTACACCAAGGGGAAAGGTTTCAAGGAGGTCTCAGCAAGAGACCATTTATATTTTCCAAGGATCAACTTAGCTAATTACAAAGAGGGTTAATGCTCGTGGGCTAGACAGAAGGTGAAGAATTCTTTGACCATAGCAACTTCTTTGTGTTATTCATTTGCTTTTAAAGCTATACTGCCTCGTGATATTTTATATATTATATTTGTCATAATTTCTCTCTCAAACACTCATTTAACTTCCTCTAGTTTATTTCCCCAATTAGATTAGACACTCTTAGTTTGGAAGGCAGGAACTGTGTATGATATATCTTTGTATCTCTTGCAGGTATAGGGTCTAGCAGGATGTTAAGTACTTAGTAGACCCTCAATCAATGAATGAAGGAAGCAGGCTGAATCCACATAAATTCCCATCTATCCTATTAGCTACACAACTTGTCAAATCTTATAAAGGGCTATTCAGCTGAAGCAAATTGCAATGTATTTGAGACTAGTAGTGAAGGATGATGATTATGTTTAATTTACTATATTTTACTTCCTTTGTGACCCCCTGGAGCAAGGAAAGGTTGGTTAAGCAACCCCATTTTCTGGTAATGATTTTTCAATTATTTAAAACATTGTGTGTTTGTGTGTCTATGTGTGTATGTAATGTATTTGTGTGTGTGCATATGCACTCAAATGTACAGAAACTATGCAGTATAGTGATAGTGAAAATGCAGGACAAAAATTTAGCTTCTCAGAGAATTGTTTACTCATTAATGTTTTTTCATAATGTTCAGAATTATTCTGTCTCTCTTCTTTTCTTCCCATTTCCCTCTATTTTCCTCTCTTTTCTTCTTCTGTCTTTAATCTTTCTGTGTTCCCTTCTTTCCTTTTTTCTTCCCTGAAATCATACCAATCATCACTACCTCTTTTCTTTCTCTCTCCTCTTTCCTACTTGTTTTTTGTTTTCTACCACCAACTTTTTCCCTTGTTTTCCTCTTCTTTCCCTTTTTGCCTGGTTTTCCCCTTTCTGTTTTTGCCTTTTTTTCTCTCCTTTCTTTTTCCCTGTCTGTTCTTTTCCTTCTCCTTCCTTTGTTTTCACATTCTCACTCTTACATCATCTCTTTACTCTGCTTTTTCCCTTCTTTCCTCCTCATCCCTTTGTCTTTTTTTTTTGTCTGTGCACCCCCTCCATGGTCTCTTTGTCTCTCTCTCTGTGTGTCTCACTCTTGATAAATCCTTATCTCTATCCTTCTACTTTATCATTCTTAACCCTAGAACATCAAATGTAATTCTACAGTTGCTTTCTGCTTAATATCTCATTTTCTACTCTTTGTCATAGGAAGTTATTGAGCTAACACAGACAAGTGTATAGGTATCTGACTTTGGTCCTAGAATAGGAGCCAAGTTAGTGAGAGGAGATCCTGGAATTTAGAGAGACAGATGTCTTCTTCTATAAACATAAAAAAGCCAATTTGGGCCCCTTCCAGCCCAGAGTGAGAGAGATGACTGACAATGTGAAGATGGGATTCACAGTTATATGGCTAATTCAATTGATGTTGACAGCAGCTCCAGATCACTCAAACCCTGAAGGGACCTATAGACCTTGGAGGCAGGAATCTTTGAGTACTGTAGACAGCCAGAAAGCCTGCCCTCTCTTTTTCTCACCTCCCCCTTCCAATCACACATCAGAATCGCATCTTCAGGGTGGTATGCAGGTCAGAGCAAGAGCTTCTGAAGCGTGTGGACATGGACTGAGAGGGACCTCACAGCCTCTCTTGACCGCAGTGCTTTGGATGTGGGATGCTCCTGCTGCCTATATTTTACCCAGGATTTGGGTGTTAACAATTCCCTGTTAAGGAAATAATTCTGCACCCTGATTTTAACAGTACTAGAGAGAAAAATAGTTGTGAAATTTTCAAAATAAACCTCTCAAGACAAATTTAATTAGAATTTCATTGAACTTTAAGAATAAATGATGTATATTGGGAAACATGAGCAGACACAGGGCTGCTGAAGGAGTGGTCACAAATAGCAACAATGCAAAGTTATAACATTGTTCTCTGTGATACTTCAGAGTTACATAATACCAATGAAAAAATCCATCCCATTTCTTGTTGTACCATTTAGGAAATTATTTCCTGCTATTGATAAGGTACTAGTTAGGAAAAGGGGATCCATAGATAAAGGACGAAACAAATGTCCTCAGGTTCAATGGGGGAAAGGTGCCATTAGATTCTATTTAAACCGAAAGCAATAATTCATTACAGGAAATTCAGATGTATAATTCAATAACAGAAAACTTATTGGAACAATGAAACTGGCCACCACCATTCTGAGACAGGGGAATAAGGAATAAGGAGCTTCATTTAGCTGTGCACCTGAAGGCTTATGATTCAAAGCTAGTAGTAATTTTCAATGCTAGAAATCTTCTGAGAATATAAGTTATTTGTAATTCATTAAGGAGTTTTCTTGGTTCAAGTAGATTTCCAGAAGTTATGCTTCTTTTTTTTGTTCCCCAGAGTTAAGGGGCACTAAATTGTGTGGTCTCTCCATTGAGCTTTACTCAACAAAATACCAGCTGCTTATTGGCCATCTCTATAAAAATGTTTCATAGGCTTATCAAATTCAAAATGTCTAGAATTGAATTCATTTTCTTCACACACACACACACACAAACACACACACACACAACCTCAAGATCCACTTTTCTTCCTAATTTCTCTAATTCTTTTGAGGTACCCAATACGATTCTAATCACCTGGTTTGCAGCTTGGGAGTCATTCTCAACTCTTTTTTTTTTTTTTCCCCAATGTCTCATATCCAGTTCTTTGCCAAGTCTTGTTGATTCTCCTTTTTTCGGTCTTTTTCTCTCCATTAATTTAATCTTAAGTTAAAAACAAGTTTTTATTTCCTTTTTTTATGGACTCTCAGAATAGCCTATTAATTGGAATTCCTCTTTTAAGGCTTTCTCCAAATCACATAAAACTGTCACTCACATCCCATGCCACAATTGTTTCTCTAAGCATGTCACTCCCTTGCTTCAGGGACCTTCAGTGACTTCCTATTGTTGTTAAAATAAAAGATAAACATTGTGATTTGGCCTCCAAAGTTCTTCATACTTAACTCTAGTTTCTGGTTCCACATTTCTTTCATATTAAACACACTCTTTATTCAGGCTGTACTGGCTTATTCTGATTTCAATATTCCAGCTACAACCTCCATACTTTTTTTTTTTTTAACAGATTTCCTCCTATGCCTGGATTATTTTTCCTTATTATTTCTACTTCTTAAAATTCCTAGCTTTTTTCGGGGCTTAGATTATGTGCAATATCTACCACAGAAAACCTTTCTTGGCTTACTGAGCTGTTAGTATTTTTCCTCTTTTCCCAAAAAATATACTTCATAAATATATCTATATCTATATATACATATATAGATATAGATATTTGTCTAAATGTATATGTATACTATATCTTTTTATATCTTGAATTCCCACCTCCAAGAAAAAACTCAGACCTTAATATTTTTCTGTGAGATGCATGTGATACAAACATTTTCTAATTTATCAACACCCTTACAAAAGCTCCAGAAATAGAAATAAAATATAAATGCTTATAAATATAAATAAATTATGAGTTAGGAATGAGGGAAACATACGAGAGGAAAAATCATTCCCTAAGCCATCATATTCTCTTCCTCCACAGATGATGATGGCAAGAGCCATCCCCCATCACTAAGTCAATTAGCATTTATTAAGCACTTAATATGTGTTGGGTTCTGTGCTAATGCTCAAGATACAAAAAAAAAAAAAAGAAAGAAAAAGAAAAAGAAAAAAGAAAGCAAAAATGTGGTCTCTGCCCTCAAGGAACTCATATCCTCATGAAAGAAACAACATGCAAATAATTACATGCATACCAAATATATACAGTGTAAATGAAAGATAATACCTTAAAATACAGAGAATTGGGGACATTACGCTGCATCTTTCCACTTAAGGGTCATTCATTGTAGATATTGAAGGAGGAGCAGTGAAAACAGTATAGAAAAACCTATCATGAAAAATCTGTTACTTTTAAACAGCTGGTGCTATATTTTAAAAAATGAAGAAATCATTATTGAATATCTACAATGTGTGTGATTCCATAAGTTTCTAAGGCTTATGAGAGTGCTTTACAAATAGTCCCTGCCTTCCAGAAATATGTAGCAGGATAGGAGGAAATAAGATGCATAAAAAGATGAAATAAGATATATATATATATATATATATATATATATATATATATATGAAATAAGGTGCAAATAAGTAAGGTACATAAGAGAGGTGTAAACAAAGTATTGTAAGAGTTCAAAAGAACTAGGTATTACTTATTCCTCTGATCACAGAAATATACAAATGAGAAGTAGAATTTTCTTGGATCTTGAAGGATAAGTAGGATTATAACAAACAGCAATACAGTGGATAATATTCCAAGTTAGAATAGACAATGAAAGCCAAGAAGAAAGGCATATACATAAAGGGAAAACTCAAAGCAGACTGGAGTCACTCTGAACATGTAAAATTGACCTAAGATATTGGGTAAGAAAGTTATTGAGTGTAAAAAGAATGGAGAACTGTTTTTTTTTTTCCTAGTAATTCATCTGAACCAAATGTAATCTTTTCTCTAGTCATTATTCTGATCTAAGTTTACCTAAATCTTATTTCTTTTATCTAGACAAACTCTTTCCTGAACTAACCTCATATCCCAAATAATGACAATTCTTGGCATCTTACCATGGGAAGACTTCTGAAGAATTGTTTCCCTAATAGAGTAACAGCTGGCCATCTACAATGGCTCACCATTGTATTACAGCAATAATTCTGTAAAATAGCCTTGCTTTCTTCATTTTTAAAAATTACTCAGAAAATTAAGCTGGAGAGTTTGCGTAAGATTGATTCTATTCCTCTAGTCCCATACCGTCTATCATTGTGAGAATCTAAAAATGTTAAGATTTCCTTTTGAAGATCACAGGACTCACAGAAGTAAGATCAGGCATGGGAAGAAACTGTCCTTCCCTGACCTGTCAATTAATTAATGTACACCAAATATGTGTCTATGGTTATTCAAGATGCTTTAGGGGATATGAAAGAAAGAACATTCATTGACCTAAGCTTCAAGAAAAATAGTTTATAGAAAAAAATAGAAATACCAATAAAATGGAGTATATTTAAGAATACGGCAAAAAGAGATTAGTGTGAAGTAGAATTCATTGTCAAGGAAGAGTTGGTTCATAAATGAATTGGGCCTTGAGATATTAGTTTTAAAATTTTATTTTATTTTAAAAAGCATTCAAAAGAAAAAAGAAAAACAGAAAAGAAATACAAAACATCCTCCCCCATCTACAAAGACCAATTCTCTCAGACTATCACCTTTGATGCATCTAGCTTTAGTATTCTTACTTCAATTTTGACTATGCTTGACCAGTTGAAATACGCAATATACTGTACCCTTAAATTCCTTGACATCTTGCCATGTCTCTACATCTGCTTTACCAAACCCCAACCTAGCTTTGCTACTATTCACAATCTACTCAAAAACTGCTAGAGTAAATCAGTAATCCTTGCATTTGAGCCCCCCAAATCTGCTTTCACATCATACTTCTTTCCTATTTCCATCACTCACTATATCTAATCAGTTGACAAGTCTTGTCCACTCTTTGCCAAGAAAGCTCCAAATAGGTTCATGAAGAGTTGTCTATGACTGAAAATGAACATCAAAAATACCCAGAAGGAATCTACCAATGATTCTGCCTTATTCTTTTTTTGTATTTCTCCTTGTAATCTTTTAAAATTGTAGACCCTGAATTAGGGTTTTCAAGGTGAATGAATGAATTCTGGTTCTTGAACTCAGGGAATTTAAATCTAATCTGGGAAGACAGATGATATGTAGAACAAAGAATGAAAGCATTTGAGGAAAGGCTAAAAGACAATTTATAAAGAGATTAATGCATTAGATCAAAGATGATTTGACTCCTAAGCTTCTCTCCTCAGCAATGATTCTATGATTTGATCTCAAAGAAGCAAGTCACCATATATAACTCAAATGAAAGGATGTGGATATTGACTTCTTTATTTACTTTTTCTGGAACCACAAGGGGAAAATGTATTGTATGACGTTAGGCAGTCCCACAAATAAGCAGACAGAGTATCCCTTATTAAATATATATTTTTTTGGTTGTTGTTTGTTTGATTGTTTGTTGTTAACCTTTGTTGTTTGTCCTTCCTTCTTGAAGATCATGACATCAGGGAGGGAACACTCTGACATGAAAGTGAATTAGATTTAATGAGGGAGGGCTGGGCAGGGTCACCAGCCTCACCTTCCCCTCCAGAGCCATCTAGATCCAGTGGACAGATAAAGTTCAGGAGGACTGGAGATGACCCTAGATGCAATGGGAGACCTTGGGTTTTTTTAAACTAAGATCTTCAACAGGTCTCAGTTTAACTGAGGCTGCACCCGTTCAGTTAATAATGGTAGTTAGAAGTTGAGGCAAAAAATCTCCTCTTTCACTTTAGGCTCCTAGCTCTATCATCCCCTACTTGTTTAGGAATTCATTTTGATCATTGGAAAGACCTGAATTTTCAAATGCTAAAGTAGAATTTGAATGACTTTTATATTCTGGAAACCGATCAAGTAAAGGAAGTTATACCCTGGAGAAAAAGTATAAAGGAATAGGCATTTATATAGTATCTAATATGTGGCAGGCATGTATAAATATTATCTCATTTGATTCTCACATTAACCATATGAAGTGGGTGCTATTTTATCTCTATTTTATAGTTGAGAAAACTGAGGCAAAAAAAAAAAAAAAAAAGTCTACATTACTTGCTCAGGATCACAAAGCTAGTAAGTTTCTGAGCCAGGGTCTCAGGCTAGGTCTAAAATGCCATTTTATTCTTAATTCAGATTTTATTGACCCTAGTTACAAAGCTCTAACCACTGCCTCAATTAGTTGCCTCAGGAGTAAATAAAGGAAGGAAGAAGGGAAAAAAAGAGAGGAAAGGAAGAAGAAAATAGGGAAAGATACCAAGGAACTAAGACAGATATACAGAAATAGATTTTTAAAATGGTAGCAGAAAAGAGTCTTATCTACTGTCATATTCCCCTTGTTATATATTTAGAGGGACAGGTAAGGGTCCAGAATGACCTTTTGTATATTTTCCAATCTAGACAATAAGGTGAATTAAGAGAAGAAGGGGAAAACAATAAAAGAATGAAAAACCTATAGGTGGGAACAACTGAGTCTTGTCAGAACAAAGTGGTGAGGACTAGAAGAGACTGACCTTAGAAGAGGAAAAGTGTGAGCCCTTTTGCCATTGCCTTCTAATCCAATCAAAGGCAGCCCTCATTTGCTCAAAGGAAGATCTCTTAGCTCTCCAATTACCATCCCAGTCCATGTCTTGCGGCCTGTCAAGGGTCAGAACATTGGATGGGTAAAGAATCAAAGGCAAGGAAAATCTATTCAAGTAAATGTGCATTTGAAAAGGAGAAAGAGAAAAAAAAAAAAACTCATACAAAATCTCTTTAATAGATGGTGGTGGACATGAGCTGTGGATGTGAGATATTTTATTTTGTTGTGTACTGGCTGTAAAGCAATCTCTTCTTTTAGAAAATGATGTTTTTATTGGACTCTGAACTATTTGTCATTTTGGGCAACAAACAAACATATTTTTCTTAAGAACATCAGAAATGCCACACTGGCTCAGACCATCCATCCCCACATTTTTTCTGTGAAAATGACACCAAGGGACATTCTACAGGAGGGCACAGTTGTTCTCTCTGAGCTCAACCTCAAACAAAAAACAGAACCTTCCCCCCCCAAAAAAAAATCCTTCCATATTATTGCTTAATAACCCGATAAGGATATTTCATTTATATATTTGTCTAATATTTTATATTTATAGATTGTTCTTTGATTATTAAACCATTCCAAACTCATATCAACCTCATGTGAAACTTGCAACAGCCCTAAACATTACTTAGCAATGGCAATTTTCATTTACATAATGCTTTAAGGTTTGCAAATTATTTTACTTATAGCAACCCTATGAAGTAATTTGTTCAAATATTATTATTCCTATTTTACATATAAAGAAATCTAGACCCTAGAAAGTTAAGACCTGTCCTTGGTGACATAGCTAAAAGATACCTGACTCAGGGCTTTTGATTAAGGCCATGGGACAGAGGCAGATTTGAACTCTTCTATTTTAACTGTTAGTCCACAGTTCTTCCCACTGAGTCATTTGTTCTTAAATTTTATTTTCAAATAAAGCAAGTATGGTTTTTAAAAAAGATTTAAGAGAGGACTATATAAGCCATAGCCTAATATGGACTATTTGTCCCTGAAGATACTTAGTATGGTGGTCATTTGCCTTTGCTTTTCTCCTGGGATCGCCTATGTGTCATAGAGAATTTCTGCCCTGCATTTTTCCCAAATGCCAGGTGTTGGAGAAAACACTGGAACAAAGAAATGCCATGAGTATTGAAATAACATTAACTGGGAAAAAAAATTAGATCACCAGAGCATAGTTTTAGAGCAGAAAAGGACCTTATGGGTCATCTGACATAGACCTTTCCTTTCACAGGTGATATATTTGGGACTAAGAGATTATCTAATTGAATTTTAGTGAGAGGTCCCTCAGTCTTTTATTTAACAAACATTGATGAAACAATGGCTCAGTATAATTAAGGTGAAGCTCCACTGAAGGCTAACTAACAGAATTAGGCCTTTGAGGTTTCATTTAAAAACAAAGCTTTTTGGTTAACAATCAGGGTCAAATCCAAATTAGATAACCTGATTGTATAGAATACTTGCAATTGCATGCTACCTTCATGGTTAAGTCTTTTCTGTCTCTTTCTTTTTTATTTACATTTATGAGAGAATATCTAGTTTCCTTTTCTTTTATTAACTGATTCTTGTCTCACAAATATTTGGTATTCAAATGAATACTCTGCCTTATCAATGGTGGTATTCCTTTCATGAATTAAATCACAATCTAATTGTGACTTCTCTGTTTCTTTTCCATATCCACTCTAAGGTTTGCTATCAACAAGTCCATAACATATTCTGGCAGTCTTATTTAACTTTTACTGAAGTCCTAAGGATAACAATTTCAAATATGGGCCTTCTATTATACTTGATTTTAATGATCAGTGATAAGTGTATCTCTTGCTTCATAATTACTTGTTTATATTTTGCTACCTCTTACACAAACATGCACATACATATACAAACATGTACACACATACATGCACATACACACAGATGATGTGCCTCTCTGTTTATCTTCAGTTTTTCAAACTGTAGAAACCCAAGATTCATGGACAGAAAGAATGAATTTTTAAAATTCTTTTAATGAATAAAGGATGGCCTTTTGTTTTAGGAAGAAGTTTGAAGCTCATTTAATGTAGCTTTGTCACTTCCACAAGGAAATCAAGCCCACTCTTTTGTTCTTCTTAAACCTTTTATCCAACTCATTATCTATCTGCAATGTCTCTAAAATTTATACTGACAAGCTTACTAGATTATGCATCCATATCATTGTCCAGACAATTATTAGTCTTTGGCCACTTGATTTTCCTGCCAAAGTAGGTCAAAGCTTTCTGAGTTACTTTACATCTCACTTAAATGAGTTTTAAATACTGTAGGGCCTATAGACATAAGAACAATTTCTTCTACAAGTGAAAACATAGGGAAGTCTATAGGGAATTTGTGTTCAACTTGGATCCTGTGCTGTATTTACTCTATGTTGGTAGTGAACACATTTGACCAGCATATTTTATTCCACGTGTGGTCAAATAACTATTGTTATATTGCAGCTAGTTCATGTGGTAAAATATGAAGTCAGGAAGCTCTAAATTCAAATTCTGCTTCAGGCCTGGATGCAAGTTGCTAAAATTCTTTCTGCTTCAGTTTCCTCATCTATAAAAGGAGGATTATAATAAGTCCTACTTTGTAGGATTTTTTTATCTGATGATCAAATGATAAAGCACCTTGGAAACTTTAAAATAACATAAAAATGCAATAAAAATAATAATAACATCAGTCAAGGACTCCTGTGTGGTTGCTATTGTTGTTATATTGGTGAAGGAAACCAATATAATTTAAATAGCATTAGCAGAGAAATCTGGTTAGAGGAGAATCATTTTTTTAATTGAGGCTTTTTATTTTCAAAATATATACATAGATAATATTCAACATTCATCTTTGCAAAACATTGTTTTTCAAATTTTTCTCTCCCTTTCCCCCATCCCTTCCCCTAGACAGCAAGTAATCTAATATATGTTAAACATGTGCAATTCTTCTATACATATTAACACAAACATCATGCTGCACAAGAAAATTCAGATCAAAAAAGAAAAAAATTAGAAAGAAAACTAAATGCAAGCAAAAAATTACAAAAAAGAGTGAAAATGCTATGTTGTGATCCACACTCAGTTCCCACAGCCCTCTCTCTGGCTGCAGATGGCTCTCTTCATCACAAAACCATTAGAACTGTCCTGAATCATCTCATTGTTGAAGAGACCATGTCCATCAGAACTGCTCATTATATAATCTTGCTGTTGTCATATATAATCATCTCCTGGTTCTACTCATTTCACTTAACATCAGTTCATGTAAGTTAGAGGAGAATCTTTAAAGCAAAATTTTTGATCTTACTAATGAAATATTTTTAAAAATAATGAACATTGAATACACTTATATTTTGTATTTCCCATATCTTTTGATCAATTATTATGGTAAAAATATTGGCTCCCATAGAATTTTACTTGAGGAAGTCTGAATATTTCTTTTAAATACTGTTATTTAGGATAGGTTGATGTGTATAAATGCTATCAAAAACACTTTATATTCATGCTAATGTAAGGAAATAGATTGGCAGTTATTGATACACTTTCTATCATCTCTTTATGGATAATAAGATATAAAATTTGCCTTGTACTTGGAGATCTTTCCCTGCTTCAAATACCTTGTGTATCATTTGTCAAGGACATGAAACTTAGGTTGGCTCTAGCTAAGAGCTCTTTTATGCACCTTTCTTCAATATAGATGCTTATTCCATTGCTTTCTCTGGTGTCATTGTAAGTGTCTACTTACGCTACAAATCACAACCAAACCTGTGATGTCTGAGTCTAAATATGGTTCTTTCTATCTGTGACAGTCAACTATTTAATTATGTAATATCTTTTAAAATACTTTTCATCTATCACCTGTTTGATATTCTCCTTTCAGATGAATCCTCAGATATATTTAAAATGACTTAAATAAGTTTTTCTCTAAATCCTTCACTGAGCAGAAGACTCCAAGTATCCTAGGTATGTTACATATTTTCTCCCTCACTACTAAAAAAAAAAGAGGGCTTGTTTATGCCATTTGGTCCAAAGAAAAATATTAATGTTATGCTTACATCGATCCATCTATCTATCTATCTATCCATCTATCCATCCAGCTTCTTTCCTGAAGTAAGAGTATCTTCAGGAAAAAATAGATAGATAGATAGATAGATAGAACATTTATTAAGTGCTTTCAGTGTTCCACATATGATAACTAATTACTGAGGATGCAAAAGAAAGCAAAACAGTCTCTTCCTTATGGAATTCATATTCTAATGGGAAAAGACAATATGTACAAGGAAGATAGAGAGCTGAAAAGGGGTGAAGTGAACATTAACATGTCTAAAAATTTACAGGAAATATTGATTCAGGGTCAAGGTCAGTTGGGCCTATATGGAGACTTGGGGCCAAAGGTGGTATAGATGGCATGCCTGGAGATATCTTTGAGTATTGTTTTCATGATTTACAAGAGCAGAAATACTTGAAATCAAGGTATTCTTTGCTTGTACTGGTCTTCTATCAAAATCATATTTAGTTTCCTTCACAGACCTGCCTACTGGAAATGGAATCTGCAATGGGGTCATCATCAGGATCCCTAGTTAGTGTCTGGGTCAACTAGTAGTATAAATTCAAGTCATCTAGGACATTAAATGTTAAGTAGGAGTTAAATATTCTGGTGCCATTTTTCATGCTTAAAAATTATCCCTAGTAGAGACACAGGAAAAAAGAATAAATTGTTCTCTCTTGGGAAGATGACTTTCAGATGCAGAGTTCAAAGCCCTAGCAGTGATCTCATGTCTTTCCCTGGAGAACAAAATATGGAAACTGGCTTTTAATCTGGAATTCTAAACATGGGATTTTTATTTTCCATGTGGATTTTAAGTTCTACTCTGACACAGTGGGGGACATCATCATTAGACTGGCTGGTGATTTAGTGATGAGTTCTCCATGTGTTGGATGTAATTGTCTTAAACAGAAAGAGTATTAAATGCACAGTTAGAAGAGTACTATCTGCATGACTCTGGAGAAGTTACTTAAATTCAGTTTCCTCTCTAAAATGAGTCTTGGACTGGATGAGTTCTAAAGGCCCTCCTAGTACAGTTATTCTCTAAACATGAGTCAGAATCCCCCCTAGCCCAGCTTTACAATTTACTAGTTATGGTTAAGGCACTTAACCACACTAAGACTCCTTTCGTCATGGGTATAACGGGGCTAATGGTACTTGCACTACTTCATTGATGGGGTTGTTGAAATGCAAGCCTCTATCAGCTATAAATGAGTTATTAGTACAAATTCAACTCTTATCAAAGAAACTGCCTAGCAACATCATATTCTGGGAAGATTCACAATAAAATAGCAATTTATATTTCCATCATGTTTTAAAGGATACAAAAATCTTTCCTTATATCAAATCCCATGAAGAAAGAAGTGTCTCTGGTTGCTAACTCCATTTTACAGATGAAGGGACTGAGGCCCTGAGAAATTCATTGACTTGCCCAGGGTTGCACAGCTATGAAATGTCAGAGGCAAGATTCAAAGCATGGTTTTTCCAGCTCCAAGTATAGGACCATACTTGTTTTGCAAACTGTCTTCCAAAATGTCATACAATTATAAATTTTTCTTTTAAGTCCTTGGAAGGAAAGCAGAATACCCAGTGCTATATTATGGTCTTTATTTGATGCAATGCACATACACACACACACACACACACACACACACAAACAAACACACACACTTTTCTTTAAGATTAAAAGCAGCCAAAGCTTTGCTGAAATTATAGAGCTTCTGAGTGCAGCAAAATTTGCACCAGAGATATATACTGCCAATACCAGGATATTACACTTTATCCTCATATAGAAGACCATATTTCTATCATGGTTCACAAAAGCAGAAAACATAAATCACTAGCAGGGAGAGAACTTTCTGAGGCGCTCGGGGTTTTTAATGATGACTGGATTTAGCCACAGAATTTATACTTTCCTGACGTTGTAGAACAAGTTGCAGCAAAGACGGGGGTCGTGACGTTTACTTTCTTGGAGCTAATCTTATTATGACTCCAGTGGAACATCTGAGCAATAAAAAAGCAACAAGACCAGATTGCCTGTGGCTAAGCCCTTTAACACAAATGGACATCACAGCCCAAGGAAGCCTGCCTCAGGAAACAAAGAAGCCAGAGATCATCTTAACCTCTCCACTCACGAACCTCAAGGGACGGACACAGGAAAATGAAATCCTCCTTGGTGATGTATAATGCTTTTGTAACATAGACTGGTCTCAGGGTTTCTTTCTTTTTTTTTTTTTTTTTTCTTTTTTTTAATTCCAAGACCTGGTTGACTGAGTTCTGATTCTCTTTTCATCAAAATCTCCATCCCAATTTTAACTACACTACCCTGGGGGCAGGAGACTTCAGCATACCATATTTATAGCCAGCTACAGAATTATTGTATGTAATATTTTCTGGCTCATCATCTGTTTGCATGCCTTCTGTCCAGTGACAGTGGGTTTATATATGTTACTCATTAGCTGTTGGGGATTGGGGTTTGTTTTAACAAGGAAAGTTAGTATTCTTCCCATGAGCTCCCAAGACAGGTGGGAATTATAAGAAGGGGAGATCACTTAGAACCCACACTCGTTATGAGATGTTGGCCAAACCCAATGGGCCTATTATAATCTGACAATGGTTATAGCTGGAACAGATTTTAGTCGAGTTAAGGAAAAGAGAGGTAATAGGGAATGTTGAGATGACTCCTGGATTGAAAGGAGCAGATAATAATTCATCAGAAAGAAAAAAGGAACTAAAAAACCAGGGAATCTCATTAAGCCAAAAATTAATCAAATAAACTCAAATCCTTTTATAATGTCATTTGTCTTTGATTCTCCCTTGGAATGGAAGAGAGAGAGACGGACAGACAGACAGACAGAGGTAGGGACTAAGGGAATTTGAAGGTGGTTTTTCATGAATTAAAAAGGTGAAATCAAGAATAATGAGTAGGAAAAGAAGGATGAAAGCAAAGTTAATCTTCAACAACTGGAAGAACTTGAAATGCCTTAAAATTCCCACCAATCTTAACACTTAATACTGGAAAACAAGTAAACCATGATCACTTAAAATAGGCCAAGTAAGGGCTTGACTATGTATTATATAGTATAGTTTAAGTAAGATTGGAAAAAACTCTCACCCACAATTATAGCTGTCCTCACCCAATTTACTGAATTTGAAATCCCAATGTTACAAATGCAACCCATTAACTTTAACCTTGCCCTGTTCAAAGAATTCTTGGAATGTAAATCCAATGCCCTTCTACTATGCTTCACTGATTCCTACCCCCCATCAAACAAAACCTTTAGTATTGCAATGGATCCATGATGTTATCAATATACATCACACCTAAATCCACTCACAACTTCAGGGAAACTTGTCTGAATGTTCCTACTGCTCTTTTCTCAAAGGATTCACCCAGAGTGCTAGACACCTTCTTCCATATTGCTCAATATTACATAGACACCAATAGAGCAAGCAGGCTGGCCAACCATTGTGACTCATATTCACCAACTGACTGGCCTTCCTCTTATTATAAATCACTTTCATGCTATCCTTTACATCAGTGGTTTTAAAACAACTTGAAGCAAATTAAACAATATATTGACTAGAAAACTTCAAATTAACATTATCTCTATCTTATTATATTTTTACTTATTTTGTTAAGTATTACCAGTAATATTTTAATCTGGTTCTTCCACATCAGATGTTTTGGGGACTCTCATGCTATGAGTTTGATGCCGCTGCTTTATATCACATTTTCATATACATCTTCTATGGTAGCACATTGCACACTACTCCCATTCACCATGTACCTGTAAGAAGACCTAGAGCTCTAATTCTTTTGAAACTATGATATTTCATGACATAGAAACTATAAATCTTGAACAAATAATAATTGATATATCTAAATAGAGTCTTTTTCTTCAGGGACAGCTCACCTACTTAGAATAGAAAAAGAAGCAGAACTCTACTTGAAGGTAGCACCAGTTTGATGCTGGGGAAAATACTTCTGATTCTGACCCTAACTAATTGATAAGCACTTCTCAAGATCATATTCAGGGTTCTAAGCGGCTCTAAAGAAACAAACACAAAAAAATAAAATAATTCTTATGCTCAAAAACCTAAAATTCTATCTGAGGTGATGGAGATTCAGAATGCCAAGAATTTTTTATGCTTAAGATTGTTCATTTTTTTAAAATGACTGTGTTTAGAGCTGATTTGCAATTATTGTTCCTGAAAACTAGTTAATTTTAAGTTGGAGAGGTCTTGTAATTTCTGTTTATCCCTTTGTGTGAATACTATGCTCTTAAAAACTTATATTATATAGAGGATCCTTCCTGAGAAAGTTTAAACCCAGATTGTGGAAGTTATATTACAAAACCTAGTTTTTCAAGATCTTTTTTGAATTGGCTTCAAAATAAATCCAAGCAAAAACAAAGCCATCCCAAAGTGGAAAGTAATTTGGCAGAGCCATTAGTTTTCTGTTCCACTATGCCTATAAGTATGGCCAGTAACAAACTGCTAAGAAGAAGATCCCCAAAATAAAAAGTAAATTTTAACTTTTAAACTACCTATTGGATTCGAAGCAAGTCACTTAATTTCTTTGAATCTCAGTATCCACATCTTTGAAATAGAAACAGGAAAAACACTATCTACTTTAGAAAGTTATTGTGATGAAAGCAGTTTTTAAGCTTAAAACCCTATGGAAATGTAAGTTGTTATTACTAATAGATTTTTTTTTACCTTCAGGTTTATATTTATTACATTGCAAGTGTCTTAGTGTAGTGAAAAGATCTACATCACACATTTCTCCAATATCCCCCAAAGTTTACATCATGTGGTAAGAACATATAGTAAGTGCTCAAATGCTTATAATTAATTAGGATTAGAATTTTAAGACTAATTTTCTCCCTCTGGTGAAATATTTTTTAATAGTTCATGATTGCCTTTCACTGTTGTTTGTTTCTGTGTTGTCATTTTTTTTTCTGAAATCTTAGGTGGTCTCTTACCATGTCCTTGCCCAAGGACCTTTGGAGATTGACTCCTATTTGTAAACTTTTGTCATTGTTGGGTAACAGCATCCTATCCTGCCATCTGTTTGCTCTTGAACTCAAATATAGCTTCCTTATACACTCACTTCAGTTGGAAACCTCAATGAATAGAACAGAACCCCTAATTTATTTTCCTATCTTTACAATCTGTGACTACTAGGATATCAGGGATAAAGCTCACTTTGGCAAATGGAATTAAGTTTTGTTGATATGTCCCTGCATCTCAGGAGCCCATCATTTGCAAAACTGTTTTCTTCATTGAATTCAAAAGATGTATATCTAGCTTCTGCTATGGCAAAGGCACTTAGGAGTTGAAAGAGGTACAAAATAAATAAGACTAGGAACTCTTTCCCTGGATTTAAAATTCATTATATGGGCATAAAATTTTCTCGAACTTTATCACTAGTTATGTTTGAGTAGTGTTCCATGATACTGACTGTAGTACAGTAGATAAAGCACTGAGTTTTATGAATGATGAAGATTCATTTTCCTGAGTTCAAATCTGACCTCAGACCCTGTTATGTAAAGTGAGCTGGAAAGAAAATGGCAAACTACTCCAATATATTTGCTAAGAAAAGCCCCATATGGGATCATGAAGAATTAGAAATGACTGAAAAAATGGCATAACACACACATGGTGCTGATGGACTTCTGCCCAATTTAAACAGCTAAAGGATTGCAGAGAAAATTAAGAAACAGAGAAATGAGTTCTAGAACTAGCATATCTTAAGTGAGTAAGAGACCTGTGATGAAAAGGGTCAAAATTAGGAATTTCAACAAGGTCTAAGTGTCAATCTCCAGCCAAAGGCAATAGGACATTTATCTAGAGAGACTGTTATTCCAGTATTTTGGAATTATCTCAATGTGCCATCCTTGAAGTTTAGGTTGTGTGCATTTAGCTGGTCCTGCCATCCTATTTCTTCAGAAGTCCCTTTAGCTGGAGAGCTCCAGTGGCTGCTTCTGTCCTGATTGTTCTCCATGGCAACAACAAAAACACTACAGCCTGAGACCAAGAGGGAAATAAGACAAGTACACAAATAATTAAATTCAAAGTAGAGTGTGAAAGTGTAGAAGGGTGGTGTGAACAAAGTGTTATGAGAGTTTAGGGCAGGGATAAGTTCTATCTGGCTGAAAGGTTCAAATATGTCTCATTCTCCTTCTGTCTGCTGCCATTTCCAAAGAAGGATCAGTTGAATGAGCTGATTTTAAGTTTCATGACTTTCCTCTACCAAGATTTCCCCTCAGAAAATTTCTCACCATTTTATTATAATCTAAAAATTTATTTATAAGATAGTGAAGATGTAAGCATATTTGACTATAGATTGAAGCCATTGCTGATGTTTATAATCCATGATATGTCTACATTTTTATAACTGTCTCTCTTCTAAAAACCACTTTAAAAACTTATGAATTTTTCAATAATGTTCATGGGACAAATTATGAAAAATGAACCATAGCTGTCTATTTCTCTATATACACATCTATGTGTGTTTATGTGTATATATGTGCATATATATGGTCTACTATATATATATATGCATATAATATAGATGTGTATTCCATGTACATATAATATATATAATATTCTATACAATCTCTATATAAATAGCTATATTTATCTATGAATGTGTGGGTAGAAACAGAGAAAAAAACAGAGAGAGACAGAGAGAAACAGAGAGAAGACCTTACTATTGGTATCTTTTTCCCAAAAATAGTCTTTTCTAAGAGTACAATTTTGATTTTTTAAAAATTAATTCACCTCGATAATCATGGAATTTGAAAATTGGGAAGAATTAAGTAGCTATGTATTCCAAGGAATATTTATTCCATCATACCTGATAAATTGATGTTTAGCTCTGTATGAAGACTTCCATGAAGGAAGAATCATCCATCTCTCTTCTGGAAGCCCATTGCACTTTTAAACAACTCTAAACAATTCAAGCATCTAACTTTTGAATTTTGTGTTCTCTAGACTAATTATGTTAAGTTCTTTTAATCAATTCTTATTTGACATAGCCCTTTGCCATCGGGTTTTCTCTCCCCAGATGCTGTTCAGCTTATCAATGTTTTTCTTAAACCATGGTACCCAGAACTGAAAAGAATGCTCCATATGCATTTTCATAAAGGTGCAGTATCTTAGAACTATAACCAAGAAGCTATATTTTTCAATGCAGACCCAAGATCACATTAGCTGTTTTGATTACCACATTACACTGCTCACTAGTATTGACTTCAGCAGCTTAATAGATCTCCCATCATTTTAGATGCCAACTAACCATAACTTTTCTATCCTGTACTTGTGAAATTGATTTTTTTGAACCTAAGTTCAAGACTTTACGTTTATTCCTATTGAATTTCATCTTATCAGATTCAATACAATATTTTATCCCAATAAAATCCTTTTGGATTCTGATTCTAATGTGTTAGTTCTTTCTCCCAGATTTGTGCCTTCTGAAAATTTGATGAATATAACTTCAAGGAAGCAAAGGAAAGATGGACAGTTATGAATATCATCTCTTCTATAGTATATATGCTTTCTTGAAAGGGAAATCTATTGTTACATATTTTGAATCCTCCCTGATGTTCAGCTGGGCATAGGACAATATTTTGTTTTGTTTTCCTTTTCTGTCTTTCTTTTCCTATTCTGGTTTTTCTTATTTTACATTTAGTTTAATATAAAAAGGAAAGTAACTAATTACACACACTATTATTGAGTATGTGCGATATGTCTAAGGATCCTTCTGAACATTAAGTAGTGCAGAAGATGATGTCTCACTTGTTCTTAAGGTATGCCTACAAAAACACATTGGCTCAATAGAGCAAGGAGAAAGTGTAGCTACAACCCTCTATTATAAAATAATATTATTAAATAGAGACATTGCACATTATGAATCATTAATAGTTTGTACCAAATGTAATTCCTTTAAGGTTTTCTCTGACAAATTATTTCACAAAAGCTTTCACAAGTGCTTTCTAATGATATGGAACTGTTTATGCTATAAATTCTGACTTGATCCATCAGATGTCCAATTATTTTATCAGATCACAATTTGAATTCTCCTTTCTTCTAGAAGAATTTTCATCAAATTGACTGTGTTGATGGAAAATGATAGTAGAGCTACCCAACCCCACAAATTATGACAAGAATCAATGTAACAATATTAGCAATCTGTAGTCCTAGCCTCAGCTTAAACTTGATGCAACCTTCAATATCATCTAATCCAATCTCTTCATTTCAGAAAAGAGAAAAAAAAGGAAGTTCAGAGAGTTCTAATGACCTTCCCAATGAAATCACCAAGGTAGTCGTGGCCTAGTTAGGATTTGAATCAAAAATGTTTATTATTAGTAGGTTGGTTAGGTGAAGAATTTTTGTCCAAAATTCATGAAATTCATTTATTCATTTATGAAAATCATTCAGTCAAAGTATTAAGTCTGTCATCTCTAATGATAGTGGGGATACCATGCCAAGAAGATGCTTTCTCCATTCAACAAAAATAAATAATATGGTATTTTTTTTTTCCTGAAGAAGCAGCACAGTATAGGAGATGATCAGTCTCAGTCCAGAAGACCAGGGTTCAAATCCTTTCCCTGGTACTTATTGGCTACATGAATCCAGAAAAAAATTTATTTTACATTTTAGTGCCCTAGCCAATCTTGTAAAAATTTCAGATGTGGAACAGGTGATTCTATATTGATAAAAGGAGTTTCTTCAACAAGCTTTGATAACCCCATTAAATAAAATGAAAATAGAGGAAGAAATCTGCATTCTATTTCCAACTATGTTACTATCTTTATAATTAGGGAAAGTCATTTCATCTTTATAACTTCAGTTTCATCATATTGAGCTAGTCTTTGTGGTTCTAAAGTTCTGTGTAATCTTAGGGTTTTTTTTTTTTTTTTTACTGTAAAATATCAATCATTTCTGGTGTAGGACATTGATCTAATAATATTCTTCTAGTAATAGGATAGATATCTTGACTATGTTATAGAAAAACCTTCCTATTTCTTGAATGTTGTTTCATAAGTAAGATACTGTACAGAACAATAGAATTTTAGCTATAAGTATACTGATACACCTATAGGTCCTATTTTTGGAGCTAGTGATCAGATATCAGATACTCAGCAGTTAGGAAAAAAGGACTAACATGTGAAACCACAGGAAATGTTAAAAGATCGTTGAGAAAGCCAAACTAAAAGTGAAGAAACATGTTGAGAAGAACTGGAAGATAAGAATAGGTAGGCAGGATGGAGTCACAATATTGGAGACTTCAAAAATCAGGAAGAAGATTTTAGATTGCAATGGTAGAAATCTGAAAACATTTTACTTGGTTGATTTCAGATTGTGGCATTTTTCAACCACAGAAAAATCTCAAAACATATCTACCAAGTCATATAAGAGTTACCTGCATTGTTGTTGAAATCATTCAGTCATTTTAGTCACGTCCATCTCTTTGTGACCCCATTTGGGAGTTGCCATTTTTTTTCTTCAGCTCATTTTATAGATGAGGAAATGGAGACAAACAATGTCAACTGACTTGCCAAGAGTCACACAGCTGTTAAATGAGGTCAAATTTGAACTCGGGAATAAAAGTCTTCCTGCCTGTACGCCCATCACTCTATCCATTCTGTCACCTAATTGTCCATGTTTATCTGCATCATGGGAAGTATAAATCACAATTATGAAATCCCATATGCATGAAATATAGTAGGAAATTAAGAGTCATAAGAGTTTTTGAGCTAGTGATATAATGAAGGTAAAATCTAAGGAAGGTAATTTTGATAGCCATGGATAATGCAAATTTGAAGGAGGAAAAAAAGGAAGGAAGTCAGGAAAAGCAAGTACAACTATTCGGGTATTCAATTATAATAAAACAAGGAATTTCAGTCTCTTTGACATCCAAGTGAAATATATGTGTTTGGATAAAGGAGCATCTATTGATCTAGGGTGAGGAGGAGAAAAGGAATTTTTATCAAATGTACAACATAGACAACTAGTAAATTCTACATCTAAATTAAATTTCATTGGCTAAACTTTGTTTTAGATATAGTTTTAGGTGTTTTTTTTTTAAAATAATCAAAGCAATAGTTAAATACTAAATGACCCATGTTACTGCCTCAAAAATGTGACCAATGATGAAACTTCAGCTTTTACAAGCTGCAGAGTCTGGTATTATTCTATATAGTTTGGTTTTAATCAGGTGGTATTTCACTAGGTATGAAAAATCTGAACCTGAGCATAGAATTGGAATAATTACTGAAACTGTGTCCTGCCATGGTCTATACTAGATTTTCTTTAACAGAGCCAGTTGTTGAAACAGAACTACCTTTGTAGAAAAGGAATTCAAACGTCCTTAGTGAGATGTACACCTCTAGTGAAAGTCTCCTGAAATCTATGAATCCCTTTGAAAAATAATATTTTAAAAGTATTGAAACAAAATACAAAGTTTTAGAGAGGAAAACAATTATTTTGAAATACTGTTGTTGTTTTTAAGGTCCAGGTTAAGAACTCCTCTGATATAATAATCTAAGATTTCTAAAGAAATTGGAGGCATAGTGATCAAAATTAAGTGCAGGTGAAATAACATAAGAAGTTTAAGAGCTCACATATAATTAATAGCAGAAATAAGAAAAAGAACCTCATTGGAAAGAATCCATAGACAATTCTCCACTCAAAGTGACCTTGTAATCTATCAGTCATTAATAAGATAGCAAAGAGCATGAATGCCACCCTGTGGCTACTTACAGAAATTATGCTTAATATGGCAAAATTTTGCATAATGATATGGTAATGAGATATTATTAAAAAAAATCACACAGATGTCAAGAGAAGTATCGGTTGTCCAGGTGAACAATCATCACTGTTCAGTTCAGTGAGAATTTAACAGGAAAGTTGAGGAAAATAACTGCTAAAAAGTCTCAGACTTTAGCATGAAAATAGAAGAAACAGCTCCTTGTCATTGAAACCCAAAGAAACATCTGTGCAAGTTTAAATGGGAAAAAAAAAAAAAAAAAAAAACTTGCAATAATACTAAGTGAATTCAATTAAGGAATAGAAAATGTAAGTTTCCTAGATAATATTGGGCATGTTTATAGAACACACATACACAGACTTGCACAATGACCTACATCTACACGCAGATGTTCACGTGCATACACATATATTTGCATTATTCCCCTGGTGATTTTTGGAACAGCAAGTGAGCTCTGGCAAAGCACAGATCAAGGCCGAATTAGTCCAAAACTGTCTCAGTGTCGCTTTTTGGCTTATGTTTGTCCGAGAAATTGGGATTTAACTGAGTCTTCTGAATGAGCAGGTTTAGGTGATATCCAACTTTTGTCAAGTTCTATCATTTTTGCCTTAGCATTGTCTCTCTGTATGCTCTCTTCTCTCCTCTGAAACTGCTTCAGCCTTGGTACAGGTCCTGAAAACCTCATAAATGGACTATTATTATAGCCTTTCTTCCTTATATCTCTTCCCTCTTCAGTCCATCCTCCATCTAGCTGTCAAATCTTCCTGAACTGCAGGTTTGACCATGTAGCCTTTCAATTGTTCCCCTTCATTGCCAAGATCAAAAAACAAAGCCATTTATAATCTACTTTCCTCTTATGTTTGCAGCATTCTTATGATTATTCCCTTCGATATTTCCCAACTCTAGATATTTTCCTTAAGTATCCCTTTTTAGGGAATTTTCTCTCTCCACATCTCTGCTTCCCGACTTGCCCATCTTCCTTTGTTATAGCTGAAAAACCATAAAAAAAAAACCCAGGTATGTATATGCCAATTATCTCCAATTATATGTGTGTATGCATAAATATATATATACTGTATATATAATTTTGAATTTGAATTGTTTGAATTCTATCATCTCCATTAAACTGTGAGCTATTTGAAAGCAAGGGCTATCTTTTGCCTCTTCCATAATTCTAATATTGAGGATAATCCCTAGCATATAATAGGTACTTAATACATGCCTCACTTAGCATTCTGGGAGGTCCATGGAAACCAGATTCAATGGTGCATTTCTCTACTTTATTTGTATTTAGATTTTTTTTAATACACACTATATTTTCCATTGTATTATGAGCTTTTATAAAGAACAAAGAAGCAGAGCTCCTTGAAATCAAGATCTAAAAGGAAGAAATACCACAACTGTTTTCTTGTGTCACCATAGTAACATAGGCTCTAAAATTATTTAATCCACTTTCAAATTCCATCTCCAAGGTGAGCAGAATCAATGTAAGGGAAGAGAAGAAAAATTAGGGTTATGATCGCCAAAAGAATATGTAAGATGTAACTTCAATGTTCCACACTTCAAGAATAAAAGCATGAAGATTTGTGTCAGGTTTCTGTTTTACTTTACTTAGATATGCTTCAGTTTTCCAAATGAAAGAATAAAGGGTCACTGGGAGGAATAACGAATAGTTGATTTAGAATAAATGAAGCAGGGGGCATTTCACTTCACAACGAATTCTGTGAATATACAGAAATGCTCCTTTATCACCATTCTTAGAGTCTGTCTAGTTGGTTTTCTGCATTATACTTTCCTGACCTTCTTGCTGTTCTCAGTCCAGTCATCCTCAGCTTATCCACTACTCTTAGAAGTCACCTTGTCATACTATCAGCTTCTGTCTACTTTTCTTTGGAAGGTGAACTTAGAACATTATGCCGTATAGAAAACACCATCCAAGGATCTTCAAGTGTTTTATGAGTATGTCCTTATTTTGAAGAGAAAAAGAAAATGCCATATGGTATCTCCCTACTTTATCATTGAGGAAATTAAGCTGTGGGACCTTCAACTATTCTCAGTGTTCACCAGTGATCCATTTAGTCTCCATGATCCAATGTCTAATTGCTGTTCCCAAAACAAAAATCCTTCTTTTAACCAAACGTTCAGTAGGAAAGAGTAAGTGATGGTAGAGTAGTATCAGGAAGAGAATATATGAAAAAGAAAGAAATGCATTAAAGTAAGAAAAGACTTATCAATGGAAGAAGAAGTTGGGGATGGGATTGGAGAGGAAGTTATCAATAGGAAAACAAAAAAATTATAAAAAATTTAATGAGTTGTGGATTGTAGCTTTGTTTTTGTTTAGTCTGGACCTAGGATTTTGTTATTTTAAGTGAACTTCAGAACAGAAATGATGATTATTTATGCAGATGTGCAATTTATCTATCAACTTAAATTCTTAGAAAATTTTATAAGGGTACTAAAAAGTTAAATGTTTGCCAGTGGTCCTACTGTTTCCATATGTAAGACGCAGAATGTGAACTCCAAACTTGATACTCCATCTATCATACCATAATGGATTTATAATTTAGATAATTTTGAATTTCACCTGAGATGTCATTAGATTCAAAAATTGTACTGTAAAATTATCAGTCATTCTGCTTACAAATTCTTATTTTGGCAGATAAATTGGAGACCAGAATACAAAAGAACATTGATTCCAAGAGGTTAATTCTGGAAGTTGTGACAAGAAAGAAGCGTAAATCAATGGGTGACCACAAGAAAGAAGACCTGAAATGAATAATTCAAGTGGAAATTGAAAAGAAGATACTTATTTGTGTACGAGGATATACATGAAGATATGCCAAATAATCACACAAGTTAGAGCCAAACATAATCTGAAATCAATTGGAAAGAGAATTTCCACATTGCCAATGTCTGCAAATGAATTTTTTATCTTATAAATTAAATGTACCACCTATTTTTTCTTAAGATGGCGAAGCATGTTTCTGTATTATTTCTCTGAAATTGTGCATAGTCACCACATCAATCAACATTATGAAATCTGTCAATTTTTTCTTTTTTTTTTCATAGATGTTATACAAATTGTTCTCATGGTCCTGCTCACTTCACATTTTGTTAATTCATACAAGTCTTTAGAGCTTTCTCCAAACTATTCATTTCATCATTTTAAAAGAGCAACTCTACTCCAGTCCATCCATATATCTTAATTTACTCATTTATTTTCCAGTTGATGATTCTCCTTTAACTTACCACTCTTTTCTGCTATCAAAAAAAAAACTTACATAAATATTGTTGTACATATAGACAATTTTCCTTTTTATTTAATTCTTTCTAGCATATATTGCATACTGATTTTACTAGACTTAAGGGAATGCAGAGTTTAGTGAATTTGGGATATGGCTCCAAATTTCCTTCTAGAATGTCTGGATCACTTTATAATTCTACCAACAGTACCCTAATATACCTATATTCCTTTTTAATCCCTCAAAAATTATAATTTCCCTTTTTGTCAACTTTTCCAATCTCATAGTTCAGGGAGAGAACCTCAAATCATTTTAATTTTCTTTGTCCCAATCAATAATGATTTGGCTTATTTTCATGTGGTTGTTGATAGGTTGGGTATATTTTTAAACCGAACAAATAAACAAGTATTTAGACTTAATAAGTTTTTACCATAGTGGCTGGCACATAATATGTAGTTAATAAATGGTAACTATAGACTAAATGTACGCTTTTGAAAGTGTGTATTCATATTCTTTGAAGATTAATCTATTCGGTTATGGTTCCTAATCCTATACATTTAAGTTTCCGTATATGTCTGTATACCTTTGTCAAAGAAATTTGTAGTAAGTGTTTTTTCTCCAGTCGAGTGTTTCTTTTCTATTTTTAATTTCAATAGTTTTATTTGTGTACAACTTCTATTATATAATCAAAATTTTACATTTTATCTTTTGTGATCTCTCTATCAGTTTTTTGATCATAAACTCTTTCCCATCCAAGGAAAAAAAGTATTTTCTTCTCTCCTTTAATATGTTTATGTGTGAACTTTGATATCTATATAAAATATCTATCTGGAGCTTATCTTAATATATTATGTTCTCCCAAGGACTCCCAGCCATGTATGATAGTCTGAGCCTACTATAGCATTAAAGTCTCCCCAAATTATAAACTTGCCTCTTTTGGCACAATGATGATAAGGATCTCTAAGTCTTCATAAAATTTTTCTTTGATCTTGTCAGGGTTCATCATGGTGGGATCATAGACACTGATGATGGTGGCATGACATTTTCCTGCAAGTGGCAATCACATTGCCATGAGCCTGTCATCCACTCCTTTTGGAAGTCATGTGAGCTTGTTTACTAGATTAGTTTTGATTGCAATACCTATTTCAGCTTCACAGAGCTCCCTTTATTGTGGCTACTCCAGAAAACCATTTATCTATTTCCTACTTCAGTAAGCTGGCATTCATTTGCCAGCCTTGTTTCACTCAGGGCTGCTATTTAGATATGATATCTGTTGAGTTCTCTTGCAACAAATGCTGCTCTTCTTTCAGGTCTGCTGGATTTTGTGTTGTCTATAAGTGTCTGTAAGAAGAATGGTTTGATGGGGAGGAAGGAAGAAAAATGCAGTTTAAGGAAAATAATTTCACATAAACAAAATGTACAAAAAGAAGTCTAAAAACAACTGGCACTTTAACCTCATTCTCATGGAAACTGGTCAAAGGAGGGAAGACTACACATAAACATAGCTATACTTAGAAAGACATTTCCCTTAAAAAAGAAACAGGAGAGAAAGAAAAGAAGAGGTAAGGGGAAATTAGAGAGACAAGACATTAAAGGGATTTTATTATTAAGACAAAAAAACCAACCCTCTAAGAAAGAATGTACATACTGGGATTATATCCCAAAGAGATTATAAAGAAGGGAAAGGGACCTGTATGTGCACGAATGTTTGTGGCAGCCCTTTTGTAGTGGCTAAAAACTGGAAACTGAATGGATGTCCATCAGTTAGAGAATGGCTGAATAAATTGTGGTATATGAATATTATGGAATATTACTGTTCTGTAAGAAATGACCAACAGGATGATTTCAGAAAGGCCTGGAGAGACTTACACGAACTGATGCTGAGTGAAATGAGCAGGACCAGGAGATCATTATATACTTCAACAACAATACTATATGATGACCAGTTCTGATGGACCAGGCCATCCTCAGCAACGAGATCAACCAAATCATTTCCAATGGAGCAGTAATGAACTGAACCAGCTATGCCCAGAAAAATAACTCTGGGAGATAACTAAAAACCATTACATTGAATTCCCAATCCCTATATTTATGCCCACCTGCATTTTTGATTTTCTTCACAAGCTAATTGTACAATATTTCAGAGTCTGATTCTTTTTGTACAGCAAAATAACGTTTTGGTCATGTATACTGATTGTGTATCTAATTTATATTTTAATATATTTAACATCTACTGGTCATCCTGCCATCTAGGGGAGGGGGTGGGGGGGGGTAAGAGGTGAAAAATTGGAACAAGAGGTTTGGCAATTGTTAATGCTGTAAATTACCCATGCATATATCCTGTAAATTCTCAATTGAAGGGGAAGATAAAGGTGGAAGGAAGAGAAGGTGGATTTTCACGGATTGAAAAAAGTTTAATTAGAACAACAAAAAAAGAAAGGCAATCAGAAACATAAAAGGTCTTGAGTCTATAACGTGTAACAATTAGGTGAAGAAACTAGTTGTTTTTTCATTTGGAGAAAATACTATACAGAGAAGCACAATAGCTGTTTTCAAGTATTTGCAGACATGACATGTGGAGGAGGAATTGGACTTGTTCCATTTTGCCCAAGAGGGTCCAAGTAGGAGTGATGTGTAGAAGCCACAAAAAAAAACCAAAACAAAAAAAAACAAACAAAAAAACAAAAACCAGAATTAAGCTTGCTGTCAGAAAAAATAAAAACAAAACAAAAAACTTCACAATAATAAAAACTGTCCAAAAATATAACGAGCTGTCTTAAACTGGTTAGTTCCAATTTTTTTGGAATTAATTAGGCAGAAGTTGGATAGCATTGAATGATATAAGGGATAATCCCTTTTATTTATGGGTTATACTATATGGCTGCTAAAATTCTCTAATCTGGAATATAATTCAAATATTTGCTAAAGATTTCTGAATCATAATTTAACTTCTGACTGATTTCTTTCATTCTTTTTTTTTATTTTGTTAAAAAAATCTATTTTAACTTTTGACTTTCCATTTAACAAATATTTAAAATGCCATTTTTTAGAATAAAAATGGAAAAACCTCAAGTGGTGCATATTTTTAAAAGCTTCCCTGAAGGTTAATGGGCAAACAAATTAAGAGAACTAATTATTTTTCTATTATTTCAACTCAAATTTAAAATGGAATAGATGATTTACTATTAAAATGCATAGCCAACTAAAAATCAAAAACAGTTTCCTCAAAATTATCCAAACTGATGTATAATCCAAGGAACATATAATCTACAAATAATGTAATGATATTAGGTCAGGACCAGCAAAAGCCTTGTATACTTGTATATCATACTATACTTTGAGAATCATCACAAGGTTTCTTCTATACAGGGGTATGACAGAACCAGCTTGAACTGGCTCCCAAAAGCTGATTATTATATTTTCAGTGTGAGATTTTACACATAAGAAATTATCAGCTGCTACAAATAAGGATGTGATTTATTACTTGATGGAATATATAGACTTAAAAAAGTGATGGACATAATATTACTATTAACCTTAAAATTATGTGATGTATATGGTTTGTGGCTTTATGTTTTTGAGAGCTTATTGTTAAATATTTACCAGCATATGACTGCCTTTGTTCTACAATTTCTCCTTCATTGATTAGCTTTCCACAGTGCTTGAAATCCCTAAATAATTTTCTTCAGGAAGTTTACATTAAAAACACAGATAAGTTACATTCTTAACATATTACTTAGGCCATATTCCTATATCAAATTATTTGTGACCTAGCTGAGAACAAGTCCCCAAAGGAATGGGACACTGAATTAGAAGCAGAGATAAATTAATCAAGAAAGACCTGTAGGAAAATGCTATCAGAAGCAAGTTTATTTTAGATGACCAATTTGCATTGGTCCTATATTTTGCTTTGTAATGGATTATATGAAACTTTTATTTTTTTAGCTGATTTTCCAACCACATAAAGTTTTGTGTTGATTAGTATCTGTCTTTGTTTCCCCCAAAAAGAGTTCCCCTCCTCCACAAAAGTCAAATTTGTGATTTCTTTACTAAAATTCTTTAGAATTTCTGGCAATATACCTATGCCACCTGTTCTGTGATTTATAGTCTCAGAGTTTCCTAAACTATTAAGAGAATATGTTAAGTAACCCAAAGTCACACAATATGTATCATCCTTTTCACTAATTCTTCTTGGCTCTGAGACTAGCTCTCTATTCATTATAACCAAGCTATCTCTCACAAGTTAATGTTTAAAAAAAGAGTTCTATACATTTTTATATGATTCCATACATAGAGATAAATATATCTATATGTATATATACATATATGTATAAAATATATAAAACTTTATCAAATTGCATACCATCTTAGTAAGGGGGAAAGTGAGAGGAGGGGGAAATGAATATTAAAAATTGTCTTTACATGTAAATATGAAATACTATATGAATTAGGCGGGAATGAAAAGAATCTACACTTCCCATACACATAGAGATAAGACAGCACGAGAGCAAAATGGGGAATGCCCAGGTAAAACAGGAAGAAGTCAAATTGATACAAAATTTAGAATCATAAATAACTAGAAGTAGAAGGATCGTTGAGTATTAACCAATTTTCTCATATTATAAATGCAGGGCAAATAAGCTAAAAAGGTGGGTAAAGTAGTAGGCTTAAAAATAGAAAGTCTCATCTTCATGAGTTCAAATTTGATTTCAGATACTTTCTGTGTAAATTTGATAAAGTTGCTTAATTATATATTTGACTTACTTTCCTCATTTGTAAAATGAAATGGAAAAGGAAATTGCAAATCACTCCAGTATTTTTGCCCAGAAATCACAAGTGGTATCATGAAGAGATAAGATTGAACCAGCCAAACAAAACAACCAAGGCCCTGAAAGACTGATTTTCTCAAGATCACTTTGCTACCTCAAGCAGGACAAAAGATTAAAAGCCAAACACAATCCTAATCTAGTAAACTCTCTGTTATCCCTACCATAAACCCACATACATTTCCTGACGGATAAATCAGAGTCATCTCTTTGGGAAATGTATACATTTTGGATTTTAAGGTAATTACTACCTACCTAGATACATAAATCCCATTACTTCAGTACTTCTCAAGAAAAAGTTCTCCTTCAAAATATCCAATAAACAGTTGGAGATAGAAGACTGGAAGTGAGGAAAGTGTTGGGTTGGACAAGTAGATCTGAAAGTCATCTACATAGACATGATAATTGCAACTATGTGAGCAAATGAAATCACTAAGTGAAATGATATAGAAGGAAAGAGCCCAGAACAGAATAGTGAGGAAACTTCAATGTTACCAGGTATTGTGGATAAAGATCCAGCAAAGGAAAGAGGAGTATTCAGACAGAAAGGAGGAAAAATTATGTAAACCTAGACAGTATCCAAAAAAAAAAAAAAAAAAGATAGTCATCAGCTGTATCAAAGGTTATTGAGAAATCATGAAAAACAAGGAATGAGAAAAAGCCATTAGATGTGGCAATTAAGAAATCATTAGTAACTTTGGAGGGAGCAATTTCAACTGAATGGCGAGTCTGGATGCCAGACTAAAAAGAGTTAAGAAATTGTACTTGTTTGTCCTTCCTTCTTGAAGAGGAGTTAGGAAGAAAGTGAAAGGAAAGGAAGTGGAAATATGGAATATACATAGTTTTTTCAAGGACTTTAGCAACAAAAGGGAGAAGAGAAATAAGAGAATAAACAGAGAAGATAGATAATTCAAGGGTTTTTGAATAAAAGTGACATAATATTTTATTTTTAAATATATAGGGAATTGGTCAGTATGTAGGGAATAAAGATTTATGAGAGAGTGGAGGACAATCTATTGAAGAACATTGGATGAAATGGGATTACATGTGTATATGGAGGAATTTGCCTTACATAAGAGAAAAATTGTCTCTACATGAAATAGACGTGGAAGAAATATTGTAAAAAGACATCTGGCTAATATGAAATCAGGAGGAAGTAATATGTCGGTAATTTTTTTCAGTAAAACATAATATAAGGTCATCAGCCATGAGGATTGGAGGCAGGAAAAGGAGCTGTGAGAGGTTTTAGGTGAAATGAACATTTAAAAAAAATGTATTTATTTATTTAATATTTTCTCCAGTTATATTCAAAAAACATTTTTTATATTTGTTTTTATTTTTTTTTTTAGTTCTGGTGCTCTCCTTTATCCCCACTCACAATTAAGAAACCACATGTGAAGTTAAACAAGACATTTCTATAAAAGTCAGGTTGTGAAAGAAAACATAAATCTCCCACCCTAATGAAAACAAAAACTCTCAAGAAAAAATTAAGTTTAAAAAAAGAGAGATGGAGAGACAGAGAAAATGCTTCAATCTGTATTCACATGCAATCAGTTCCTTCTCTGGGTATGGATAGGATTTTTCAATGTAAGTCCTTCAGTCATGGATAATTGTATTAGTGAGAGCAGCAAAGTAATTTACAACTGGTCATCCAGGAACATTGCTATTACTTTGTCTATAGTACATTTCACTTTCCTTGAGTTCATGGAGGATTTTTTAGGGTTTTTTTTTGTTTTTGAAAGCATCCTTCTCACCATTTCCCATAGAACAATAATATTCCATCACAAACATGCATCATAGTTTATTGAGCCATTCCCTGATTGATGGGCATTCCTTCAATTTAAATTTTTTCCCTGAAAATAGAGCAGATATGAATATTTTTATACATATAGGTCATTTTACATTTTTTTTCCAATCTCTTTTGGTATTCATGTATGGTACTGGTGTTGTTAGGTCAAAGAATATGCATGAATTTATAGTCTTTTGGGCACAGATCAAATCTTTTGATCAATTATAAATTAGGGCATGGCTTATCTTTTTTTTTATAAATTGGACTCAGTTCTTTCTATGTCTGAGAAATGAGGACTTACCAGAGAAACTGACTTCGAAATTCTTTTTATAATTACTTTGCTAACTGTATTCTCCCAAACCCATGTATTGTCTCTCTTCTTTCAACCTGTTCCTTCTCAAAAGTATTTTGGTATTGACAACTCTTTCCCTCAATATTCCCTCTCTTTTATCACTTTTCCCCCTCCCATATCCCATTCTTTTCCTATTTTCGTGCAGGGTGAGAGATAAGTTTCTATACTTAAGTAGAATGTATATTTTATTTCCTCTTTGAGCCAATTCTAATGAGAATAAGGTTCACTCATGTACCCTTTCATCCCCCTATTTCTTTCTCTTGTAAAAGCTTTTCTTGCCTCTATTTTATGGCAAATAATTTCTACCATTCCACGTTTCCCTTTGCCTTTCTTCCAGTTTTTTTTTCCTCTCTTACCCCTTAATTCCATCATTTAAAAAAAAAGATATTATCTTTTCATATTTAGCTCATATCTGGGCCCTCTGTCTATATAGATACCCTTCTAACTGCCACAATAATGAGGTTTTATTGAGTTACAAGTATCATTCTCCCAAATAGGAATTTAAATATATAAACCTGATTACCTCCTTATACTTCTCCAGGGTCTTGCATTTGAAAACCAAATCTTCTATTTAGCTCTGATCTTTTCATCACAAATGCTTGAAAATCTTCTATTTCATTGACTTGCCATCTTTTCCTCTGAAGGATTATACTGTTTTGCTGGGTAGATGATTCGTAGTCTTACCTCTCTTGCTCTTTAAAATATAATATTTCAAGTACTCCAATTTTTTAATGTAGAAGCTGCTAAATCTTATGTTATCCTGACTGAGCTCCACTATACCTAAATTGTTTCTTTCTAGATCTTTGCAATATCCCTTGACCTGTGAGTTTTGGGACATGGCTATAATATTCCTAGTGGTTTTCATTTTTGGGATCACTTACAGGAATTTATTAGTGGATTCTTTCAATTTATGTTTCACCCTTTAGTTCTAGAATATTAGGACAGTTTTCCCTGATAATTTCTTTAAAATGATATCCAGGTTCTTTTTTATGATTGTGACTTTTAGGTAGACCAATACTTTTTTTCTTATTTTAAAATTTTGTTCATATATGGCCTTTTATTTTCAAAACATATGTATACTTTTCAATATTCATTCTTGCAAAACTTTGTGTTCCATATTTTTTTTCTTCCTCCCTTCCCTTTGCCTCTAGGCAGCAAGTAATCCAATATTTGTTAAACATATGCCATTCTTCTATACATATTACCACAATTATGCTGCACAAGAAAAATCAGATCAAAAAGGGAAAAATGAGAAAGAAAAGAGTAACAAAAAGTAAAAATACCATGTTGTGATCCACACTCTGTTCTCACAGTCCTGTTTCTAGATGCAGATGTCTCTCTTCATTATAAGACTATTGGAATTGTCCTGAATTAAAACTGCTATTGAAAAGAGCCACAACCATCAGAATTGATCATCATACAATCTTGTTGTTGCCATATACGATGATCTCTTGGTTCCGGTCTTTTCACTTAGCATCAGTTCATGAAAGTCTCTCCAAATCTCTCTGAAATCATCCTATTGATAGTTTCTTACAGAACAACAACATTCCATAACATTCATATACCATAATTTATTCAGTCATTCTCCAACTCATGGATATCCACTCAGTTTACGGTTTCTTTCCACTACAAAAAGAGTTGCTACAAACATTTTTGCACATTTGGGTCCTTTTCTCTTTTTTAATGTTCTCTTTGGATACAGGCTTAGTAAAGATAATGCTGGATCAAAGGGAATGTTCAGTTTGATAACCCTTTGGGTATATATCATGCCATCCTGCTCTCCAGAATGGTTGGATCAGTTCACATCTCACCAAAACTGTGTTAGTGTTCCAGTTTTTCTACATCCTCTCATATATTCATCATCTTTTCCTGTCATCTAAGCCAATCTGAGAGGTGGGTAGAGGTACTTCAGAATCATTGCAGTTTCTGATCAATAGTGCTTTAGAGTACCTTTTCATATGACTAGAAATAGTTTCAATTTCTTCATCTGAAAATTGTCTATTCATATTCTTTGACCATTTATCAATTGGAGAATGGTTGTATTCCTATAAATTTGATTCAATTCTCTATATATTTTGGAAATGAGGCCTTTGCCAGAATCCTATAATGTAAAATTTTTTTTCTCAGTTTGCTGCTTCTCTTCTAATTTTGACTGCAGTGGTTTTGTCTGTACAAAAACTTTTTAACTTCATATAATCAAAATTATATATTTTGTGATCAATAATGATCTCCAGTTTTTCTTTGATCAAAAATTCCTTCCTTCTTTACAAATATGAGAGAAATATTATCCTTTGTTCTTTTAATTTCCTTATAGTATCACTCCTTATGTCTAAATCATGAACCCATTTCGACATTATTTGGTATAAAGTGTTAGGTGTGGGTCAATGTCTAGTTTCTGCTGTACCAATTTCCAATTTTTCCAGCAAGTTTTGTTAATAGTGAATTCTTATCCCAGAAGATGTGATCTTGGGGTTTGTCAAATAATAGATTACCATAGTTACTGGTTTATGAACCTAACCTATTACAATGATCAACCACTCTATTTCTTAGCCAGTACCAAATGGTTTTGATGACCTCTGCTTTATAATATAGTTTTAGGTCTGGTACAGCCCTGCCACCTTCTTTTGAACTTTTCTCATTAATTCCCTTGAAATTCTTAACCTTTTGTTCCTCCAGATAAACTTCCCTCTTTGTTTTTCTAGCTCTGCAAAATAATTTCTTGGGAGTTTGATTGGAATTGCACTGAATAAGTAGATTAATTTAGGTAGAATTGTCATTTTTATTATATTAGCTGGGGATTCCTATGAGCACTAGATGTTCTTTCAATCGATTAGATCTGAATTTTTTCTGTGGAAAGTGTTTATAATTATGTTCATATAGTTTCTGACTTTGTCTTGTCAAGAAGACTCCCAAATATTTTATATCATTTACAGTTATTTTGACTGGAATTTCTCTTTGCATTTCTTGCTGCTGGACTTTGTTAGTAACATATAGAAATGCTGATGATTTATGTTAATTTATTTTGTATTCTGCAACTTTGCTAAAGTTATGAATAGTTTCTAGTAGTTTTTAGTTGATTCTCTAGGATTCTCTAAGTATACTATCATATCATCTAAAAAGAGTGATAATTTAGTTTTCTTAGTACTTGCTCTAATTCCTTTAATTTCTTTTTCTACTCTTATTACTAAAGCTAATGTTTCTAATACAATATAGAATAGTAATGGTGATAGGACACAACCTTGTTTCACCCCTGATCTTATTGGGAATGCTTCTAGTTTAACCCCATTTCTTATGATGCTTGCTGATGGTTTTAAATAGATGTTACTGATCATTTTAAAGAATACTTTGTTAATTCCTGTTTTTAATGAGTGTTAGATTTTGTCAAATGCTTTTTCTGCATCTACTGAGATAATCATATGATTTTTGTTAGTTTGGTTATAGGTTTGGTCAATTATTCTAATAGTTTTCCTAATACTGAACCAGCCCTGCATTATTGGTATAAATCCTACTTGATTATGGTGTATTACCTTGGTGATAACTTGCTGTAATCTCTTTGCTTAACATTTGATTTAAGAGTTTTGTATCAATATTCATTAGGAAAATTGGTGTATGATTTTCTTTCTCTGTTTTAACCCTACCTCGTTTAGGTATCAGTACCATATCTGTATTTTAAAGGAATTTGGTAGAGCTCCTTTTTTCCTTATTTACCAAAATAGTTTGCATAGTATTGGAATTAATTGTTCTTCATATGTTTGGTATTTACATGTAAATCCACCTGGAACTGGAGATGTTTTATTAGGGAGTTGATTAATAGCTTGTTCAATTTCTTTTTCTAAAATGGAACTATTTAAGTAATTTATTTTCTCCTCTGTTAATTTGGGCAATGAATATTTTAGTATGGATTCATCCATTTCACTTAGATTATCAGTTTATTGGCATACATTTGGGTAAAAAAAACCTACCAATTATTCTAAATTTTTCATTTGTAGAAAGTTCACCCTCTTCATTTTTGATACTTACAATTTGATTTTCTTCTTTCCTTTTTCCTTTTTCTAATCAAATTAACTAAAAGTTTATCTATTTTGGTAATTTTTTTCATAAAATTAACTGTTAGCTTTGTCTGAGCCCAGGGACTCAGACATTCATTCCATCTTCCACCACCATGGTGGATTGAACAGACTAGGGGAAGATAGGGGACTGGAGACTGGAGCAAAAGCTCCCAGACTTAGGGAGACTTCACAAGAGAGACCATCATAGTGATCCTCCTGCCTCCCTTATAATAAACAAGACACATTCTGAAGGACCTCCAGAAAGCTGGCCTGGACCCCAGGCAAGGAAACTAGACTGTGAAGAAGATAAAGAATTTGGACTTTATCCCTGACTATTCTCAAGGTGATTACTCTGCTGAAACAAAGGCTGGTTCAGAGACCTCCAAAAAACTAACCAGAACATTACAAATTCTAATTCTTTTTTTCCCTGAGGCAATTGGGGTTAAGTGACACAATTAGAAAGTGTTAAGTGTCTGAGGCCAGATTTGAACTCAGACCCTCTTGACTTCTGGGTTTGTGGTTTGTGCTCTATCCACTATACCATCCAGCTGCCCCTCAATTCTAATTCTTAAGGAATTATTTTTGTACCTCCTTTCTCAATTAGCCAACTTGGCTTTTTAATGCATTTTTTCTCATTATATTTTTATATTTCCTTTTACACTACTCTCAATTCCTTTCCTTAATTTTCTCCTTATTTTTCTTACTATATTTTCAAAATCCTTTTTGAGCTCTTCCATGGCTTGAGCCTAATTTTTATTTTCTTTGGAGATTTTGGATATACGAACTTTGACTTTGTTATCATCTTTTGAATGTGTGTTCTCATCCTCCTTTTTACCATAATAGCTTTCAATGGTCAGAATCTTTTTTTCTGTTGTCTGCTCATTTTCCTAACCTATCACTCAGCTTTTAACTCTTTTTTAAAGTAGGGCTCTGATTCCAGGGTGGAGGGTGCATTGTCCCAGGCTGTTTTCAGAGATCCTTCTAGAAACCCGATCATAAACCCTCTTTTCTGCCCTGAAGCAACAATTTAGGTGTGTCTTTATCCCATTTGTAACTGTAAGATCTAATATGTTAAAACAACAGAGTCCTGCTTTGGTAATGCAGGAGCCTGGACTGGGACTGGGGCTGCACTGGTGTGACCTAGGCTGGGACTACATACTGAATTCCCACCCTAGTGCCACAGGCCCTCTCTGCTGACCTTCTAAATCCTTCCTGCTGTCCCAGTACTGAGAAGTACAGAAACTTCTGCATATTCAAAGTTCCCACTTTGCTGGATCTGGGGCCACGGCTGGGTTTGGAGCTGGTCCAGCCTGCACCAGGACTCCACACTGGACTCCAAACCTGGTGCTACAGACCTTTTTTGCTGAACTTCTAAGTTGCCATTAACTGGAAAATGTTCTACTTCATCTTTTGGGGTGTTCTGGTGCTCTAAAATTTGTTTATTTAAAGGAATTTGGAATGGTCTGGGGGAAAGGTTGAGTGAGTTCCTGCCTTTGCTTTGTTATCTTGACTCTACCTCTTTGAATGAACAAGTTTTGAAAAGCTATTAGTAAATGAAATAGTGAATTGATTAGGGAAGTTAAAAAAAAAATGCCTTCCTTCAGTAAGGATCCAATTGAGATAATGTTTTAAAAAACCATTTAATGGATATAATAAGCAATGTATTATGATTTTCTCCAGCTTTATTCAGCAATATATTAGTAGGAATGAAGATAGCAGATGGTGGGAGTCATATAAAGCTGTTTTGATGAGGCAAGTTCTACCACTGAATAAAGGATTAAGGAACTTGAAAATATGAAAATGAAGCACTGAACTTATTCCCTAAGGAGGTTGAAATGGGGAAGCAAAACAAGCTTAACTAGAGTAGTTGTGATGTCCTGGGAAAGAACTGAAGGGGAAAGAGATTGGAGTAGCAGTGATCAGGATTTGGTCTTGTGAAGCAGAGGCAGAGGTATAATGACAATGTATTAAGACCAGATAAGAAATTCATGAACATTAAGTGGAACACTTATGGATGGTGGCATAGTCAAGAACATAATCATCATTTTATTTATTTTTTAATGATAAAAGAGTGGAAGAGTGAGAAATAGTAAGTTGAAGAATTGGGAGGTTACTGTAATTTGAAAGAGCAACATTTTGTATAGAAGACTGTGACCCAAATACTGAACTTTTTGAGAAAGGAATAAGAAAATCCTGAAATTCTGTAGAGAACAAATATAAAAAAATCTTAATTGGAAGGTAAATATGGATTGAATGCACCTCAAAGGAGCAGAAATCACTAAATGATGGTGTCAGAAAAGGGACCTGGAAGTGAAAATGTGGGGCAAAAAGTAATCTTTATGAGAGAGAGAGAGAGAGAGAGAGAGAGAGAGAGAGAGAGAGAGAGAATGAATATGAATGTGTGTAGGAAGGGGAGGGAATATGCAGCTAGTCCTGGAAACAGTAGCCAATTATGTTGTCAAAGTCCTTCACTTCTCAGAGAATACAAAAAGAGGGACCATGAAGGAAAAAGAAGTAAGATTAAATCCATTTTATTCCTATGGAGCAAACATTCTAGTGAGTTCAGTGATTTAGTACTTTTAGAATTGGAGGCAAAGGATGTGGTTTGAGGTAATAAAGGAATCAATGAAAATAAGAAAATAGGGATTGAACAATGGCAATTATGGCTTGTCCTTCAAAATCCTCCCTTTTTGACTCTCTTGCCTCCCTTTCCCTCTCCTCTTTCCTCCTCTTGATTTATTTTTCCTTCCCTTGTTTTCCTATTCGTGTGTGTGTGTGTGTGTGTGTGTGTGCAATTTTGAACTAATTATCTCTGTCCTTTCTCACCCTAAATCCATCCTTCTACAACTTTACTCATTTCTTTTGAGGACATTGCTATCCTTATAGTTACTTGGATTCACAACTTCCACCATACCATCTCAATTCTAGTGATTCTGAAATTATGAGTGTCATTCAAACCTGTTTTTTTGTCCCTCCCCCTTTCTGCTGCCTACTCCTTAATTTACATCTCTTGGTCCTCAACTCCCCCTCTCTCTTCACCCCCAAATTTACTCACTTCTTCCACTGTGTTCTTGGGTTGCCTTCTCTATAAGTAATACACTTACTTTCATCTTTAACTTTTTCTTTTCTGGTATATTTTTCTTTGATATTCGCTAAAATCTGCCTCTCTCCTAATGACAACTTTCATAGCTAGCTTTTTCAGAATTGGTTCTACTTTCAGAAGGAAAAATACATACATAAAGACAGTTGTATCTAAATTCCATTTCACTCTAGAAGGGAAGAAGAGAGATGAGGGAGAAGGGGGAGAGAGGATTGGAGGGAGGGTAGAGTAAGGGAAGAATTAGTTCTTAGAAATGAAATGCTGAGCAAATAACACTACAAACATTTTTGATTTAGGGTTTGTGCTCATGCTAGTCTCCCTTCTTAGAATGTTCTTTCCTTCTCCCTTTCTAGCCAAATAATTTGTCTTTGAGGGTTGGATGTATGGCACTTTCCTCTCCCATTCCCCTCACAAGATTTTTTTTTTTTGTCTTTTTCTCACTCTGTTAGACACAATCATATTATGCTTCATAACCCCCATTCATGTTTACTATTGGTTCCTCAGCTTCACAGTTTGGTGAAATAACTATATCTTAAGTTCACTGAGCTAATGAGAACAGATTAGATAGGGAAATAGAAGTTCTGAGTTCAAGCCTTGACTCATATCTCCTAGCTGTTAATGTTAGAAAATGTAAGCTATCATAATTAGCAGAGCACCTAGCTCAGGGCTTTATATATAGCAAAACTATGGGATAAAAAATAGACTAAGTTACTTGCTCAAGAATAGATATAGAAAGTCAGTGGAATGTCAAGCCTAAAGAACAAGTCTCTTATCATCACTTCATACACTTTCCTTCATTTTCTACTGTCTCATGATGTACCCTCCCTGTCTGGAATGAAGATGTCAATTTGACACAGATATCTACTTATCTATATACATGTTGTATCTCTTTTCCAATCTTAAATAAGATATGAGGTCCTTGAAAACGGGGCCATTTTCATTTTTTGTCTTCACAACCCCAACAATTAGGATAATACCTTGCAATATCATATGAATGGTAAATTTTTTAAGTTGATTTAAACTAATTTGAATTAAATACTCAAAAGCATGCAGTGATATGAAATAATTGAGTTTTACCTGAAGTTTAGAACACTTTAGTTTAGTACTCGAACAAAGTAACTTTTTAAAAATTTAAGTTTCTCAATTTTCAGAAAAGCTACCCCCAGTCCCCACCAAAGAGAGGAAAATAATATATTTTTGTTGAGAATTCTTGTTTTTTTTCCCCACAGATGCTTTAGGTGGGAGGCATTTACCTTCCAAATGGGAGGAGATGGGCTCTTGGTAGGAGAGTATAGTCTCTTTGTTGTTATACACAAAACCCATTTGCCAGTTCTGAACTTTAGCAAGTAAATACCATATATTTAGTGTAGTGGTTTTTTACTTACTGCCTCCTGAGAAAAGCAGTTCCAACATCCCACTTTGCGCTCTGCCTTTTTTTTTTTTCCTAACGTGGCCAGTCCAGGCTATGCAGGTAGGAGAGGAGATGCTGATAAAGTGAGCGGTTTAAAGCTTCCTGGAGCCAGAGTGCACACAGATGGACATTATGAAAATATTAAGAAATGGACATTTTTCAGAAGCAATAAAATGTTCCATTATGGACTCTGCTCTTTACAATTCTCTTTTAATGATTATAACAACCTCAGATCATAAAATAGATGAAAAGAGTTGTTTATTCAGTAAAGTGCACACTATTAAAGAAACTAAAGGCAATGCAATATTCTTCTATACATGTTCAAAACAAGATCATGGAGGTTCTCTCAATATGCAAAGAAATGTATATTGAAAGACTCTCTCAGCTACCCTCATTCTGTGCTTTCCTCAATGTGCAGTGGTCAAATTCAAACTTCCTCCTTAGCCACTGGATCCAACACTAAGTTCTAAGAGTTTGGTGGATGAATCTTAAGTCAATAGTGCATGGAAAACTGTGTATGTGCATCATAGAGAGCATAAAGTGATCAATAAAATTCCATTATTCCGGCTGTCAACTTATACTCTCTATCCAGGTAAAAGTTATATATTCCAAATGATCTTTTTGGAGACTATTGTCCATCTGAAATTGAGTTGTTTCCATGAGTTAGCTCAGTGCTAGCTAACTCCTAAACCAAATGCTTCATAATTGGGACATACTTTCACCAGCCTTGAGATTTGATCTGAGTAGATAGAGAGTTCAGGGTTAATGCCGAAGAAGAGCTTGCGATTCCCTGGAAAGCAAAAGTAGCAAAAGAAAGATGAAAGAAATAAGAACAGGAACAAGAAAAAGAGAGGCAGAGTGAACTGGGTTTATAAGAAAAGATATACATGGGAAGGGAATGGAGAAGCTACAAATCCCTCACATATATCCTTTCAAGTTTGAGAAATACATCAAGAAAACTTTCTCCACAAGTGAAAGAGCTGCCAACAGCATTTTCTGGACAAAAGTTCTCAAGAAGCCTAACTCTAAAGACATTCAAAAGATCCAACTAATGAGGTGCTTGCTGCTTCTTCCTCAGCCCCCTCCACCACTGTCATACCCTTATCCTCACCTAGTCTTTCATATATCTGATATTAGAAAGGAATAGAAGAGTAGAATCTCAGAGTGAGAAGTCATTTTTTTTATTATAGTCTGTCATCCATACTTGTTTGGACATGACCAATTTGGAGATTTTTTTATTAGTTATATTTGCAAAAAAAAATTTTTTCTGTGTTTCAGTAGAAGTTGGGAGATAGAAAGAGAAAATAAATATTTAATGTTAAAAATAAATAGTTATACAGGAAGTAGATATCTATTTGATAACCCCTGTTGCTGGGGAACTACATCCTGTGGAACCCGATTATACTTTGGAGCACTTTTAATTGTTAAGCTTTTCTTTACATTAAGACAAAATCTTTCTCTCTGTATTTCCCATTGTTTTCTATTAGTTCAGTTCTGTCAGTAGTTAAGATTAATCTATGTTCCACAAATCAGGCCTTCAAGTATGTAAGCACAGATATACATTCTACTTCTATCCTTTGCCAACAAGTCAGGCAGTCAAAAGTAATTGTTAAACATCTGGTATGTTCCAGGAACTTTGCAAGGTATTGTAAAAGGCAAAAAAAGAAAGAAAAGAAAGAGGAAGGGAGAAAGAAATAGAGAAAAGGAGAAAGAAAAAGAGAAAGAGAGAGAAGAGAGAGAGAGAGAGAGAGAGAGAGAGAGAGAGAGAGAGAGAGAGAGAAAGGAAGGAAGGAAGGAAGGAAGGAAGGAAGGAAGGAAGGAAGGAAGGAAGGAAGGAAGGAAGGAAGAAAAGGAGAGGAGAGGAGAGGAAAGAAGAGGAGAGGAAAGGAGAGGAAAGGAGAGGAAAGGAGAGGAAAGGAAAGGAAAGGAAAGGAAAGGAAAGGGAAAGGAAAGGAAAGGGAAAGGAAAGGAAAGGAAAGGAAAGGAAAGGAAAGGAAAGGAAAGGAAAGGAAAGGAAAGGAAAGGAAAGGAAAGGAAAGGAAAGGAAAGGAAAGGAAAGGAAAGGAAAGGAAAGGAAAGGAAAGGAAAAGGGAAAGGAAAGGGAAAGGAAAGGGAAAGGAAAGGAAAGGAAAGGAAAGGGAAAGGAAAGGGAAAGGAAAGGAAGGAAAGGAAAGGAAAGGAAAGGAAAGGAAAGGAAAGAAGCAAAGGAAAGGAAAGGGAAAGAAAGGAAAGGGAAAAGGAAAGGAAAGGGGAAAGGAAAGGAAAAAGGAAAGGAAAGGAAAAAGGAAAGGAAAGGAAGAGAAAAAAGGAGAAAAAAGAGAATGAAAGAAAGAAGGAAAGAAAGAATGAGAAAGAGAAAGAAAGAATAAAAGAAAGATGTGCTAAGTCTTTTACAAATATTTACTTTCAGGATGATAGCTTTAAGGTCTGAATGGGGAGGATTAACTAGAATGGGAGTGACTTGAGGAAGGGAGACCAACCATAAGGCTGTGGCATTTGTCCAAGCATGAGGGTGGGTATAAGGACCTTCATGAGAGTGGTAATAATGTAATAGAAGGAAGCATGTCTAAGAGATATTTTAAAGATAAAATTGGCCTACCATGGCAAGAGATTGGGTGTGGGAAAGGGGTAAAATTAAAATGTGGATGAAGACACCTCGGTTACCAGCCTGCATGACTTGGAAAATAGTGATTGATACTCTCTACAATCATAAGAAATGTATTAAGAGAGGAAGGATTGGGAGAGAAAGGCATTGAGTTCAGTTTTAAACATGCTAGGTTTTTAAATTCCTCTGGAACATTTATTTAAAATATCTACTAATCAATCAGAAATCTGAGACCTGAGAGAGAATTTAGAACTGTCTAAATAAATCTGAACCAGATTAAAGAGTGTGAGAGAAAAAAAAAAATAGATCATTGCGCATGGCAACAGCAATATCATAGGACAATCAATTCTGATGGATGTGACTCTTCCAACAATAATATGACTGATGCCAGTTACAATGATATTGTGATGGGGAGAGCCATCTGCACCCAGAGAGAGGACTGTGGGAACTGAGTGTGGACCACAACATAGCATTTTCACTCTTTTTATTTTTGTTCGCTTGCATTTTGTTTTCTTTCTCATTTTCTTTCCTTTTTGATTTGATTTTTTTATGCAGCAAGATAATTGTATAAAATGTTTACATATATTGGATTTAATGTATATTTTAACATGTATAACATATATTGGATTGCTTGCCATCTAAGGGAGGGGGTGGGGTGAAAGAGGGGAAATTTGGACACAAGGCTATGCAAGGCTTAATGTTGAAAAATTATCCATCTGTATGTTTTGAAAATAAAAAGTTTTAATAAAAAAGAACATTGAAAAAATAATAAAAAAATTTAAAAAATAGTTAGTAATTGGATATAGTCTTCTCAAGCAATTTAGCCACAAAATGGAAGTGAGATATAGGAAAATACTTAACTGGGATGGAGGGATCAAGTAAGGGCTTTTTGAGAATGGGGGTGAGATGTGACTACTTTTGCTGGCAATAAGGAAGCAGGTTAAAAAAAATAAATATAAGTGAAAAAGTGAGGATGGCTGCAGGGAGAAATCTACCTGAGAATATGAGATAGAATGGATTGCTTATTCTTGTAGAGGGGTTTGCTTTGCCAGCAAGGATCGTCTCTTCATGTGAAACAAGGAGAAAGAGAGAGTAGCAAAAGTTATCGGAATTATTACAAAATTCAAGGAAAGGAGAATATGGAGTTCTCTATGAATGGCCTTAATTTTTCTAGGAAATGTAAGAGAAGTTTCTTACTTAAGAGGGTGGTGTGATGGAGAGCTGAGAGGGGTTTGTGGAGAGGTGAAAGTGTTTGGAGAAGAAGAATGGGATCATTGTGAATTGATTATAACACATTATTTAGTAATTTATAATTAATAAAAGTGAACAGATAAGGGAAGGAAAAACAAGTTTGTTTTCCTACAGTCAGGGCCCCGTTGAAATCATATACATAAATTTGCAGTGGACTCTCTCAGTAATCAGTTTTGTGTTTTTCATCTGCTTATTAGCAGCACATAAATAGGAACAAAGATAGTGGTAATAATCCATGGCTGATACTTAACAGGACAAGATGTTCAATAGGTTAAGGACTTTTAAAATTTTAATAGTGTGAACAAATTCTTCAAGGAGTCAAGATAGGGAGAGTGTAACTAGTTCAAGGGTGACATATTGGGAAATGCATGAGAGCTGGAGGCACTGGATAACAGGAAAGGATTTGGTGTTGCAAGTCACAGAGAGAAATAAAATGACAATAGATTAAGATAACAAAAAGAAATTTAGAGTGTGTGGACATAGATGTGGAACATATATGTGGGATGACATCAAAGGCATGAGTGTCTCCATGTGAACCTGAAATGATCTATGAAGAGATCAAGGGACATGAGTAAGTTGGAGAATTGAGAGAGTATCAAAAACAGTTAAAAATTCACTAATGTGAGGATAGGAGTTAAGGGGGGGGGGAAGTGGGGCAGGGGAGAAAAAACTGAACCAGGGACCAAATTCATTGTGGAAAGAAGGAAAGTGTCCTGGAGATATCAGCTATCAGAATTGGATGATGAATATGTACTGAGTGAACAACAGAGGTAAAGTTACTCCATGATAGAGGGAGAGTCTCAAAATAGCAATTGGGAATAAGGGATATTCCCAATCCCCTTTACTATTGAGTGGGAAGTGGAGTATAAGTGAAAGTAGAACCAGTTCTGGAAGCCATAGCTACTCATAAGAAGGGAGTCAGATTTTAGTGAATATCAAAGATAAAATATGTCAAAAAGGAAACCATTAAAGATGAAAGTAAGTCTTTCCACTTACTTTCCACTTTCCAAACAGTGGAAGAAGTGAGTAACTTGGTTGGGAAGGGGGAGAAGGGGGAGAATAAGGGAAATTGAGGACAAAAAGAAGGAAATTAGGAATTAGGCAGTGGAGATAGGGATGGGGTTAGAGAATGGTTTTGAATGACCATCATGGTTTCAGAGTCACTGGAATGGGGATGGTATGGTAGGGGTAGGAGTTTACTAATAATTAAGGAATCATTCTTAGGTAGTCAGTCTCAAGATGGAGATCCTTTGGAATGTTAGGTAGAAATATGTCTAATAAATTAATGAAGAGAAAAGAAGGAAGATTCTGAATGACAAATAGAGATAGGCATAAACAGGGACCTGGATATGAGAATATGTTTGAGTCTCATATTCCTCCTTTCTTCTTCATGTAAAATATCTCTTTTTCCTTTGCTGATCCTTATATGGCATAGTCTGCAAGTCTCCTACCATAATTTTATCTTCTTCTGTATATATTTTCCAGATTGTCAGTACACTTCCTAAAATAGTGTTCACAAAACTGAGCAATGCAGAATTTAATATGGTGATCACTTCCATTATTCAGAATACTCTTGAAATTAATAAAGCTTAAGATTTCATTAGTCTTTCTGTCTACTATGCCATATTGCTGACACAACAAACTTGAATTCACATTAAATTTTTAGTCTTTTTCACATGAATTGATGCAAAGCCATTTTGGTAGATTTTGCAAACTTGAGTTTTGATTACCAGACATATTCCTATTATATTTCTTTTTTATATTTAGAATCTCATATTAGCTGGCCAAAATCTTTCTAGAAATTAATCTAATCCAGTTTATAAATTATCCTGCCCAGATTTTATATTATTTATAATTTTTATGAACATGGCTTTTACACCTCAAGGAAAGAAGGAAACTGCCCAGGAGATATCAGCTACCAGAATTTGGACTGGATGATGAATATGGACTGAGTCCCATACCCACGAACTGACAAAAAAAAAAATAATACAATAGGGCTGGGGTCAGATATTTGTTGAATTTTTCAATCAATTAATCATTAGAAAAACAATAAGCAACCAAATTTCAGATGACTTCTGATGAAACCTGCTACCCATTTCCTAATAGAGAAGTGATGGATTAAGGGTATAGACTGAAACATATTTCTTTGGACATGGCCATTGAGAGAATTTTTCTTGCTTGACTATGCATATGTTACAAGTGTTTTTTTTTTCCTAGTGGTGGGGTTGGAAAAGAAAGAAGATAGGTTTTCATTAACTGAAAAAAAGTTGAAAAATCCATCAATCATTACTATTTACAATGGGTCACTTAATTATTTAATCAGTTATATCCTGGCTCTTTTAGCTATATATCACTATATCTTGCCTTGAAGGATTCAGAAAACAATTTTGTCACATATTTTGCAGTAATCTAGGCATACCAAATCTATGAAATTTCTATGTTCTACCACTCTAGTAATCCCATCAAAAAAGAGAAAAGAAAATGAGATCATTCTGGCAGGAAATATATTTGATGAATTCATGTTGGCTCTCAGTGATTGCTATTTTTAAAGACTTCCAAACCATTATTTTGGTAACAGAGTCTAGTATTTCTCTAAAAATTTAAATCAAACTCATAATCCTAAAACTTGAAAAATCAAGCTGAATTTCTTTTCTAAAATTGAGGTAACTTTTACCCTTTTGCAATCCATGAATTTCCAAAGACCATTGACAAAAAGTCAGCATTTGCAAATACATTTTTTAATGCTAGATAAAGTACTAGAGCACTGTATTTCAAGTTATGAAGACTTGGTTCACATATTACTTCTGACCATTAGCTTAGGAGTTGTCTGTAAAAGGCAATTAATTTATCTGAAGATCATTTATATCACATGGAAAAATAATACCTGGAAAAAACCACTTTATAGATAAATTACAAGCTTAAAAAAACATTATATAGGCAAAGTACTTTTAAAATTAGGAACTGTTATATAAATATCAACTACTATTTTTTTCTGTTTATCATCCTAACTTCAGATAAACTTGAAGACTTTAATTTATTAAAAGAATTAAAGGACTCTCCAGCCATCTTATCATTTTTTCATTTATCTTAGCTTTTAATTCATTGTGGACACTTTTGTTTTAAACTTTCCAAGACAAAGATTGTCATCTCTGTTGAAAAAAAAGAAGAAAAAATAAGATGAAAAGTTTTTTCTTCTCCTTTCCATATTTTACCATTGTCCTGTTTATTCATCCAAGAAGCAGTCCTAGTTCTGCTTTGATTTTCCTCATGATTTCCTTAGAATTTATCATAATCTTCAGCTTATTCTAAGCTTTAGTGACTTGGGCACTATATTCCTCCAAGATTATGTGTCCTATTCTCCTACATTTTGATTTCACCTTCAGTTAGTTACCTGTCATAGCTATAAATTCTGAACATGAATTTTAAAAATCTGTTAATACTGCAATTCCTGCGCATTTTTATTAGCCTCTCCCATACTTTCTACCCTATCAAAGTTGTTTATGTCTTTAGAAGTTTGTTCTTCACCTATCATTTGAACAAGTTAAAAGATTTAATTTTTCCACAAGTCTCTGCCACCCAAAATTCTCTTTAAAAAAAGACAAAGCTCAATTCACAGGATTAAAAAAAAAAACAGAAACCTTGTACAAGGTGAAAACCTTATGAAAAAAATACAGAGAAGTTAAATACTGTTTCTACTTCAAACCCATTATATACACTAGGCACAATCAGCACAATCTCACAGGTTTGTGCTTCAGGGTCCAAGGATGTCTCACTTGTCTAGCCTCCAATGGCAGTGACACTGCTTCAATCTTACATGCACCCCAAGAAGCACAGATACTGATTTTCCCAGACACAAGATGGAAATGTAGAGGTGAGAGTGAAACACATATGCAGCACTGTCCTGGGACAAAATTGAACAGAGGGTAAAGAGCTTCCACGCCTGATAAAAAGGGAACTGGAAACAAAATTAAGCTGGAGTCAGTTTTGTCCTCTGTCATCATCACCATAGTTCTCCTCTGCCTGTTCCTTTCCTTCTTGTTCCTCTCTCTCTCTCTCTCTCTCTCTCTCTCTCTCTCTCTCTCTCTCTCTCTCTCTCTCTCTCTCTCTCTGTCTCTCTCTCTCTCTCTCTCTCTCTCTCTCTCTCTCTCTCTCTCTCTCTCTCTCTGTCTCTCTCTCTCTCTGTCTCTCTCCTTCTTTCTCTCCCTCTCCCTCTCCCTCTCCCTCTCCCTCTCCCTCTCCCTCTCTCCTTCCTTCTCTCACTCCCTCTCTCCCTCCCTCCTGGACTGATTTTCTATTTCTCCCTCTCTTTAGAATCTCATTTGGGAGACTCTTTTTCTCCCCCTTCTGCCCTCCCTATCCCTCACCTCCCCAGGTTTACCTTATAAACCAAATTCCCACTCTTAGTAACTGTAGAAGACAAATGTTTAGCCTCAGGAAGTTCTGAGGAGTAGAAGTGAGAAGAAAAATCAGAAACAATTGAGAATGACTAGAAAATTAAAACTTCAAGGAAAAACCTTATTTTACAGGCAGATAAATGAGAGAATTGCAAGAACAGAAGAAAGAACATGGAACAGCTCTCAAAGAAACTAGAGAAAAATATAGATGTATTATGCAATGAAGGAAAACAAATTTAGATTACTTAATGAAAGAGAGAACCCTGCAAACTTCTAAAATAATATACTATTACAGCAAAATTGATAATGGTTTAAAAGAAAATTAAAACTTTTAGTATACTATTGTAGCAGAGTTAAAATAAAAAATCTGAAGTCTCTGAGAAGAGTAAACCACAAATAGCAGCTTTACATGATGGCATAATTCTATACTTGGGAGGCTGAGGCTGGTCACTTGAATTTTGAAGTTCTGAGCTGCAATAAAGTGTCCATACTGAATTCTGCATAGATATGATTAGCCCTCAGGGGAGGAAGGTGGATGGGCTGCCAAAGTGTGTGTATGGGAAACTGCCTCAGGTCAGAAAAATAGAGCAGAATAAAAGTTCCATGTCAATCAGTATTGGGATAGGACCTGTGAGTAGCAAATATGCTTACAGCCTAGGCAAAATAGAAAAAAAATATTCTTGAAAGGAAAATAATATTTAAAAATAATACAAATAGCAGAGTATGAAAAATTGAATATATGATGGAGTATCCAAGTACAAGTTCTGAGAGAGAATAACAGATTGGAGTCACAAAAATAGTGCAATGTGGGAAAATTTGGCAGAAGACAAGGAAAAGGCAAATACTTAAAAAAAATCATTCTATAAAAGCCAAAGCAACTCACCATAAAGATAGAATGGTTAGAAATAACTTAAAGATCATAGGTCTCTGAAAAGAACTCAGCAAATCCAAAAATAAAAATCTTGAATATCATAATGCAGGAAATAATTTTTAAAAACTCTCCAGAACTTTTGAACACAGAAAGCAAAGAATCAACTCACAGAATCCGTGGATAACTACCAAAAAAATTAAAAAGAATTATATGAAACTCCAAGTTTGCATAATAGTTAAATTTCTCATGTAACAGATGACAAATTTTGTAAGTAGCCAGAAGCAAGGAATATGAGGGAAAGAAAAGTGAAATTAAACAAAATTATTCCACAGTCATGAGAAATAAGAGAAGAAAATGGAATAGAATATTTCAATAAACAAAGAAGCACAACCTGCAAAGCAAAATAATATCCTGCAAATCTGAGCACAATTATGAGTAAAGAAAATAAACTTTCAACAAATGGGAAATATTTTCATCCCAATCTAAATAAATAATAATAAAAACAATTCATAGTTAAACAATCTATTTGATGTTCAGATAATCTAAGCAATAAATGTCAATACACACAGTATAAATTTAAAATTATCAACAAAAGACTAAGCAATGAATTACTTTCATAACATTTATTCATTATTTCTGTAAAACCTTAAATACTGATCTATGGGATCAAAAGAAAGAAAAAAAATCATAAAGAGATTTTTAAATTCAAATAATAAGTTGAAGGAAAAAAAATGAAATGATACCATCTGGGTAAAAGTTCCAAGTTTCTGATCAATCAATAAATATATCTTTTATATCAGGAAATAATAGAGAAGGTAGCTGTGTGAATGGTAACAGAGGAAGTAAGAGACAATGGGAAATGAGCACTATACTCTCTACCACATCTCCTGAAGAAAAGTGAGCGAATAATTGGTCTTTTGAGCTCACATGAAGACAGAGGTAGTGGGAGATAAAAGAAATGGAGAGTAGTGAATTCTCACCCAAAAAGGGAAGAAAAAAGTTGGGAATAAAGAAAATTCTTATATATGTGTTTCTCCTGGAACAAATAGGATGTTATGATGACTTTTTTTCCCTTGTGTAGTATTTATGTATGGGACATGCCATATCTTTGAGAAAGGATTGTACCTTCTTGAATAGCATCCTATCTTAAGCAAAGGGATGTTTCCCTAGTCAACAAGAAGAGTGATGGAGATGAACACAGTCTGGAAATAAACAAAATAACACAGCCTTAGGAATGCAGACTGAACATGATAAGGACAGATGGCCTCATGTCTTCAGAAAAAAAAGTACGTTCTGCCATGTAACACTGTTTTCATTCTATCACTGTTTCCTTCACAAATTGATATTTCTAAAAGCAAAGCATAGCAGAAAAATCAGAAATTGGGAAAAGAGCTACAAACATAATAACAGAATTGGGGGAAAAAAGAGAGCTCAATCTGATAATGTAGAACGTTTGTCTACATGAGGGATGTACAGAGAACAAAGCAGGGATGGGGAATATCTGGCCTGTGTACCCTATAAAGCCCATGAAATGATTTGCTAAGGCAACCACAGGCAATGATGAATTGAAAGCTAGGTACTACAATTCCCCACAGCTTGCTTTTTATAAGTTGATAATTTTGTTTGACCTGTAAATGATGTTATAAATATCCAAATGGCCCTTGACAGAAAAAAAAATGTTTCCCACCTCTGGAATAAAGATTGGGATTATCAACAACATAAGCACAAGTATTTATATAGTGGTTTAGTGTTTCTAAATTCTTTATATATATTACTTCATTTTATCCTCACAGCAACCTTGGGATGTAGATGCTATTATCACCATTTTATAGATGAGGAAACTGGTACAGATAGAGGTGGTTTACCCAGATTTGCATAGCTATTAAGCATCCAAGGCAAGATTTTCAGAACTTCTTGGTTCCAGGTTCAGGAATAGATCATTTATCAAAAAATAACAAATCAGAATAATCTGAAGCAGAAGAGAATAAAGGTGACAAAAAGGGGAAATTTGGGGAAAATAATTCAAGGAAATAATGTAACTTGAAAGATTGGAGTGGAATTCAATTCTTAATAGGGCAAGGAAAGAAATATATCGAAAGAAGGTAATAAAAATAGGAAATGATTTAAGCACACATTCAAAGAATTTGTCAGGTACATGAGAAGGCATAGGTCAAAGACAGCCTTTGGGTACATATTAAAATCAAAGTAAGATAAGCAAGACCAGATGAAGGGGAAAACAATGATTTAAAAGTAAGGGGATAAAAATCAATTAAAAATCAATACAGCAAGCAATTCTATTGTACAGTAGATAGAGCATCATCCCTGGCGGCAGGGGAAAGTGAGTTTAAAATACATCCTCAGACACTTGATACTTACTAGCTGTATGACTCTAAGCAAGTCACTTAACCCCAACTGTAACCCAATTTGTATTGCAAAGTAAACAAAATAAAAAAAAATAAATGGAGGAAAACATAAACCTGATCATCATAATCCTAAATGTGAATGGATTAAATAATCCAAAAAATGTAAGATTGAATTTTACTTATTTATTTAATCAAAAACTAAAAGTTCTCTCCATAGAAGTCCACATTTGAAAAACAGACAAATAGCATCAAAATTAGAGGTAATCACAAAAATACAATGTATTTAGGGATTATTAAAAAAAAAGAGAGAAACTAGAGAAAAAACTGAAGTGTCACAGAGTGAATAAAAGTAGAACTAAGACAACACTATGTACCACAATGTTACCAGAAACAACAATAACCATTAAAAACTTTGAAAAAATTGAGGAAAATTTACTTCTATATTGTTATTCTCTGTTCTTTATTTTTTTAAATTTATTTTTGCTGAGGCAATTGGGATTAATTGACTTGCCCAGGGTCACACAGCTAAGAAATGTTGAGACCAAATTTGAACTCAAAACTGGTGCTCTATCCACCGCGCCACCTCGCTGCTCCTATTTGTCCTTTATTTTCAAAGACTACCATGACATCAGGGAGGTAATACCATGACATGCAAGTGAATTGCATTTGAGGGAAAATCACCAGCTTTATTTTAAAATATTTATTTTAAGAGATTGATCCAAGATGATAGATTAAAGGCAGCAAACCATCTCAACTCTTTCAACATTACCCTCCCAAGAGCTTTAAAATAATACCTAAAATCAAATTTTGAAATAGCAGAACCAACAAAAAGTCAGGGTAAGACATTTTGGAGCCTAAGAAAACTTAAGAGTTCTACAAGAGATGTCTGTCACATCAGGATAGAAGACTTTCTAGATACATACATGGGTGGGCAGCAGGAGCAGCTTCAAGGGCTCGCCATCCAAAAATGATAAGAGGATCAGACAACTGGTCAGAAAAGGATTCCAAAGGATCCCCTGTTGACACTGGGTACAGCTATTGCTTATTGGTATCTATTGTGAATATGTGGCTCTGGATCATGGTTCTAGGACTAAGGAGTGCTTATGATCCATTACAAAGGGTCTTTATCACAGTTCTAGCCACCAAGAGGAATTCTAGTGCTTATGACTTCAGGGAAACAGGAGTCTTTCTTGGTTAAAAATCAGAACACGTACCTGGAGAGCAGTAATTATACCTTTTATACCATAGGAAATCTTCTTCCCCCAAATAACTCTGAAAATAACATGAAAAAGTATGAAGAATGGAAAAGTGCACCTTTACCCAGATGAACAGAGGCCAATAGTAACATAAAGTACCAAGTAAAGTATAGGATAAAAAGTAACAAACAGCAATGAAATAACTTGACAACAAAAAACTACTACAGTGATAGGGAAGACTAAGACAAAACAGAACACTACAATAAGATTATATCATCTGAAACCAAAGCATCAAATTAAAATGACAATTGGACATAAGCACAAAAGAATTCTTGAAAGCATCAGAGAAAGAAACAAAAGAGGTCAACTGAAAGTTGAGGAAAGGAGAGAATAATGAAAGAAAATTATCATAGCACAAAAATCACTGAAGAAAAATAAAATTATAAAATTGTAAAAAACAGAATTGGCCTAATGGTGAAAGAGGTATAAAAATTCAGAATAAAAGAACTCTTTGAAAATCAGAATTTGTCAAATGGAAAAGGAGTCACAAAGGCTCACTGAAGAAAAATAATTGCTTAAAATTAGAACTGGCCAACTAAAAGACATTGACTTTATGAGACACCTAAAAACCACAAAAAAAAGAAAAGAAAAGAAAAGAAAATGTGAAATATCTCATTGGAACAAAATAGCACCACCAACAACACTGACCTGGAAAATAGATTCAGGAGAAACAATTTTAAAATTATTGGACTACCTGAAAGTCATGATAAAAACAAAAATAAAAACACCTACACATCACATTTCAAGAAATTATAAATCTTAAATCCAGAGGAGAAAATAGAAATTGGAAGAATCTACCAATCATTTCCTGAAAGATTCCAAAATGAAAACTCCCAGGAATATTGTAGTCAAATTAGAGATCTAATGGACTAACAATAAATTTTTCAAGTAGCCATAAAAAAAACAGTTCAAATATCATAAAGCCACAGTCAAGATTATAGAAGATTTAGCAGCTTCCACATTGAGGGAACAGGGGGATTAAATCGTGATGGTTCAGAAGACAAAAGAGCTAGGATAAAAGAAATTTATATAATAAATTGTGTTTTATATTTGAAAGGAATAGCAAGTTGTTCATAGTAAAATCGAAGTTTCATGTACAATCATATTTTAATTGTACCACATTATGGAAGAGCTTGTTTTATTCCATGAATTAAAAACAAAATAAAATCCTATCCAAACTGAATATCATCCTTCAGGGGAAAATACATAGTTAATGAAGCATTTCTGATGAAAAGATCAGAACTGAATACAAAATCTGACATTCAAAAACAACTCAGGAAAAGCATAAAAAGGTAAATGTGAAAGAGAAATAATAAGAGACTCAATAAGGTCAAACTATTGCCATATGGGAAATGTTGCTAAATTAAACATTATATATGAAATTCCTAAGAATTTTATTAGGAAAGTTAGAAAAAGTCTACATAGAAAAGAGGAATGAGTATGATTAGATTATGTTGTGATGATCTAAAAAAAAAAAAGATATATGAGAAAGAGGAATGCATCAGAAGAAGCAGGAAGGGAAAATTTTTTCACACAAAGAAGAGGTTTTAGGAAAATGGAAGGGTGTAAGCAATTCTTAAACCTCATTATTCTCTTTGGAATTGGCTCAAAGAAGGAAGAATATATATTAACTCAGTTGGATATAGAAATCTAATTTACTCAAAAGACAAATATGAGGGGAAGTGAATAAGTGAAGGGGGGAAATAATAAAACTGAGGATAGGTAAAGAAAGGAGTGCTTAGAAGCAAAATAGATTTTTGAGAAGGTTCAGGATAAAAAGATAGAAGAAACAGAAGAAAATGGGGTAAAAAGAAATAGACAATCATAGCTGAGCGCTGCTAGGTAGCACAATGGATAGAAGGCAACTTAAGTCAGGAAGACTCATGTTTATTGGTTTAAATGAAGCTTCAGACACTTACTAGCTGTGTGACCCTGGACAGATCACTTAACTCTGTTTTCCTCAGTTTCCTCATCTATAAAATAATCTGGGGAAGAAAATGATAAGCACCCCAGTTACTCCGTTAAGAAAATCCCAAATAGGGTCATGAAGAGTCAGATATGATCGAAATATCTGAACAACAATCATAAATGTGAAAACACAAATGGGGTCATAAAGAGTAGAACATGACTAAAAGAACTAACAAAACAAAAATCACAGTTGTGAATGGGATGAAATCACCCATAAATTAGAAATGGAAAACAAAAATGATTAGAAAATAAAATCCAATGATATGCTGTTTACAAGATTTGAAACACAAGAACACAGAGTTAAAATAAAGGATTGTTCAATGATCAGCTATGAAATACTTGATTCTTTTCATCAATAATCCAAAGCAATCCCAATAAACTTTAGACAGAAAATGCTAGGAAGAGAACTATAGAGATTGGATGAAAATCAACACATGCTATGTTCACTTTTTGTTTGTTTGTTTTCCCTCTTGTGGCTTTTCCCTTTTGTTCTGATTGCTCTCTCCCAACAAGATTCATAAAGAAATGTGTATTGAAGAAGTTTATGAATTAGGACCACAAAATAGCATTTTCTCTCTTTTTCTTGTTTTTTTGCTTGCATTTTGTCTTTTTTATCAATTTTTTCCTTTTTGATCTGATTTTTCTTGTGCAGCATGATATTTATGGAAATATGCATAGAAGAATTTTACTTGTTTAACATATATTGGGTCACTTGCCATCTAGGGGAGGGGATTAGGGGGAAATAGAGGAAAAAAATTAGAACACAAGGCTTTGTCAGGGTGAATGTTGAAATGTACTCCATGGATTTATTTTGAAAATAAAAAGCTTTTTATTAATAAAAGAAGTTTATATACATGTATAACCAGAAAAAAACAAAACAATTAACAAAATTAATAATAAAAAACCTACTCAGTACTCTAGATATCTTGCTGTCTCTGCATAAAAGATGCAGAACTGCATTTATAATGGGAATTTCCTCATGTTGGAACTCTTTCTATGAATGAATTCACAGGTTTAATCCCTATCCAAAAATGGTTACTTTGATTAATAATAATAAAAAAAGTTCACTGACTTATGACTAAGGGACTAAAAAAGAATCCAAAATGTTTCAGTTGAAGTAAAAAATTAAAGGAATAAAAATCATGATTTCAAACAAAGCAAAAGCAAAGACATCTAAATAAAAGATAATCAGGGAAATTATATTTTGTGAACAGGTCCCATAGGCAATGAACTAGTATCAAAATTTTTTTACAACTTTCTCTGATAAAGGTCTTATTTCTCAAGAATCAATTATAAAACTAAGAGGCATTTAACAATTGAAAATGGTGAAAGGATATGATCAGGCAGTTTACAGAAGAAGAAATATAAGCTATTTATAGTCATATAAAATGTTTTATATATTATTGATGAAAGGAATACAAATTAATATAGCTGTGTTATCACCTAATACCCATTGGAAATGTCACACAAAAACATATAAATCAGCTTTTTTTTGTAGTGCCAAAGAATGGGAAATTGAGGGAATACTCAGCAATTGAGGAACAATTGACCAAGTTATAACATGTGATGGTGATGGAGTACTATTTTTCTATAAGTAATGATGAGTATGGTTTCAGGAAAATATGGCACAACCTTATGAAAAGTGAAGTGCAAAAAGCCCAGATCATTATGCACAGCAGCAACAATGTTATGATGATTATCAACCATGAAAGACTTAGCTAGTCTGATCAATACAGTGATATAATACAGCTCCAAAGGACTGATGATAGAAAAATGCAATTCATCTTCATAAAGAGAATTGATGAATTCTGAATGTAAAATTAAGTATAATTTTCTCAATTTCTTTTTTTCTCTTTTATAATATAGATAATATGGAAAAATGTTTTGCATGATTTTACATGTATAAATTTTACATGTATAAATTCATATATTGTTTTCACAGTGGGTAAGGGAAAGGGTAGGAGGCAAGACAAGAATTTGAAATTCAAAATTTAAAAAGAAAATAATGTTAAATAAATGATACTTTTAAATTCTAAAAAATAAAATATTTATTACAAAATATGTCTCCCTGAGTAGGAGAAGCAGAAGGAATATATCTGGAAATAAATGTGATGTGACTGCTATGAAAAATGTAAATGTTTGACAGAAATTAGGTTTAGTCCAACACATTGCACCATATTCCAATTGCAAATTCCAAAGGAAATATTATCTGAATATGAAAGATCATGCCATGAATATTAAAAGAGAAACACTTTGTATGTGTTATTAAGGGCAGGAGGTGAATTCTTTTTTTTTTTTCTTGTCTTTTCTGAAGCTATTACCTTGTGCCAGACACTGTGTTTGGGTATTTATTTATTTTAAAGCTTTTTATTTTCAAAACATATCCATAAAGTTTTCAGCATTCACCCTTGCAAAACCTTATGTTCCAACTTTTTTTCTCCCTTTCTTCCCCCACCTCCTCCTCTAGACAGCAAGTAATTCAATGTATGTTAAACATATGCAGGTTTCCTATACATAATTCCACAATTATGCTGCACAAGAAAAAATGAGCTCAAAAAGGGGAAAATGAGAAAGAAAACAAAATACAAGCAAACAATAAAAAAATGAAAACACTATGTTGTGATACATAATAAATTCACACAGTTCTCTCTCTGGGTCCAGGTGGCTCTTTCTACCACAAGTCCATTGGAACTGGCCTGAATCATCTGGCCATTGAAAAGAGCTATGTCAATCAGAATTGATCATTGTATAATTTTGCTGTTGCTGTGTACAATGTTCTCTTGGTTTTACTCACTTCACTTAGCATCAGTTCATATAATTCCTTTCTGAAATCATCCTGTTGATTGTTTCTTATAGAACAATAATATTCCACAACATTCATATACCATAATTTATTCAGCCACTCCCCAACTTATGGGCATCCATACTTAGTTTCTAGTTCCTTGTCACTACAAAAAGGGCCTCCACAAACATTTTGGCACATATGGGTCCTTTTTTCTTTTTTATGATCTCTTTGAGATACAGGCTCAGAAGAGATACTGCTGGATCATGCACAGTTTAATAGCCCTTTAAACATAGTTACAAATTGCTCTCCAGAATGGTTGGATCAGTTCACAACTCTACCAACAATGTATTAGTGTCCCAGTTTTCTTACATCCCCTGCAAGATTCATCATTATCTTTTCCTGCCATCTTAGCTAATCTGAGAGGTGTGTAGTGGTACAGAAGGTGAATTTTTACTAAAAAATAATGGACAATTATAAAACATAAAATGGTTAAAGAAAGTATTAAATGAATAAGTGAATATGTCTGGCTTCATGACATTGAAAAGTTTCTACACAAATGATTCAGTATAATAATTTTGGATAGTTATTTGGAATTGTGTAAATCATGTGTCTAAAATGTTTATGTCTGTTGATTCAGAGATTCTATAAGTCATATAGATTATTGATTAATCAAAAGTGCCCAAAGCTCACCACAAATATCTTTAACATACCTTTTGGTAGTAAAAAATAACTAGAACGAACATGTTCATTTGATAATAAAATTAAATTTATTATGAATGAATGGAATAGAATGTTACCATTCTGTAAGAAATTATGAACACTATAGAACAACAGAAAGACTCAAATGAAGTTCAGTGAAAATTGAATGAATTTCCATGAACTTACATGAAAGATATATATATATATATATAGAAGAAAGTAAACAGAACCAAGAAATAATATATTCAATGACTACAAAAATGGAAATGGAAAGAACAATAGTGTTGAAACAATTAAAAATTAATGTTGCTAAATCTCAAAATATAAACATGAATCCAAAGAGAAGTTAGTATAAAGTTCCTTTCATTGCTCTATGGCCAACAGATGTGGAACTTTGAAGATATTGTAATCTTTTAAATGTACTGATCAGTTTTGCTGAATTTTCTCTTTTTTTATTTTTTGACAATATTTTTCATCAAGAATGGTTCTCTGGAAGTGAAGGTTAGAGAGGAAGATCTAGAGGATGTAAAATATTACCAATAAAATTTATTTTATGTCTTTATTATAAGGATGTCTTACAATTTTTCACAGTGGGTAAGGGATATTTAATTAATAAAATTTATTATTTAAAAATTAATGATAAGAGAAAGGAAAAGTAAGTAAAGGTAAGGGTAAGGAAATATGATGTAAAAATCTTTAATAAAATGAGATTTTAAAAAATATTTTATTCTTAAGTACATTCTTTATACTTTTACAGAATTCTTCTATAAAATATTTATTCTTTCTCTAAATTCTTTGAAACTTCCTCTCTCAAAATCTGAGTGGCATATGAGAATTTCTTTCATTATCTATCAAATTATGCTTGTTACCTTTGAAGGTCTCCATCATGTCTTCAAGAATCAGTTTCTGCTTACAAGCCTTATTATTCTTTATCAGTTCCATGAGAATAGTTCTCCTTGATATATCCTTTGCCATCAGTAAACATATGACTTATTAAGGGCAATGTTAAGCCAAATTAAGCTGGACTGAAAAATGAGATTATGTACCTATAATTTCCTTCTCTGTATAAAGGGAGCACCTTTAAGAGCTTCTTATATTCTAGAAAAAATTCTGCTACTATGCTATCCAGTTGAAAAAGTTTGTCTACTGTTGAATATTCTACCTAGACAGTTAAATGAAGAGAGGAGGTAATTGGTGCACAGTGAGCAAAAGTACAAAACTTTGAATCAGGATGACCTAAATTCCAGTTCTTTCTGAGATACTTCCTGCCTGTGAGATCCTAAGCAAGTCTCTTAACCTTAGTTTTCTAATCTGTAAAATGGAAATAATAAGAATTCCTTTCTCATAAGATTGTTGTGAGGATTAAATATGTACTTAAATGTGCTTTATAAATGTAATTTATTATTTTTAGAGGAATAAACATAGTCCCAAGGGAAGAAACCCAATCCCTTGGATAATAATAAAAGTTGGCTCTTCTGTTTTGGGAATCCTAGGACTAACTTTTCATATTCACTATATTTTAAACCAGGTCTCTCCGATGTATTTGTTAGCATGGGGCAAGTGCAGATTTTCATCTCAAATAAAGCCTAGCCTGAGAGGTATTTGCTGATGATTGTCAACAATCAAATGAATTATAGATGATGTTGGTAAACAAAATACTGCCTTGATGAATGATGAGTTGGCTGTACCATGACATGACTGCTAAGTCATTCAAAGCACTGATTAAACCCATTACAGTAAAATAATCACCATCCATTACCTTTAATGTCGCGAACTGACAACCTAGTTAAGGCAGCTGATGGTGTCAGTGGAGTGATTTGTTGTACTGCATGTCCATTGACAATAAATCACTCCGATAAATCAATGAACAGTAGCAATAAAACAATATATTTTCATTTTTCTTGACATTCAATTACAGAGTGTGTATACTGACTTATTCTTAAACACTAACATTGATATGGCAAGTCTCAACATTCACCAGCAGCTAACACAGCTTTATTTTGGAGGATATGTTGGTGTGCACAGGGGTGTGAATAGAATATCTGAGCAAGTCTCTGTATCAGTGCAATATATAGTTGCTAATAATGATTCATTAATATTTTGAATGCATCTAAATACTAAAAGTATGACAGGAACTTTGAGATAATCATGTTTATTCCCTTTATTTTACTGAGGAAAATGACGCCTTTAGCACTGATTTCATTTGCCCAAAGTCATGTAGATAATGAAAAGCAGAGTTGAGATTTGAATCAGGCTCTATAACCTCAGATCTAATTTTATCTTTCCATTAGCTTATGTGCAACTTTATTGGTTTTGTTTCCTTCACCCTAAATGCAACTAAGAAAAAGAAAATTAACATTTATGTAGTGCTTATTGCATGACAGGAACTACATGAAGGGCTTTACAATTCATCACATTTGATCTTCACCATTACTCTGGAAGTTAATTATTTTTATTATCATTTTTACAGTTGAGGAAACTCAGGCAAACAGAAATTAAATGACTTGTTCAAGGTCTATAACTAAACAGTTGTCTGCTCTGGTGCTCTATCCAAGTATCAAGTATTTGATTCAAGTCCTCCTGACTTCAGAGCCACTGCTGTAGCTACTGGCCACCTAGCTTCCCTGGCTACCTTGGTTTCTTGAACATTACACCAGGGAAAATAAAGTTTTGTCTTAATAAGCAATCTTGATTTTACTCAGAAATCTTACGAAACTGAAAAGCCCAATAATATATTAGCATATGGTGAATATGTGTCTGTTGTTTCAGGGCCAGTTTGTATGGGGGAGTAATTCCCAAGAAAGTGGGTCACCTATTAAGTAATGATGTTTTTGGACACAAGAACTCATGAAGATCTATTTAAAAACAAGTATGTATAGTTAAAATCTATGTTGATAGAATAGTTATGCTATCAAAATCCCAAGGCTTTTGAAATTTTAATGATTTTGTGATGGTGGAAGTGAAGTGATCAGGGATTTTGTATTCCAGTCTGAATTCTGCTATTTATTGTATGACTTTGTACAAGTACCTTAATTCTTCAGTGTCAAATTTCTCAACAACTTAATGCAGAAAGTTGTTTATTTTATATTCCAAAAGTCTAAAATTCCATGAACTTTCTTGTACTTTTAATTAAGTTTAGTAATGTATCTAATGAGATCATTCCAATGATGAGAAAATTTTCTTAAATACTTCTCTAAAGGTACTTCAGGTTTCTGGAATTCCTTTCCAAAATTAGGATGCCTCATATAAACATGGAATCTCTGAATTAGAAAGGATCTCAGAAGTCACCTAATCCAACCCATTCTTGACTAAGAATATCTTCTATAATATTCTGAATTTTTTATTTAAAATTCATTTAATCATCCCTAAGATTTTTGTCTCTGATGTCATCATGAATGTACTAATAGGCTTTTCTTTCCTCTTCACTAATTATTCTATGGATCATCTTATATCAAAGTTCCAAATGATGATTTCAAGAAAATTCAGGATCTGTGTTCAACTTTGTCATTGCTTGGCTCTCCAGCCAGATACCCTGGCCATCCTTTCCACAACACAATGAAATCTCTTCATTTTCTTTTTCTATAAAACAGGAATAATTCTCTATATCCTATGTAAAAGCATTTTGAAGATCAAAATGTTTTATAAAATTTTTACTCTTATCACTGACGTAGCTTGGAATCCAATATTGTACTCCAGAATCTATCTTCCATGAAAAATAAAGTTAACTTAGAATGATATTATGAAGCAATTCTACCTCCTTTAGCCTTAAAACTAGGCAAGGAAATGTCACACATTAATGAATTTTCCAAATAACCTTAATCTCATCAACCATAAACTTCAAAATCCCTTATGTTCCTACTATCTAGCACAATGCTAAAACATAGACAGCAATCAATAAACACCTGATTGACTGTTGAATTGAATTTTAACAATTTATGTTGGAAATTTGTCTAAAATGTATCACTCTAGAGAATGCCAAAGACAAATTAAAATTTTCTGTTATTTATTCTTATCAATAAAGCGATGTGCTAAAATACAATAATGCTTATAAGACTTTACGAGATATAAACAATTTAACTTTCTTTCACTAAACTCTCCCAGAATGCCATACAATTCTAGTATGTGACTCTTCTGTGTCTCTCTTGGGAGCAAGACCCAATAGTCTTATGTCAGTTGGTCATTTTTTAAATGAAAATAATATTATAATATAATATAACATACCGTCATTCCTTTTCTCTATCCCCTTTCATTCCACCCAGTTGTTATCTTTTATAAACCAAGGTAAAAACAGAAGTACCAAGGGGATATGAGTAATGAAACTTGTTAAATCAGGAATCTTATTTTATAACACAATTCTTGGTTTTTCAGGGTTGCTTTATGTCTTTTGTACAGAATCAAGTATTTAGGTTCTCAGAAACTTTATTTTTCTTTTTTGACTTTAAGACAGTGTACCAGATATTTGTGGTTGACTCAAGTATTTGTCCCCATTCAACTACAGCAACAAGAGAATCCTGGAGCAGAGGTTGAGGACAGACTTTCCTTAATGGTGTCTGTTGGTTCACTTATATACTACTATACAAATACCTGTTTAGAAGGGGGAAGTTTGGGAGCTTCCATGACAAACGGAAGAATGAAATGTTAGGGGATAAGGATGGAAGTGTTTGAATTTGACACAAACCCCATGAGTATTATTTTGAGAATGTCATGTAACTGGTCTTCCTACCCTCATATTGATTATTTACAATTCATTCCAATTTTACAGAACACTAGCCAGCCAAAATTCCCTTTCCTAATTACTGTTCCCTTATATATTTTGCATCCCTCATGAAAATTTAAGCTCCTTAAGGGTAAGAACTGATAATTTTTTGATTTGTATCCTAGGGCTCTAGAACAATTCCTGGCACTAGGAGGTACTTAATAAACACCCATTGATCGCTTGAGTCTATAAATACTCCTCTAATAAAAACCTTTTGGTTTGAGTAGAATTCTGGTTCAGAAATACTTCGGTCTATCCTTCTTTCTTTTCTTTTCTTTTCTTTTGCTTTTATTATGCTAAAAGTTATGCCAGAGAATATTCCTCTGGCACCCTTTGGAGAAGCAGAATCTGATCTTCTAAAAACTTGATGATTCTCATTGTTTAATTTCATCTCTTTTATCCTGAATGCTCAGTTGGGTCTTTCGACAAGCATAGAAGCAGCATCTCTTTGAAATAAAATACAATAAGATTTGTTCCCCTGGAATTCAGACTACATACCTCTCCCACTATGAGCATCAAATGATTGCTAGCTGTGTCTATGATTTTAATAAAGCAGGGGATGCAAATAGAAATTTGGTTAGTTGAGCACTGTTCTAACAGGCTTCTTTAAGTTTCCTAAATGACTGCAGTATTGCTGAAGAGGAAGAGGGTATTTTCTGGTGTTTTTCCACTCAAATATTTGAGTTGGATGGTAAAGAAAAAAAGACATGGAGTTGGAAGCAGAGTTCATAGTCTGTCTATTCTACTTACTTGTATCTAAAGATAGTCAAATCTGGGAGTAAGGAAAAAAAACGAAATTTGCATTATAATTTTGTATATTTGAAAGAAATAGCAGGTTGTACATAGTAGACTTGTAGTTTCATGTACAATTGTCTTTTTATTGCATTATGTTATGGAATTGATTATTTTATTCCATAAAATAAGAATATTTTTAAAAGAATATGTCTCCTAGGGACAAATACCAGATCCCTTGAATCATATCCAAATTATTGTCAGCTTTTTACATGTGTCAGAAATGGCATTTTTGGCATATATTTTGCTCGATTCTTTCTTTATGACTCATTGGCAATTGCCTTATTGGATTACTGTCTCTTAATGAAAATAACTCAAAACACCTAGAACAGTGTCAGATATCTAGTCAGTATTTAATAAATACTTGCCTAATGATTTATAGCTCCATTCCTATTGAACATCAGTCTTATTGAGGAAAACTGGTTCCAGCCTGTCCAAAATGAGAATCTAGTCAAGAATATCTCAAACTTAAAATCCACTCATATTAGCTAATCATAATCCCATTTTAAAACTCCATGTCTTTTATTACTCATATTAATTCAACTTAACCCACTTTAATTATTAGTGCATAATTAATTGTCTAGCATGTCCATGTGCAAAACATTATGCTTGGCCCTGAGAATGCAAAGATACAAATGAAGTATTCCCTGCCTTCAAGATGCTTATTTTCTACGATAAGGGGTAAAGGAGGGTGAGAAATAATATGTACAACAAGTAAATATTAAATGCATGTAAAATAATATATTGCAATTCCAAAAAGTAGAACACATTGCCAACTGTGAACAGGAGACATGGGCAAGTGTGGAGATGGCATGTAAGCTATGCTTAGAATTTAGCCCCTGTCTCAAAGCCCGTTGTGTGAGAGACTCTCCTCATTAGTGGAGATGAATGCCTTGTTCTGACAGAAGATTATGGCGAAGTTAGTCAGGGCAGCAGAGCTCCAGCCTTCTTCAGTCCTTGGGACTCTTTAAGCTTCAGGTCACTTAAAGGTTTCCTTGCTCCTAGCTTCAAGAGGGAAGATGAAAGAGGCCAATTCCACCTCAAAGAAATGACTTTGAGAAGATATGAAAGGAGCTGGAAGTCTCCATCATTTCCTTATCCCCAGCCTGGCTTTACTATCAATGTGGACATCCTTGGAAAGTATACAGCCAAAGGAAATGAACTCACTCCCAGCATTCAAAACTTCACCATTTGATGTAACTTGGTTCCATATATAGATGCTGAGGTGCTGGCTGACAGAGAACCTGTGTTTTCTTGGTGTTCATTATTAGGTCAAAATTAACACAAACTGCAGAGAACTGATCCATACTTTGTTGCATCTCTGCTTCAGAGGCTCCATCGAATGCACAATCATCTGCAAACAAAAACTCGTATACCAGCACTCCCTCCACTTTAGCTTTGGCTTGTAGCCTTTTTAAGTTGAAGAATTTACTATCAGCGTGGCAGCTCTCCATCATTCCATGTTTGTTCTCATTGAAGGCATTTGGCAACATGGCTGAAATCATGCTAAAAGTGATGGGAGCAAGCCCACAGCCTTGTTTCACTCCATCAGTGACTGGGTAAGCTCGAAAGCACTGCTCATTGAGAACCTGGGCAAGAATACCATCATAAAATTGATGTCCTATACTGATGAACTTTTCTGGGCAACCCAATTTTGACATAATTTTCTATAAGCCCTCATGACTGACAGTGTCAAAAGCCTTGGTCAGATCTATAAACATTCTATATAGTTTTCTGTTCTGCTCCTGGCATTTTCCCCCGAGTTGTCAGGAAGTAAATATGATACCTTCTGTTCCTCATCCACTTCTTAAGTCACGCTGGCTTTAAGATAGATATAGGGTCTTTTTCCAGATGTAGGGTCAGCCTATTAAGGAGGTCTCTGGAAAGAATCTTGCCAGCCATAAAGATCCTCCTACAATTGTCAGAAGACAATCCATTTCCTTTACCTTTATAAAGATAGACAATGGAAGCATCCCCGAACTTCTGAAGCATAACCTCCTCTTGGCATATGATCTGGAAAATTTCAGTCTCTTTTTGTAAGAGCTTTTGTATGAGCAATGGACTCCACGCCTTGCAAATCTCAGCTAGTTTGGAATCAACAACCAGTGCTTTACCCACAAAAGTAACTGAATGTCATTCAAAACCTTGTCTTCATTTGGAACTTCAACTAGGGAAGGATTGATTTCAACTTAAAGTAAATGGAAAATAGCTTCAGCATTGATTGATGATGGTCTGTTGAGAACACTATAAAAGTGTTCAGCCCATCTCTCTAGAATCATATCCACTAATCAATGTTTGGGAGGATCCAAAGGAAAGTGTGGGAGAAGAGAGGAATTAGACTGATTATCAAACTGAAGGTCTACACAGCCATTGTGCTGACCTCATTGCTTGTGTAACCTGAACAGTATACCAGCTCTATGCCAGGAAACTGAATCACTTCCATTTGAATTGTCTTAGGAAGATTCTTCTGAAGATCTTGGCAGGATAAGTTACTAGACACAGATTCTTTCTAGAACTAAACTACCAAGCATTCCAACTCTACTACAGAGAGCACAAATCCATTGGGCTAGCTACACTGTTCAATATCAAACATATGCCTATCAAAAAGATTAATTTAAGGAGAACTCATATAGGTCAAGGGCTCTAAAAGTGGTCAGCAAAAGTGATACAAGGACATTCTTAAAGTCTCTCTCAAGAGCCCCAACTTGAAACTGGTGAATTCCATTTATGTTTGATGAAAAGACCAGAGCTAAACAAAAAAAAAATTTTGACCTCCCAAATATAGAATTCAAGAGAAACCTAAAAAGGTAAAAAGAAAAAAAACACTCTTGAGATCTATATTTCTGCTATGGGTATATATAGAGAGTACATATATAATCTAATTTTACTGTTATATAATATAAAAAAGAATCAAGGTGAAAAGGGGATTTTAACAGAAAAAAGGGAAAATGGAGGTAAAATGAGGGAAATTATATCTCAAGAAGAGGTTAAAAAAAACCTATTATAATTGAGGGAAAGAAGGGAGGGTGATGAATAGTGTGTGAATCTTACTCTCATTAGATTTTGCTCAAAGAAAGAATATTAGATATACTTGATTTCACTGAGAAACTTCTCTCCCCTTATGGAAAAGTGGGAAGGGAAAGGGGAAAAGGAAAAAGGTATGCTAAATAGAAGGGAAAACAGAAACAGTAGGGGAAAGATATAAGAAAAGGGAGATGACTGTTTGAGGCAAATAGTGCTCATAAGTAAAATACTGAGGAGAAGGGAAAGGGGAAAAGGAAAGAGAAAAGTACAATTTGGGGTTAATTAGATGGCAGGAAATGCAGAATTAATAGTTTTAACCATAAATGTGAATGGGATGAACTCTTCCATAAAATGTAAGCAGATAGCAGACTGGATTAAAAGCCAGAATCCTACAATATATTGTTTACAAGAAACACATTTAAAGCAGAGCAATACATGCAGAGTAAAGGTAAAAGGATGGAGCAGAATCTATTATGCTTCAGGTAAAGTAAAAATAAGCAGGGTTAGCCATCCTGATCTCAGAGCAAGGAAAAGTAAAAATTGATCTAATTAAAAGAGATGAGGAAGGAAACTATAACTTTCTAAAAGGTACCAAAAATAATGAAGCAATATCAATATTAAATATATATGTACCAAATGGTGTAGCATCTAAATTCCTAAAGAAATTAAGAGAGTTACAAGAAGAAATAGATAGCAAAACTATAATAGTGGGATATCTCACCCAAGGTTGAACTCAACCAAGGTCAGAACTAGATAAATCAAACCACAAAATAAATAAGAAAGAAGTTAAAGAGGTAAATAGAATACTAAAAAAGCTAGATATAATAGATCATTGGAGAAAATTGAATGGAGACAGAAAAGAGTATATTTTTTTCTCTGCAGTTCATGGAACCTATACATATTTTAGGACATAAAGACCTTAAATTCAAATGCAGAAAGGCAAAAATAGTAAATGCCTCCTTTTCAGATCATGATGCAATAAAAATTGCATTCAATAAAAAAGCCAGGGGGAAATAGACTAAAAAGTAATTAGAAACTAAATAATTGCATCCTAAAGAATGAATGAGTGAAACAGCAAATCATAGTCAGAATCAATAATTTCATTCAAGAGAATGACAATAATGAAACAACATATCAAAATTTGTGTGATGCAGCCAGAGTGGTAATAAGGGGAAATTTTATATCTCCAGATGGTTACTTGCATAAAATAAAGAAAAGATCAATAAATGGGCCTGCAACTAAAAAAGCTAGAAAAAGAACAAATTAAAAACTCCCAATCAAATACCAAACTTGAAATTCTAAAAATAAAAGGAGAGATCAATAAAATTAAACTAAAAAAACTATTGAATTATTAAGTAAAACTGAAAGTTGGTTTTATGAAAAAGAAACAAAATAAATAAATATTTCTTTAATTTGATTAGAAAAAGGAAAGAGGAAAATCAAATTGTTAGTCTCAAAAATGAAAAGGGAGAACTTTCCACTAATAAAGAGGAAATTAAAGGAATCATTAGAAATTACTTTGCCCAACTTTATGCTAATACATTTGATAACTTAAGTGAAATGGGTGAATACTTTCAAAAATATAGGTCACCCAGATAAACAGAAGAAGTACATTGGTTAAATAGTCCCATTTTAGAAAAATAAATAGAACAAGCTATTAATCAACTCCCTAAGAAAAAATCCCTAGAACCAGATGGATTTACATGTGAATTCTACCAAACATTTAAAGAACAATTAACTTCAATGCTATATAAACTATATGAAAAATTAGAGAAAGAACAACTCCTACCAAATTCCTTTTATGACACAGACATGGTACTGATACCTAAACTAGGTAGGATGAAAACAGAGAAAGAAAATTATAGACCAATCTCCCTAATGAATATTGATTCAAAATTTTTAAATAAAATATCAGCAAAGAGATTAAAGAAAATCATCCCCAGGATAATACACCACGATGAAGTAGGATTTATACCAGGAATGCAGGGCTGGTTCAATCTTGGGAAAACTATTAGCCTAATTGACTATATCAATAACCAAACTAATCAAAACCATATGATTATTTCAATAGATGCAGAAAAAGCATTTGAGAAAATCTAACACCCATTCCTATTAAAAACACTACAGAGTACAGGAATAAATGGACTTTTCCTTAAAATAGTCAGTAGCATCTATTTAAAACCATCAGCAAGCATCATATGTAATGGGAATAAACTGGAACCATTCCTAATAAGATCAGGAGTGAAATAAGGTTGTCTACTATCACCATTACTATTCAATATTGTATTAGAAATGGTAGCCTTGACATTAAGAGAAGAAAAAAAGATTAAAGGAATTAGAGTAGGTAATGTGGAAACCAAATTATTACTCTTGCAGATGATATGATGGTGTATTTAGAGAACCCCAGAGAATCAATTAAAAAGCTCTTAGAAATCCACAACTTTAGCAAAAGTTCAGGATACAAAATAAATCCACATAAATCATCTACATTATTATATATCACTAACAAAATCCAGCAGCAAGAAATACAAAGAGAAATTCCATTTAAAATAACTGTCGAAAGGACAAAATATTTGGGAATCTATCTGCCAAGGGAGGGTCAGGACTTCTATGAGCAAAACTACAAAATACTTTCCCCACAAATAAAGTTAGATCTAAGCAACTGGATAAATATCAAATATTCTTGGATAGATTGAGTGAATACAATAAAGATGACAATACTCCCTAAACTAATCTATTTATTTAGTGCTATAGCAGCAAAACTCTCAAGAAACTATCTTACTGATCTAGAAAAAATAACAAAAGTCATCTGGAAGAACAAAAGGTCAAGAATTTTAAAGGAATTAATGAAAAAAAAAAAGCAAATGGAGGTGGCCTAGCTGTACTAGATTTAAAACTACATTATAAAGCAATGATCCTCAAAACCATTTGGTACTGGATAAGAAATAGAGAAATTGATCAGTGGAATAGATTAGTTTCATAGAACAAAATAGTCAATGACTATAGCAATCTAGTATTTGAGAAATGCAAAGACTCCAACTTTTGGGATAAGAATTCTCTATTTGACAAAAACTTCTGAGAAAATTGGAAATTACTATGGCAGACAGTAGGCACAGAGCCACAATTAACACCATATACCAAGAAAAGGTCAAAATGGGTGCATGGTCTAGACATAAAGAATGATATTATAAACAAATTAGAAGAACATAGGATAGTTTATCTCTCAGATTTGTGGAGGAGGAAGGAATCCGTGACCAAAGAAGAATTAGAGATCATTACAGATGACAAAATTAATAATTTTGATTGTATTAACTTAAAATTTTTGTGCAAACAAAACTAATGCAGACATGATTGGAAGGGAAGCAATAAACTGAGAAAACATTTTTTACATCCAAAGGTTCTCTGATAAAGGCCTCATTTCTAAAAAAAATATGTAGAGAATTTACTCAAATTTATAATAGTTCAAGCAATTCTCCAATTGATCAGTGGTCAAAGGATATGAACAGACAATTTTCAGATGAAGAAATTGAAAATATTTGTAGTCACATGAAAAGGTGCTTCAAATCACTATTGATCAGTGAAATACAAATTAAGCTAGCTCTGAGATACCACTACACACCTATCAGATTGGCTAAGATGACAGGAAAAGATAATGATGAAAGTTGGAGTGGATGTGGGAAAACTGGGACACTGATGCATTGTTGCTAAAGTTTTGAACCAATCCAACAATTCTGGAGAACAATTTGGAACTATGCTCAAAAAGTTATCAAACTGCGCATACCCTTTGATCCAGAAGTATTTCTCTCTCTCTCTCTCTCTCTCTCTCTCTCTCTCTCTCTCTATATATATATATATATATATATATATATATATATATATATTTCTATTATATACCAAAGAGATCTTAAAGGAGGGAAAGGGACACACATATACAAACATGTTTGTGGCAGCCCTCTTTGTAGTGGCAAGAAACTGGAAACTGAGTGGATTACCCATCAATTGGAGAATGGCTAAATAAATTATGGTATATGAATGTTATGGAATATTATTTTTCTGTAAGAAACAATTAGCAAGATGATTTCAGAGAGGCTTGGAGAGACCTACATGAACTGAAGCTAAGTGAAATGGGCAAAACCAGGAGATCATTATATACAGCAACAAGAAGACTATGTAACAATCAGTTCTGATGGATATGGCTCTCTTCAACAATGAGATGATTCAAACTAGTTCCAGTTTGTTTAGTGATGGAGAGAGCCATCTACACTCAGAGAAAGGACTATGGGAACAGAATGTGGAAAACAACATAGCATTCTCACTCTCTCTGTGAGAGAGTGCTTGCATTTTGTTTTATTTCTCAGTTTTTCTTTTTCTTCCTTCTTGATCAATAAAAAAGCTTGATTTTTATTGTGCAGCAAGATAATTGTATAAATATGTATACATATATTGGATTTAACATGTATTTTAACACATTTAACAAGTATTGGACTACCTGCCATCTACAGAAGGAGGTGGGAGGAAGGAGAGGTAAATTTGTAACAAAAGGTTTTACAAAAATTAATGTTGAAAAAATTACCCATGCATATATTTTGTAAATAAAAAGCTTTAATTTAAAAAAGAGCCCCAGCTTGCTGTTCTAGAGATTTTGGTGAACTTGGTCCTGGATGAGATCTAGAACTTTCTCTCTTGTTGATCCAAGTTATCTCAGTCCCAAGGGAAAATATCTCTTCTTCTGTATTGTCTGGTATTATTCTTCCATGGGTACCCTCTCTGATGTTGTTTTGGTATTGATTTAGATAAATAGGTTTTCTTTGCCATTTATTATATATGTTAATTGTGGAATTGATATTAGTTGGGAAAGGGACTGTCTTGCCAGAGATCTTAGGGTCAGTTACATTTGCCTCTCCAAGAATGACAGGCAAACAAAAGTTAGATAGATCATAACCTCTGGGCTAACAATATTTAAAAGATACTGATCTTTTTGTATCTAATTGTATAACATACTCCCTCTCTCTGAAGAAAGCAGAATGGCCTCTGGCCCCAACTTCTTCCTGAAAAGATTTGAAGTTTCCCTTGGAGAAAGTTAGCAGGAAAATAAGTTGAAATGATTTTTCTTTCCTTCAAGCAACATAGTAATACAGTCACCCCCATGATACTGGTGAAAGGACAACCTTCATCACACATAAGACTTCACCACATGTAGATTCTCCTTTATCATATCAAAAAAGCTAGAAAGTCTGAGACACAAAACAAAAAAGAAGTACTTTTCAGACACACAGGGAGAAATTGTATAATGGGTAGCACCTTTGTGTAATTCATATCTTCTTGCCTCTCCAAGACTTTTCTCAGAATCTTTCAGATAGCTCTGGTGGAAGAAAATGCATTTGTTTTAGGGAAATAATTACAAGGTAATTTTAATATCTCTTTTTAAAAAAGATACCTATCAATATGTTACCAAAAAAGAAAAAAAAACATTTTAGTTCAAAATGACATATAGAATGATGAAACAGGAATGTCTGAATAGTTATAATTAACTTCCCTTATGATAGTTTGCTGAAAAGTCTGAGGTCGAATTCTGAGAATTCACAGCTGCAATTTTACATCTGCTTTACCATCCTTGTTTTCTCTTCCCCTCCCCATTCCCCAAAGACCCACAGCAGAGCCAACCCCTTTATCAGATGAGCCTTTAAATTAGGCAATCTTTCTATTTTACTGACAGAGTTGTTTCAGTTCAATTTTTCCCCCTGAATTTCATGTGAGTATTTGAGCCTGGAATTTGTTTAGGAAGCTACAGTAGCAAGTACATTATGGCTATTTGCAAAATGCAATTAAACCCTGGGCTAGGGTCCAGGAATGCTGGCAGATAGATAAGCTTTAAAAACCACAGGGAGCTAGTCCATTGGAGTCATATTAGCACCATCTAATTGCTACTTTAACTTTCTTTTTTCAGCTGGACAGGTTGTTCTGGCAGGGACAGGATTCTTCTAACACCAAAATATGAGCCAAAGTGAATTTATCATCAGTTTGAATGTGTTTGTGTTTGAATTAGTCTGATGCTTGGCCACTGGAAATTGTTTCCTCCAAACCTTCAATGCTGTTCCAGTTGTTTGCAGTCTGTTGAATACTTTGATTTGGCCCCAGCCTCAGTGACAGCAAATGTAGTGGTACTACCTTGATTTGGCTACCAGATTTGGGTACTTCCAGAGACTATTGTGTCAACAAAAAAGTAAGGAACTGGGGCAGAAAGGGGAGGAAATAATGATTGAAGTATTGTTAAAACATCCTTTGGGGCGAGTGGTGTAGGTGGAGAAAGGGCAAGGTGTGTTAGGTAGAATGCTGGAGTTTTCAGAAGAATCTGAATTTAAATACCACATCAGAGCTCTGGATAATAACTAGTATTTCAGTTTTCTCATCTGTAAAACTGGAATAGTAATAGGACATACCTTAAAAGTTATTGTAAAGATGAAATAGCATAATATACATACAGTGTTAATGCATATTTTAAAATAATATAACCACAAGAAGCAGATATACATCTATACATATGCAAATACACACACACACACACATATATATATATATATATATATATATATATATATATATATATTTATACACATTATCCATCTATCTATTTATCTATCTATCTATCTATGTATATGTACACATTAGGTTAGCCTTACTCTTGGGCAATTATTTCTGTGGAGTAATATGTAGAATACATCAAAGTCTCTTCCTAAATAAAGTCTGAATTTCCACCATTCATTGTTTTGGATTGAAAATTACCCTCTTCAGTGCCTATAGACCTTCATATGAGTTCATCATATGTTTCTTACCTGACAAAAAGAACTGGAGCAGTATAAAAGTATGGCATCGTTGGAAGCACTGGAAAAGAGGGTGGAAAGAGGAAAAGGATCACAAATTCACCTTACCATTTTTCTATGATTGTCTGAATAATATATCAAAGGATTTTAAATGCAGGATTTTTTTATACCCAACTCTCTCCAAACCAGAAGAAAAGGCAATGGTTCTCACTATGTTTCCTCTGATCTTCTTACACATTGCCTCCTTACCCCTACGTTCTAGAACTATCATATGGTGATTCAAGAGTTGTTGACAAAGGAAGAGAACAGGGATATAAAATGACAGGAGACATGCCTTTGACTATAAATGGGAAATTAGAAATAATAATAACCAAGAAACAAAAGCATTTCCAATTCATCTGTGTATTTCCTTGCCAAAATTTGTTCTCCCCTCTCCTGGCCAGACAAAGCTCTCTTACTTCTTCTTCCTTTTAATGCTTTCCTTTATTCCAGCTAAATTCAGCAGAAAGAATCATGAGACTGGAATTCAGGAAAACTTGGACTTCTTTCCTATTCTACCATCCATTTACTGGGTAACCTTGTGCAAATCACTCAGACAATTTACATTTCAGTCTCCCCACCTGGACAGTGAACGAGAAAATCCCTCTTGAATGGAACCTCATGCCAACCACATTCTGGGTAGGATACAAGAACTGGAATTCGTTATGGTGCCTGCCCAGCTGTCTGGCAGTACCCATATTCCTACCTAATCTGGAATCCAGACTCAAAGGTTCTGTTGGAACGTGACTTGGATGTGAATGATCATCGAGCACAGGAATTCTTCCCTGATACTAAAAGTTCAAAGTGGAGTAAAAAGAAAAAAGGGAAGGTGAATATAGAGGCTTTCAGAGAAGTCATCTTTAATATGGTGTTTACTAATCTTTAGTGACAGATGAGGGATTCCTGAAAATCCTCTATTTCTTTCTTAGGCCACCCTGGCTTATGGAAAGAATAGCTGAAAGACTATCTGTCAGAATAACTGAATGGACTTCTCTTAATTAAACACATTGTCTCTCCTGATACACTATAAGATCCCTGTGGGGCTAGATTCTATCTCTAATTGCTTTTGTGTTTGTATTCCCAGCTTTAGTATGGTATCTGTCTATGCTAGCAGACATTTATGAAGCATTGATTGACTAATTGATGCCATTATTGTCTGAATTTTCATGCCATTTCTTCATTTTAAACATCACCAAACCTTAGCTAGTGTAGAAAGGACATTAATTCTAGAATTTAAGAATCTGGGTCCAAATCTCAACTCTTCTGTTTACTACATTTGTGACTTTTTGCGACTCTTCATAGGCTTCAGTTTTCCATGTGGAAAATGAGGTTGGACCATATAGTCTCTAAGTCCTTTGGGTTCTAGATTTCTATTTATTTCTCTCCTGTCTCAGGAAATCCAAAAAGCCATTCACAGGGCTAAGTAGCACCATCACCAGGGATGCCCTCTTACTTTCCCTTTTCCTTCCAACCGGGTTACTTAACTATTGACATTCTTTTTGTTGTGATAAAGAATCATCAGGTCTTACCACCTGTCCAACCACTGTATCCCAAGATCTCCCATACTTTACCATCTGCTTTGTATATGTGCCCTACAATTTCCTAGAAATGTCCTCTTAAATATCTTTGTAACCCAAGGACTTTTAGGGTCTTCCCATCTGTCTCATTACCATATTGCCAGAATTTTGAGTCCTTTATAACTGAACTTTCTTTTATGTCTTATTTTTCCCAATTAGAATGTGAGTTTTTGAGAGAAAGGATTATCTTTATTTTTTGGTTGCATTCCCAACACTTAATACAACGATAAATGCATAGCGAGACTTTAGTTTTTTTTTAATTAATTCATTCTTCCATTCATTGGAATCAGTAGTTTGAAAATTGAATCCTAGCTCCTACTTACCATTAGTAGCTGTACAACTCTGGATAAGTGAATAACCTGTTTACTTAATGATAAAGTACTGATAATAGTAATAGTTGTACTATCTATACCTTATAGGATTATTGAGAGAAAATCACTTTATAAATTTCAAAGTGTTAAATGAATATAAATTGTCATTATTATTTGTAACGTTTGAAAATGAAAGTGTCTTTTAGAAAGATCAAGTATTTGTCAAGATTTATTGTCAAGTAAGTGTCAAGACACTTAACAGTGTACTAGGCATTGAGCCAATTATTAGAGATACAAAGAAAATAAAAAATAGCCCATACCTCAAGAAACTCATATTCCAGTGAGTGAGAATATATATATATATATATATATATATATATATAAACAGCTATGAGGGAGAGAAGGAGCGAGAAGGAAAAGGGGAAAGGGGGACAGAGAGTGGGGGAGAAGGAAACAAAGGGGAGTGAGAGAGGAGAGAGAAGGAGAAAAGGGAAGAGGGAGAGAAAGAGAGGAAGGAAGAATTAGAGGCAACTTCATGGGATTATATATTGAATTTCTAAATCTTGAATGTAAATGAATTTGTCAGATGAGTTTCCTTCCTGATTAGAGATATGGGACAATCTATGGTTTTAACTACTTTGTGGGGAAGTAGTGGTATAAAGTGGAGAGGGGGAAAGTGTCAGGCAGAGGAGAAAGGTACCAGTAGGAGGATAGAGGAAATAAGGATAAACTGTTTTCCGAATTCTACCAAGAGTTAACCTTAGTGGAATGAGTTACTAGATGGTTTAGAGTAAATAGTTCAAAGAATAATTTGTCTAAGAATGTACCTGTTTGAAGAAGAGAATAATGAACAAGACATTTTAAAGCTAATGGTCACTGGAGAAACTTATGATTTTTAAAAAAACTCAATCAATGTCATTTAGCAGACAAAGTGCTGGATTGAAAGGCAAGATAATAGGTTCTGATCACAATTCTACCACTATCCTTGTAACTTTAAATAAGTCATTAACACTATTAGGCCTCAACTGTTTTCATGTTAAAATGGGAAAAAATGACTTCTAACATTATAGGATTACTATGAATACTAAAGAAAATCATAGTACCATAGGTTCATAATCAAATACAAATAATATCATCTGATCTTATTTCCTCATATTCCAGAAAAGGAAATTCAAGTGCCCTAGGTTATGTTAAGAGTAACAGAATTGGGCTTTGAATCAGGCCTATAATTTCAGATTTAGTACATTATCCTATTGTACATTTCCTCTAATATTACCAATATGAAGATATTTAAAAAGTTGTGCAAATAAAAGATTTTATTTAATTATTTATAATAATACAAGGAAACTCAGTAGGAACACCAATGGAAAGAAAAGAACACAACAGCAGGACTCTCTCTTGATTACTATATTGGGAAATAATGTCACCAGTATGTTCTAAAGTTTGTCATTCTCTCTGTATGTATTATAGGCTTCTGGAGTTTAGTGCTCATACTCAGCATGTCAATTTATATAAGCAATTCAAAACTGTTATTAAATATCTGTAGAAGTTATACCTCAAAGTTTTGTCACTTGGAAAAAAAATAAGTTGGGTTGGAAAATGTAATCAGAATGCAGGTACAGTCACATGGAAAAATGAATTGTGGGAAAGAAAGACCCAAGGCACAGAAAGACTCTGAAGATGATAGTTTTGTCATTAAACTATGTAAGTTGGTGAAGAACTAAATGGCAAGACACAGTGACAGTGATGAGAGGAAGGAAGAATGCTCCCTGGAAACCCAGGATCCTCAAGCGTAGTCTATTAGTCCCCTTGTCACCTCACCCTCTAATTATGTAACAAGGTACTATCTAGATGCAGGAAATAAACAGTCACAAATAAAACAGAACCTGAATTTAATTCAATTGGGGGAAAAGAGGGAAACATACATGAATAACTATGGTAATAGGACAATTAAGGCAGGAGAAAACATTAAAAATTGGCAAGGTCAAAAAGGCTTCAAAGAAGAAGCAGAACCTGAGCTGAACCTCTAAGGAACAAAAAGTTTCAGAAAAGGCAAAAAAACTTTTTATTTGTTTTAATCCTGGCAATTGATAAATCTTAAAATGCTTGCTGAATTGGATTAGCCTTCAGTTTCAGGAATGATGGACAGTTTGTATGAATTCATGGAGGGAGAAGATGGAACATAAACTTTGAAAGATAACTAATAGCAAAGTTTGACTGGAATTGTTTGTCTTAATGCTCAGAGGACCAAGGTGACATAGTGATGTGAAAATCAATGTACAGTGTGTCTGGCTGAGACTGAGTAAACCAATACAATCTTAGAAGGTTTTACCACAGATGGCTTACAAATAGTCCATATGAACATTTGGGAAAGAGATGTCTTTGAATTTGTGCATCTCATATTTTGTAGGCTACTGCAATTCTGTTTTGTTCATAGTACATAGTATCTTCTTTGATGCAGGCATATGATCCTGGGCAAAATTGTGACACTGTCACCCATGTCTCACAATCTATACTAAAATTCTTCAGAGAGACCTTGAAAATTTCCTTATTTTACTTCTTCTGACAACCATGTGAGTGGTTGCCTTGTACAAATTCTCTGTGAAATAGTCTTTTAAGCAAATAAATGTTTTGATTCTCACAACATGGCCACTTCATCAGAGTTGTGCTGTCTGCAGTTTAGTTTAAATGTTTGGCAGTTCAGCTTGAGAAATGACCTCAGTGTTCATGACTTTTATCTTTCCAGGTGATCTTCAGAACTTTCCTGAAATAATTCAGATGGACGCCATTTAATTTCCTAGCATTTCTTGGATATACTGTCCAAGAGAGGCAAATAATGAGGTCAGCACAACAGGTCCTCTGTAGAGCCTCAGTTTGGTAGACAGTCTATATATGTTTTTCTTCTACACATTCTTTGGTACCTTCTCAAATGCTGAACTAGCTCTGGCAATGTGTGAGTCAACCCCATCATCTATGTGGACATCCATAGAAAGTATACCGTCAAGGTAAATGAACTCATCCAAAGCATTCAAAATTTTTCCCATTTGCTATAAACAATGGTTCCATATATGGTTATTTGGTGCTGGCTGGTAGAGAACCTCTGATTTCTTCATACTAATTGTCAGGTAAACATTAGCATAATTGGAAGAAAATCACTGCATACTCTGTTGCATCTCAGCCTTATAGAGACTACATTGAGTGTACAATCATCTGTAAACAAAAAAGTCATGCAGCAGATTTTCTTCTACTTTGCTTTAGCTTGTAGACTTTTCAAGATAAAAAAATCCATGTGGCAGTTAACCCTTGATGCTATGTTCATCCTCCTTGAAGGTGTCTAACATCACTGAAAACATGCTAAAAATGAGAGCAACCACACAGCTCTATTTCACTCCATTAGAGACTGGGATAGCATAAGACCAAATGTTGCCATTATCTTCTATAGACCATAGTGATTGACGATTTTAAAGAACTTGATGAGATTTATAAATGCTGTAAAGACTCATATTCAGCTCCTGACATTTCTCCTGGAGTTGTCAGGCAGCAAATTCCATATTGACTATTCCTCAGCCCTTTCTGAAGCTTCATTGGATCTCAGGGAGATGATTACCTTTCAGGAGAGGGATAAGCCTATTGAGGAAACCTCTGGTCAGAATATTGTTGACAATGACTAAGAGAAAGATTCCCCTTGTCAATGTTTTATTTTCCTTTATATGGATGAACTTTACAGACAGTCTTGATCTCCTGGAGGATAACGTCCTCTTGGTATATAATCTGGAAGATTTTAGTAAACTTTTGTATGAGCACTGGACCTCCTGCCTTATAACTCTCAGCTGAAAAGGAATCAGTACCAAGTTGTTGTTGTTGTTGTTTTGTTTTTTGGGTTTCTTTGTTTTTTTGCCACATAGAAGGAACCTAGTAGAATTTAAAACCTCTTCTTCAGTTGAAAATTTGGCTAGAGAGGGATTGACCTGAATCTGAATTATGCAGTCTATTGTGTCCTACTTTCTAGAGCTCCCAAGCTGGGGTGACAAAACATACCATTGCTTTCTAGAGCCCCCACACAGGGGTGATTAAAATATACCTTCCCAGTGGAGAAGTGATGAAACGGGACTCCCGAGGATGGTGGAAAAATGGAGTCCGTTTATTTCAAGGACCTTCCCCTTTATATAATGTAACAAAAACAATACTGAGCACATGGGACCACATAAACAACTTGCTATTGTATGTAGTTTGCCACCTAATATCACTATTCCACCTGGTATCACTCTGCTTCAATCTCAACACAGGTTGTTACCACCCCTGACTTCTCAGGAAGATTGAGAGCTCTTAGAGGAGATGGGGAGCCAAACCAGACATTGTTAGCAGGTTCCCTCTGGGCTGAAGGGTCTTATACCTCACCCAGAGTTTCCCCACTGATTGTGACCCTTTACACAGTCAATGGCTTTAGCATCGGTTGATAATGGTCTGCTCTTATCACTGATCAAGGAGCTCCATGAGTGCTGAGTAGTTGAGGTATATCAAAGGTTTTTAGCCTAGAAATAACCTTCAAGGCACCACAAAAATGCTTTGGATTGTTATTATTGGTATAAAACTGAATTTTATCTCCCTTTATTTTTTATTGAGCCAAGACTGTTTCATGTCTCTAAACTTCACTTACACTTTATTCTTAATGGAATTAAATGCTGCCTTTTTAGAGATGGACAAACTACCTTGCAAGTAAATCCTGTATAATTCTTGTTTTTCATTTAGTAGTTTCTGAATTTTCCCATGATTTTCACCAAGTTAATCCTAATGTTTGTCAGTGTTCTGGTCCATATGAATAAATATGGTGCTGTACAATAAATGTCTGAAAGCTGCCCACTCCTTTTCTGCTTCAGTGCCACCAATAAATTGTTGGCTCAATTTTTCCTCAGTCAGTAACAAATTGTTCACACACTGACAAGCATTCTAATTTGTTTTCTGACAGTCATCATGCCTTGAGGCTACCACTTTAGTTGAATGTGAATGTTTAGCTTGGAAAAAATAAGTCTATGATCAGCTCAGCACTTAGTGCCAAACATTACCTTCATCATCTGCACATCCAGTCTATCTTCTCCTAAATGATATAATCTTTTAAATTCCAGCTTTTGCTGTGAAAGATGCAGCCACAAAGTTTTATTGCATTTAGGTAAACAGAAGACAGTGCTGGTGATAAGGTCATGAGACACTTAAATTTTCGATTATAAGAACCATTGTTGTGGCTTTTTCTGACCACATTCCTCCAGAGGACTCTCTGTCTTGTCTGAAAGTCAGTGTATACTCTGACATTAAAATTACCCATAATTATTAGCTTGTCATCTTTTAGCACATTAATGATGAAGGTTTCCAAATCTTCATAAAATAGTTATTTGATCTTGTCAGGGTTTGTCATAGTGGGAGCATACACACTGATGATGGTGGCGTGGTACTTTACTACAAGTCAAAATTGCATTGTCATGAGCCTGTCATCTGCTTCTTGAGGAAAATGTACAAGCTTGTTGACTATATTAGATTTGATTGTAAAACCTATGCCAGCTTCCTGGTGCTTCCCATTACTATGGCTATTCTAGGAAAAAAAAATATGTATCCAGTTCTGACTTTTGTAAGTTGGCCTTCATTTGCCAGAATTGTTTTTACTCAAAACTGCTATATGGATGTGATGCCTGCTGAGTTCTCTCACACAAGAGCTGCTCATCCATCAGATCTACTGGATTTTTCATTGTCCCTAAGTGTGTGTACATTCCATGGACTTAGTAGAAGCATTTTCACAAAAAAGTTTTTTGTATTTTGACTGCAGAATGAAGTCCCCATCTGCAGTGGTAAGGAAGCCAGGATAAGGTTAGGCAGACAATTTTAGGGCTTTTTCTAGCTCCTTCCTCTTGCCAGGAAGTAAGCAGTTCAATTCTAAAGAACTCAAACACCACAGGCTACTGGATCCCACTGGTGCTTCAGTCCAGTAAGAAGTCAATCCTATGACTTGGGCCACCTGTATGCAGATCTGTGACTACAGTTCCCAGTGTTTCGACATGTGCTATTTTACCACTAACCTGTAGCCACAGGACTTTGAGAGGGCAAAATAATAGCATACTAAAATGTTCAAAAAAGTAACATTAAAATAATAAAAATTTAAAAATAAAAATAATAAATAACAAAATAGTGAAATAGTTGGATAACCACAAAATTGTAAAATTACTGAATAGTAAAATTATGAAGGTAATAACATTTGAATTGCATAAGGAATGGCTGGACAAATTGTAGTACATGAAGATAATGGAATATTATTTTTCTATAAAAATAACGAGCAAGCTGATTTTAGACAGACCTGGGAAGATTTACATGAACTGATGCCGAGTGAAACAAGTATAACCAGGAACATGTTGTATACAATAACAGCAAGAATGTGCAATGATTAACTATGAAAGACTTGGTTCTTTTCAGTGCTTCAATGATCCAAAGCAATCCCAATAGACTTTGGACAGAAAATGCCATCTACATCCAGAAAAAAGAATTAAGGAGACTGAATGTAAATCAATATATATTATGTTCACTTCTTTTTTTATGTTTTTTTTTATCTCTGCCATAGTTTTCCCCTTTTGCTCTGATTTTTCTCTCTCAACATGATTCATAAAGCAATGTGTATTAAAATAATTATTTATTAGAAAAAAAAAAGTGGATAAGCAGTCTTGAAAAGGGCTTAGTAGCCCTCACAGCAGAGGTATTAGCTCTCTGTTGAGCATCCCATGTGTCCCCTTGACTGGAATATAGTCACTAATAGTCAATAATGTGGTTTGGCTCAAATTCCTTTTCATAACAAGTTAAACAGAATCTTGAGAAATTCCAATCCTAAATCAGATAAATGCCTAAGTCAAAAGATTCCTCTCCAATTATATAGTTTTAAAAAAAAGATACTTATAAAACAAGGTGGCACTATGCCTGAGTATTGTTATCCGAGTGTAGTCACTATGATCAAAAAGCTCTCAGTCTGATATTATTAGGGAGAATTGCTCTAGACAATGCATTCAAACAGACTGGAGCTGAAATGTGTGGCATGTGGCCCTGAAAAAATAAGTAAAGTTCAGAATCTCTATCAGGGAAGAATGTTTATCTCCAACTGAAGCACAGTGAAGACCAAAGGAACTAGGTTCACTTGAGATTATGTAACCAATATATTCATCAGAAAACAAAAATCAATGGGGACCAGAAGAGCAAGGTAGTAAAGGGAGATACCCTATCCAGCAGGAATTAGACCAAGGGCAACAAAACGATGTTATCCTCAGAAGATATAAATAATCTTTTAGCTCTATAGGCATGCATTACTCCTCCATAACATTCCCTGGTTTTTTATATATATATATATGTATATATTCCCTTCATGTTTGCTCCTCATATATGTAGAAAAGTATATCCCAGGTTTGAAAGAAGGGAGAGGCTTTCTATTGATACATTTTATAATACTGTCTTATTAAATATCTTTGATGTGAATTAATTGTTTTCCTCTTGTTAAGTAGAAAAAATAAACAAGCATATCAATAGTGCCACCTGAACTATAGCTTTAATTGAATTCAAACTCAGTCAAGATTTTGACATAGTTATTGTAGGAGATTTCCTTTAGCTGCTACATCTGTAAAAGAGAATAATAATTACTATTTGTAATACCTAATTTATAGATTTTTGTGAGATTCAAGTGGGAATGTATTTCAAATAATTTTGCTCTTGTTGTAAATTTCAGATGTAGCACAAGAAACAAGTGTCCAAGGAAATCAGAGATTATGAAGAACTTGGTATGCAGGATAATTCAAAATTCACAATCATAGGACTTTGTTCTAAGACTTAAAGTAATAATATTTTAATAGGGAGAGAAATGGGAGGATGAAATTTCTTTCAGTCCATTGTATAGTCCAAGAAAGTAAGAGGCAGTGCCAAGAGGCAGAGAATAGACTAAAAGAGCTTGAGTAAAGGCAGTTTTAGGGTAATCGTATAGTAAGAAAAACATCTAGAGACACAAATGGGAAGAAATTGTAGAAAATATTAAATGTCAGACTGAAGATTCATCCCAAAAGACATCAGAAAGTGATTTTGATAATATAAGCTATTAAATATAAAAATAGGGATATTTTATGTAAAACTAATTATTCTTGTCACTTTGTTCCAATAATGCTTATAATAGAGGAACTAAAAAAAGAGAGAACAAAAGGATGTTAGCCTCCAGTTGAACATTTTCTGAATACTCAACTCACACCAGATACTACACATAATGTAACCACAACACAGTCTTTTATCTCAGGTGAGTATACTCTCTTGTAGCTGTCTGACAAATAGAATATTGTTTACATTTTTCCAAATTGTACATAAATAATGTTTGTACTTTTTAATACTAGCTTTACTAGATTTTAATCAACACATATTAATTGAACACCTATTACCTACATTCTTCTATAGCTATGACAAGTTATTGTTGTTGGGTGTTAGAAGGAATTGTTCTTGTTCTCAAAAAGTTTAGTTTCCGTCTCTCTCTTTTCTCTTGTTTTCTCTAGTTATAATTTTTCATCTTCTTCTATGAAGTTAAGTAATTAACACAGAGAAAGGTATTCAATTACTGCATAACTTGGAGAAAAGGTAAAATTCTACACACATACCTTTAACCATATGAAGTTCTCTTCTTCCATGTTACCCACAGGTCTCATGCTCATTTCCACTTTGTATAATGCTCAGACCATTTACATGGATGTTTTCCTCACTAACCTTTGTATGTAAAAAACTTAGCTGCCCTTCAAGTTTAGGCTAACCTTTTAATAAAAAGTGATTCTCATAAGTTGTAGCAATCTCACCACTAACTATGGTTACGCCACTTAATGGCACATGTTTTCTTTTTCTATCTTTTTTATTAAAGCATATTATTTACAAAACATATGAATGATGATAATTTTATAAATATATACATATATATTGGATTTAACATATATTTCTATCATATTTAACATATATTGGATAACTTGCCATCTAGGAGAGGGCATGTGGGAAGGGGGGAATTGGAACACAGGATTTTGCAAGGGCTAATGTCAAAGAATTGTCCACTGTTCTGAAAAATAAAAAAGCTTTAATTTCAAAAAAAGCATATGCATGGGTAATTTTTCAACATTGAGTCTTGCAAAGCATTATGTTCCAAATTTCCCCCTCCTTTCCTCCATCTACTCCCCTAGATGGCAAGTAATCCAATACATATTAAATATATTAAAATATATGTTAAATCCAATTTATGTATACATATTTATACAGTTATGTTGCTTCACAAAAATGGATCAAGAAGGAAAAAAAATGAGTGAGAAAGCAAAATGCATACAAAAAACAACAAAAAAACTGAGAATGTTATGTTGTGATCCATATTCGATTCCCACAGTTCTCTCTTCTGGGTTCAGATGACTCTCTTCATTACAAGATTATTGGAACTTATCTGAATCATTTCATTGTTGGAAAGAGCCATGTCCTTCAGAATTGATCATTGTATAATCTTGTTAAATGGCACATATTTTCACTACCAGGGCTAGTAAAAGCAAAGACATTGGAGGCAGCTGAACTCCCTAGACACAATGATTAGGAAAAGCAGTGGAGTGAGTAGCAGCTGAGCTGTGTTAAGCCACAATTATTGACAGGCAATGGCAGTGCATCATGGAAATATTTTACAATGAGAAAGCTCAGTAACTGTTGTCAGTAGAAAATTAGACTGGTCACAACTATGTTATATTCTTTGTCACATTTAGTTGATTACAGAGCAAGATTTAGACTTGGGTAAGTACAGATAAAGAATATGATTATATTGTCCAGGTTTCTTGCAAAGTTTCTGATTGAAGGGGTTAGTGTTTTGATACATTTCTCCTGGAATATTGATCTATAGGTTGCCCCAAGATTAGGAGTGTATTATAGTTTGGGTTTTCCCTTCACCAGTTGGTGTCTTGAATCCTGTGATGATTAGTACTGTCCCTATTGGTAGGAGATTAGTTTTCTAGTGCAGACAATTCTGTAATGATGTGACCATTTTGAAACAGCTTGCTTTTGATAAAATCTGATACTGTTCCTTATCCTCATGCTATATTTGAGATTTTCAAAGTGAACTGTTATTCTCTGTGACACTTACCTTTAAACTTGAGTTAAAAGCAATGTTACATTGTTTCTTAACTATTTCATGCATATTTTCTTATCTTCCCAAATTCATCAGGGACCAAATCTTCTATTTCTCTTTGTAATTGTCATTGCCCAGTGAAATAAAGTTGTTTCATAGGTACCGTTGACTTTAACTAAATCAGATTTTAAGTGTCAAAAAAAATAAAGTTTAGAACATACCTGAATAAGAATGTTCTTTATAACAAACCCAACAACTGGTTGTTAAACATCTGCTCTCCACATAAAACTCCCTAGTAAAAGGGGATCTTTTTATCTTCAAAGAAGCCTCCTCCACTTTTGGATAGCTTTTTTTAGCAGAATGTTTTCTTTCCATTTAGGTGAAATCTTACTTTTTATGACTTCTATCAATACTTCAAATTCTATTTCCTAGGGTCAACCAGATTAATTCTAAGTCTTCTTTGTGGAAGAACTTCAAATATTTCAAGACAACTAATTTGCACACCCTAAATTTTTTCTCATTTAGACTGTTTCAGATATCATGAAAAATTGATCCATTTTGTGAAACACATACACATTTTCCTACAGCATTGTTAAAGCATTTACCAGTATTAAAGATGCTTTGGGTAAGACAGTCATAGAATCTGTGTCTTAGCTGCCAAATGCCAGTGAATTTATATCACCAGTGGGGTAAAATACACATACTCATATATTTAAAAGGCCAGATGAAGGGATGAGAAGCTAATTTCTAAAACAAGGAGGAAAACTTTCAAACAATAATTTAGTATCATATAAGCCTATATGCACTTATATGAAGAAACATACTATTTCATAAATCTCAGGCCCTTCAAAAACTTTTTTGAAACCAAATTTAAGCAACATGACACATTATTTTCAGTCAGTGACTTCTGAAAATGCAATCAAATCACAACTTCTATCAGTGGGAATCTTTCAACATTCCGTTCTAGATCCTTTCCTCTTTTTTTTTCTTCCAAACTATTTCATTTGATGAACTCAGCAGTGCTCATGTATTCCGTATTCTCTGAGCAAATGTATTATGAATTTACTTATCCAGCCCTGACCTCTCTCAAGTCATTGTCTTGCATTTTCAGTTTCTAATTAGGCTATTTGACAGGGATGTCCCATAGACATCTTAAACTCAACATATCCCAACTTGCATTCATTATCTTTCTCTGAAAATCATTCACTCTTCCAAATTCCTTATTATTTACAAAAATATAAAAATTTCCCTAGTTCTCCCATGCTCACAACTAACTGCACACTTTCTCTCCACTATCCTAAACCCAGTGAGTTAATTTTTATAAAATCTCTCCTATATTACCCTTTTCCCCTTTGTCACAGCTTTAACTTTAGTATGGTCCCTCATCTCTTCACTTCTGGTCTATTTCAATAGCCTGCAGGTAAATCTCCTTGCCTCTAGCTTCTTCCTATTCAGGGGATAAACCATTCAACTGCCAACATTATCTTCTCCAAGGTGTAGACTTTCCTACTACCTCGGTTCCTTCTCTTAAACTCTAATAGCTCTCTATTACTCCCACGAACAAATTTAATATGCTTTGTTTGCCTTATGAAGCCTTTCATTATCTTCTTTCTCCAACCTTACACATTGTTGCCCTCCATACACTATATGATCTATTGACACTGGTTTCCATGCTGTTCCTCAAACAAGATAATTCATCTCTTAACCTTACATTTTTCATAGTCTATCTCCTATGTATAGAATGTTCTCCCTCCTTATCTCTATTTCTTGACTTCCTTGAATTCCTTCATGTCTTAGGTCAAATGTTATCTCCTGCAAAAGTCCTTTTCTGTTCCACTCCAATAATAAGAGGGCCTTCTATTAGAGATTACATTCCATTTATTCTGTATATAGCTTGTCCATAGCTGTTCATGTATTGTCTCCCACATTAGAATGTGAGATGCTAAAGTTTGGGAATTATTGTTTTCCTTCCTTTCTATCATTATTGTTCACCAGATTGTCTAAAGCATAGTGAATACTTAATAAATATTTGTTGACTTTACTTACCTTGCCTTCCTTATAACCAAATATTGAGCAGGATTCCTGAGAAGACCGCTCTACACAATTCTCTCAATCCCTAATTCTTCCCTAGTACTGATACTGAATGGAAAAAAAATAGTTTCAAAGTTTTATCCCTTTAGGAGAAAGCTCTGTTCTCTATTGCTGGAATAATAGTTCAAATTCATATAGCAACTCAAGGTTTGCAAATTGCTTCTTCACAACCCTGTAACATAGGGATTGCAAGTATTATTATCTCTACTTACAGATGAGAAAACTGAACCAGTGAGAGATTGAATTACTTACCTAAGGAATGAAAATATTCCCTGCTTGAGGTTGGACATGAGTGATAAAGTCTACCATAAGGAGGAAAAACTATAGAAATTTTTTTGTTTATTTTGGGAGAAAAGCAGAAAAAATTTTCTATTCCATAGGCTTTTTTTCTTTTCTATTTTTTTTAATTTTAAGCTTAACCCTTCATTTTGTTGGGTTTGGAGATTATTTAGAAATCCTGTTTAGTTTCATTCTACCAAAGCAGACCAGAAATTACTCTGAAACTTGCATTCTTAGAATAAAGTAATAAATATAAAAAACATTTCTTAAGCGCTAATGTGACACACAGTGAAGATGCAAGTAGAAAAATCAAGATAGTGCTCTGAAGGAAACAAATTTCATTTGTAGGATAGATAAAAGCCCACCAGTCTTATAAGCTCTGCAGTAAAGTGGATAACCAGGCCCCAAAGCCCTTCAATTATATCAGTGGGTCAGATGACAATGTCATAGACCTCAAGGGTATAAAGGCATAGCAGTTGCTAAGGCTTAAAGGATTTCTGGAGATCTTAATGGAAGGAATAGAGTTGATGACAGTCATCTGATCCAAATCATGAAAGGAGTAAAACAAACCATATGGGTTCTGTGTGGCCCTAGGATCAAGGGTATGGAAAGGATCAGGGAAATAAGAAAGACAAAAAGGAAAACTCATCTCCTGTCATCCCCCCAAAGGAATTATTTTTATGATCCATCATACTATATGTGTTCTAGTATATTAGAGAGTTTAAGGAGCACTGAGAATTTAAAACATCCAACAGCCTCTTTGTGTCAAAAGCAGAACTGGAAGTCAGGACTTCCTGACCCTGAAGCTGGCTCTCTGTCAACTGTATCATGTTGTCTCTCTTCAAAAGTCCAAAGATATTAAATGCCTAAAGGACCCTAGTATTGGACTCTTTCATCTAGGAATAGGAAAATGAGAATAAAATTAGCTAATAGAATTCAGAAGGTGCCCTTTCAACTCACCCTTCCTTCCCTATATATCAAGATATATAGCTCTTCATTGTAATTTTGTTGTTACAACTTTGTTATAACTTTTAAAAAGTTTACCATTTTTACAGTCAAAGGTCCTGATAAAGGCTTCATTTCCAATATATATAGAGAATTGACTCTAATTTATAAGAAATCAAGCCATTTTTCCAATTGATAAATGGTCAAAGGATATGAACAGACAATTTTCAGATGAAGAAATTGAAATTATTACCACTCATATGAAAGAGTGTTCCAAATCATTGTTAATCAGAGAAATGCAAATTAAGACAACTCTGAGATACCACTACACACCTGTCAGATTGGATAGGATGACAGGAAAAAATAATGATGAATGTTGGAGGGGATGTGGGAAAACTGAGACAATTATACATTGTTGGTGGAATTGTGAATACATCCAGCAATTCTGGAGAGCAATTTGGAACTATGCTCAAAAAGTTATCAAACTGCATATATACCCTTTGATCCAGCAGTGTTTCTACTGGGCTTATATCCCAAAGAGATACTAAAGAAGGGAAAGGGATCTGTATGTGCCAAAATGTTTGTGGCAGCCCTTTTGGTAGTGGCTAGAAACTAGAAAATGAATGGATGCCCATCAATTGGAGAATGGTTGGGTAAATTGTGGTATGTGAATGTTATGGAATATTATTGTTCTGAAAGAAATGACCAGCAGGATGATTTCAGAAAAGGCTGGAGAGACTTACATGAACTGATGATGAGTGAAATGAGCAGGAGCAGGAGATCATTATATACTTCAACAACAATACTATATGATGATCAATTCTGATCAACATGGCTCTCTTCAACAATAAGATGAACCAAATCAGTTTCATTTATTCAATAATGAACAGAACCAGCTATACCCAGTGGAAAAACTCTGGGAAATGAGTGCGAACCACTATATAGCATTTCCAATCCCTCTGTTTTTGTCCGCTTGCATTTTTGATTTTTCACAGATTAATTGTACATTATTTCAAAGTCCTTCTATATCTCTGAAGTGTGTATACACCATCTCTCAAAGCCACTGCAGTTATCTTTCTCAATAGCATTACAGCAAAACAGTTTTAAGTTGCGTGTTTTTTTTTCTATATGAAAAATAACATAGTTCCTCTGTCTTTATTTAGCTCTGATCATATTCAGAGAGTTTAGTTCCCCTCCCCCAAGGGAAGATTTTTTTTTAACAAAACCACCTTAAGCTCTCTTTTTATTCAAAATGATAAAAAGGAATAGCAAGATTTAAAGAGATTGGGGCTAGATGAACATTTTTAACAGCTGAGTCATCCTGCCCTATGTTCAGAGAGCATTTTTTCCCATATATCAAAACTTAGAGGAAAAATATGGACTGCAAATAGGTTATAATTTTGAAAGATTCCTTTAAAACCAGACATTTCTACACAAAGATGTGAAAAGTCTTTGGGGACCAATTTATCTGAAAGTCAATAGGTAGAACATTTAAAAATGTATGGTACTGGTAAGGATGTTTCATATCCTGGTAGATCAGTTTGAAGACTGAAAAGTTCCCTTCCTTACTGCAAAAAATATCTTAGAGAGACTAGATGCAGTTTAGCTGTTTTATCTATGATTTTTTTTAATTGAATAGTCTGATATAAACTAGAAAAATTTTTAAGTTACAAACCTGAGAAGTTTTGTTTTGTACTCATTTTTTTTGTTGTTGTTCCAGGGTAATGGGGGACATGGACAGATTTGATCCAGAGTATGTCATTGGTGTTCCCACAATGACGTCAAAGGTCTATGCCAGGACATCTCTGGACCATCTGCAGGACCAGCTTCTAGGAAGACAATGCCCAGAGCTAGTCCAGAAATAGGAATGGGGAGTAGGCTGTTTCGTTAGGAAAGGAATTTTTAACAAGTAACTGGTTCTTCAGATTTAGAAACTTTTTTCTCCTTTTTTTTCTCTTTTTTGAGTCAAGAATTACTTTTCCAAGCCCTCTTTTTTTGTATCATTCTGAAGACAAACAAAAGAGCAGTTTAAAAGAAACTTGAAGAAGATAATGCTGCACCCAGGAAATGATTTTCCAGTGGTAGAATCTGAGGCAGGAGTGAGGGATAGGAGTCAGGGAGTGCATCATGTTATCCCTAAAATAATGCCATATAATCCATTGACTATAATGTTTACTGATTCATTATTTAGAATTATCAAAAAAGCACTCAATCGTACTCTGTAGTCCAGACCATAGGACTCTGAATATAACTTAGAGAATTCAACTAAGTAATCAATGTTGAACTTTAAGTAACAGCAACAAAAATGACTTTTTTGAATAAGGAAAACATGATGGTACAGAGGTTACATTTGAGGGTCCTGTGGTTGAAACCATGAATAAGTCATTGTTCTAATTTTAATTATTAAAGAGCTATCTAAAGATATGTCTTGATTGACACATTTCAGATATCATTAATCAACTATCATTTGTAAGTGTATTATGTGTCTGACCTCATACTAGGTGATTGAGATGCAAAAGGAAGAGTCCATGCACTCAAGGAATTTACCTATCTTCAGTTAGTCAATATATATTTATTAGATACATACTATGTGCTATGCACAGTGATAACTTTTGAAGATGCAAAGAAAGCCAAAAGAAAATTATTCCTTTTAGGGAATTCACAGCCTACTAGGGAGTCAACATGAAAGCAACTATGTGCAAACAAGATATCTACAGAATAAATTGAAGGTAATTGACAAAAAGAATGCATTATAGAAGATGAGAAAAGGCTTATTGCAAGAGGTAGGATTTTAACTGCTATAACACGTACATTAAAGGGCATGTATATGAACAAAAAAAAATCTAATATACTAATGACTGGAGATTAAGTAAAAGTTCATATAACAGGCTACATATGAACTGAATCTTGAAGAAAACTATGGATTTTTTGTTGGAATCCTAGTGTCAACTCAATTTGAAACAAGGTGAAAACTCAAGGGTGGTGTCAGAATCTTGGTGTTAACTCAATAGAATTGATACAGTGCTTATTGGTTCACACCTTAGAGCAATCCTTACAAGGTGATAAGTTGCTAATGCTGATAGACAATAATGCTTGTGTTCACACCTTTAGAGAGCTCATAAGTATCTAAGTACTCAATGGAGTTCACACATTTGGGAGATTTCAGGGCTTAGTATGAGATATCAGAATTCACACCTCCCTTGAAGTTCTTAGGGCCAGAGAGCACTCTGGGAGATAACCCAGAATCCCATTCTCTCCAGAAGGAGGAGGTAACCTTTGGGAGATCATATATATACAGGAAGCTCTTAGAGCTTGAAAGAATTTCTCTTAAACATTGACTAGGGTCGGAGAGGAGCACTCTGGGAGGAAGCCCACAAGCCCTATCTTCGAGGCAAGAGAGATTCATTGCATCTTCCACCTTGGTGCTGGCTGGAGGCTGAAGAAAGGAGAGGCAGAAGCCAAGGACAAAGCTGCAAGAGCTCTTGGAGCCAGGCAGAGAGATAGGCCTGAGCTAATTGGGCTATATTGAAGGACACAATAAAAGACCTGAAGTTTTATCAGCTGGTTGCGATTTTGGAGTAATTATTTACTTGTAACTGAAACTAAAGCTGCCTCCAGAAAACCTCCCCAAGAAACCTGCTTTCTCCCAGAGAGAACTATTATTATTATTTTAAAGAAGAGAAAAAAATGCCAACAATTTCTAGAGATGGTCATCAGGAAGAAGTGCTTTCTAGCCATGGGTACATTCCAATTTCACTTTTGTATGTATATAGCAACTGAATGGTCATGTGTGAGGAACAGGAAGGTCAGTTTGGGTGTACCATAAAGGGGTTCAAGAGCAATAAATTATATTCATATTGTGAAAGTCTGTTAGAAAAAGGTTGTGAAGGTCTTTAATTGCTAATGAGAAGACTTTATAATTATTTCTAGAGATTATTGGCAGGCACTTCATTAATTGAGTAGGGAAATGATATGATCAGATATATTTTAAGATAATTGCTTTGGCAATTATACAAAAGATGAATTTTATTGAAGAGAAAGTTGAGGCAGGGAAATGAATTAATAAGATAAGAATTCAAATGAAGGATTATAATGGTCTGAGCCAAGATGAAGTACAGTAGACAGATATGACATGTTGTGTAAATAGAAATGACAAATGCAAATGGTTTGCTCTTTGAGGTGAAGGTGAGAAGATAAGATTTTTTAAGCTAATTATTCAAGGATACTGGTATTCTCAATAAAAATACTAACTTTCAGTTAAGATACTAAAAAACATCATAGAGAAGCCTTGCTCTCCTATATAAGCACCCCATAACACCAAAAAAAAAAAAAAAAAAAGTGAAAAGAACTCCAGAAAGAAAAATGAAAACCTTCACGAAAAATTAAAGCAAAGAAAGAAGTCATGAATAGGATGTCACCAAGAGCTCTTGGAAAGCAAACAAAGAAAAGCTGAAAAAATGAAATGGCAAACCAAATGAAAGTTTATTTTAAAAATGAAAGGAGAATAAAAAACCTAGGACGTAATTTGCACAACTTTTATCAAACAAAAAAAAAGGGAAGGAAGGAACTCAATAACTTCATTAGACAACAAGAAATATTAAAACAAATTCAAAATATTCAAAAACTTAAGAAAATACAAATCATTCAATATAAAAAATGGCTGACCTATAAAACTGTTCAAAAGAAAAAAAAAGAATCATGCATATATCATTTAAATCCCTGAAAATCACAACAACAACAAAAATCCTGGACACCATTATTTAAGAAATCATAAAAGAAAACTTCTGATTTCTTAGAACAAGAAGTCCAAATGAAAGTAGAGAATTTGTAAATGACTTCATTAAAAATATAAAGTGAAATTGCTGAACAATAATATAATCAAAGTTCAACTCTTACAAAAGCTAAGGAAGATTATTATAAGTTGTAATAGTAAAGAGATCAGGTATCAAGAAATTGCATTTAGTATCACTCAAGACTTAGAAACAATTATTTTAAGTAAAGAAAATCTTGGAATAGAATACTATAGAAGGCAAAAGAAGTCCCCAAGACAAAAAAATCATCTTCTACAATTATCATACTCAATAACAGTACAGATAAAAAAAAAAACTGGGTCATAAATAGAAGAGGACTTTGAAATATTCCTGATGAGCAATAAGAGAGGAAAATAATGAAAAAGGGCTTAAATTATAATGGGAGAAGCAGCAATAAATTATTTTGGAATCCTAATGTCTTCAAGAATCACAAAAGGATTTAAATAATCAGACAAATAATAAATATTTTTTAAGAATCTACCATATGTCAGGCATTGTGCCATGAACTGGGGATACAAAGGAAGGCAAAAGACCATAACTGTGCTCATGAACATTACAGTCTAATGAGATCAATACAGGAACTTGGGATATCTTTATTCTGTTTTATTGATTTTAAAAGGACCAAGTGGAAGAAAAAAGAAAAACACTAAAGAATAAATGAAAAAATAAGAGAAAGACACTACTTTGTACAAGTGGAATTTGTAAGAAGAGCATAGTTTAGTATAGTTAATTATAAAGTTTGAATTAGAAGAGGGAAAGAGGCAAAGATGTGGGTCTGATTTAAAGAGGAATCAATTAACAAATATTTATTAAGCTCCTGTTAATTTTCAGGTGCTGGAAAATCAATTTGATTTTCAAATCAAAAAAAGATTTGAGGCAGGCATATCAATTAACAGACTATTGCAATAATCAAGATGTGAGATGATCAGGGTCTGTATAATGGTGTCCAGGATTTTTGTTGTTGTTGTGATTTTCAGGGATTTAAATGATATATGCATGATTCTTTTTTTTCTTTTGAACAGTTTTATAGGTCAGCCATTTTTTATATTGGATGATTTGTATTTTCTTAAGTTTTTGAATATTTTGAATTTGTTTTAATATTTCTTGTTGTCTAATGAAGTTATTGAGTTCCTTCCTTCCCTTTTTTTTTGTTTGATAATTTTCAGGTTAATTTTCAGGTATCAAAAGAGGAAAGAGTTCTTCCTCTAAAGGAGCTTATATTCTAATAAAAGATAAAATATGCAAAAAAGCAATATATGTCTACATATATGATATTTAGGAAATAATTAACAGAAAATAATCATTAGAATTAAGAGGTATGGGAGAACTTTCTCATAAACCATAGGATTTTAATTGGGATCTGAAGGAAGCCAGGGAGATTAGCAATCAGAGCACAGAAAGAAGAGCATTTCAGGAATGGGAGAAAGAATTTTTGGAGCCAAGAAAAGAAATATCTTTTTTTTGTGGAACAGGCTAGAGGCCAGTGCCACTTGATTGAAGAGTACATCTTGGGGAATAAGATATAAAAAGACAGGGGGCCTATGTTATGAAAAGCTTTAAATGCTCTATAGCAATTTGAATTGTATCTAGGTGGTGATAGGGAAACACTGCAATTTATTTAGTGGGGTGGCATGTGATATGATTGCAGTTGTGTTTTAACAAAAACATTTTAGTGGCTGATTGGAGTATGGATTAAAGTGGGGAAAGATTTGAGGCAGGCATATCAATTAACAGACTATTGCAATAATCAAGATGTGAGATGATCAGGGTCTGTATAGTGTCAGAGGCAAGAAGGCAATGTAGTTAATAAATGTGGCAAACATGAAATCAACCAGCCATGGTCAATAGCTTAGATATAAGAAATAGTGAGGAATCCAAGATGACTTCTAGATTGTGGGCTTGAAGACCTGGGAGGTCGGTGGTGTCCTTTTAAATTATATGGTCACTTCAATAAATATAAATAGTCTTTTCAAGTTCACAGCTTCTTTTTTTTCCTATCTCCTATCTCTACAAAAAGGAAGGGAAGGAGGGGATCAAAAAAAGAGGAAAATTAGAAGAGTATTTGATGAAGGAAATTCACAATTAAAAATCATAATATTGACATGACTGGAATGAACTTATAATGCTTATAAACTGGAATGCTTATAAAATGGAGGAGGATAGGATCATGGATTAGAAAGCAGAACACAACATTATGCTGTGTAGAAGAATAACACTTGATCGATAAATATTTACAAAAAACTAAATTGGAGAAGACTTCAAGCAAATTCCAGAAAGCAGAGTTATCAATCATAAACATCTAAGTACTTAAAAGAAAAAAAAAATTGAATTACAAGGAGACATAGACTCAAAAACTATAATGATTTATGATCGCACTGTGCCTCTCCATGACATAGTTAATTCTGACAAAAATGTGGGTCAGGAAGAAGTTAAAGAGATGATAGAATGTTAGAAAACTTAGATAATTTCTGAGTGGTAACAGAAAGGAAGATATAATTTTTCATCTGTACATGGCAGCTTTACAAAAAATGATCATATTCCAGAATATAACAATATCAAAAACAAATGAAGATAAAAAGAACTGAATAAACAAATAGTTTACAGAGGGAGTTAAATGAGACACAAACAAGGTTTTGGCGAAATGAAATGAAAGGGAAGGGAAAATAATAAATAAAGGAGGAAAAATGATTTTGAATAATTGGGGTATGCAAAAGAAAAGTTTATAAATCGGGTTGTAGCTGTCAGTTATTGTGTAATTTCAGTCTTATCAGAATTGGATAATGGATAGTCGAACACATACATGCAAATAGTTTGTGGTAAGAATACTAAATTTTAACAACAATGCCTGAAGAGGCAGGGAAGTTGGGAGAAAAGACTGAGAAAAGAAAAGACAAAGTCAAAAGTAAATCAAACTTCACACTTTGGACAGTTAACCATACACGATAAACATTTTCAGTAAATTAACGTAGCATACCAAAAAAATTGAGATGCAGCTCCTACTTTTCATAGAAGAAAAGTTTTATCACTAAACATTTCATCATCATCATCATCAACAATAACAACAATAATTTAGGCATATACTTAAAAAATAGGAAAATAACAAATCAAATTGGTCAGGGAAAGAACTGAAGTACTGAAGGACTGGAGATCATAGGATAAAAAGTAATTTTTGTATAAAGTCACAGAAATAAATGAAATAGGATATGATTAGAGAAAGAATTTCAGAATTCTTAATTGTAGAACTACAAGACTTATATGTGACAATAAAAACAAAGATGTGAACATTCCCTATGCATAGAATAATTTAATTGAAAGAGATAGAGAACTCAGAAGCCAGTAGTTTAAAATAACATTTACATATATGTTGAAATTATCTAATATAACCACAAGAATTGTAGTAAAGATAAAATCAATGAGTCAGATACTGAATTCCTTCAGAAGAAATAATCCTATAGAGGAAAAATGAATTTTGTATGAAATAGAGAACTTCCAAATATTAATGATGAAGAGAGCTATATAGAAACACTGAAGTTCAAACACAGAAGTGACAGGAAACATAAAAAAAAAAACTAAAAATAAATGAATGATGATAAAAAATTAAGCAAAGATAAACTAATAGCATTCATATATGGAGTGTTCCCTTTGAACCTTTTATATCTTAAAAGTTCTCAGGAGTCTAAAAAGACATGACCCGAGAGAAATTCTGAAGTATTTTGAAGACCTTGAGAAAACAAGGGAGAAAGAAGGAAAAATGAATTCCCTGAAGGAAGGGTGAGGAGGAAAGAAAATAACAAAAATTATCTCATTTAATCTGAATGCATAAATAGATATTTATACAAACCTATAAAGGCAGCAAGCGTGCAGCTAACCCTTGAACCTCACTCATCTGAACTGGTCAAAAGAAGGAAGAATACATGAAGCTGGGTATAGAATATGTTTCATTCAACAGGAAAATAGAAGGGAAAGAAGAGGAGGAAAAGAGTGAGAGATTGCAGAATAAGGGAAAAATTAGGCACAAACAAAATAAATTCTAAGCATATATAAAAACATATATATATGTATATCTTTTTTAAGGTATCAAAGAATTATAATCTGATGGAGTGTTCATAAATTGATGAATGGACAAACAAATTATGACACATAAATGTTTACTATTATTCTAGATTCTTAGCAGCATTATGACCAACCAGGATTCCAAAAACATGCTATTGACTTCCTCAGGTTAAGGAGTAAGAAGGGAAAATGAGACAAATTTATTTTTCATGTGGCCAATGAAAAAAGTTTGTTTTACTTCATTGACTATCCATGTTTTTAATGGGTTTTGTTTTTCTTTTATTCTCAATTTGGAAATGAGGAGGTTGGGTGAAGGACAAGTCACTTAACTTCTCTAAATCAGTTTCCTCATCTGGATAAAGAAGATAATAATAGCACTTATCTCCTAAAATTGTCATGAAGATAAAAATAGAATGACATTTATATGGCAATTTGTATACCTTAAATACTATGTAAGGGCCATGAGTTTTATTAATTAGAACTAGCTAAATTCATCTAGTATATTAAAACCTTCCAAAAAATGAAACACAACTATCATATCATCTCCCTCCCATCTACTCACTCTTTTCTCCTCCAGGTTAAATTTCATTATTTCCCTCAAGTTGTTTTGTTTTGTTTTCTAATTCAGTCATGATCTCAAAATCCTTAAAAACCAGGAAGTTGTTCTACTCCAAACACTCTCTATGTTATCACTGCCCTTTCTGGACTGAATACAGACTTCCATATATAGTTTCTCTTGGGCAAAGAAGAGTTAAACTCTTACCTCCTAAGTCCTAGACACTCTTGATATAGCTCAAGATTGCTATTGACTTATTTTAAACTAATTTTTTTTGTCTTTTAGTGGGAAAAAAATTAGGGAGATGAAGAGCACAGCTGAGTCAAAAACTGTAATTTCACTACAGTGAAATTTCAATAGTGGAAATTCCCACTCTGAAAAGTACTTTTAGTGATCTGTATTTTCAACTCCAAGATTATATGAGTTATAATATTAGAGAATTGCCAGGGGAACAAAGTGCACTCATCATGGTCACACAGCTAGTATGTGCCAGAGTAGAGCATTAAACCTAGATTTCTCCTTCAAGGTTGCTCCTCTAGCCTCTTTGCAAACTTATCTGATTTTGCTTCATACCAAATAACTGAAATGAATATAACTCTTTAAAATGTATATACTGAAGAAATCTTGACATATGAACATCATAGAATATTATGTTGTAAGAAAGAATGAAAGGGACAGTTTCAGAGAAATTTTGGAAGACTTACATAAAGTGATACAGAAGGAAGTGATCTATATCAGAACAATGTAAAAAATAAAAGCAACATAATAAAGACAAGCAATTTTTAAACACTTAGAAACTCTTATAAATGCAATGACTAACCATGATTCCAGAGGACCAATGATAACATATACTACTAAGTTTCTGATAAGAGTTTAACATGGGCTCAATATGTAGACTCAGATATAAATTTTAAGTACCATCAGTGTGAAAATTTGTTTTGTTTGACTGCAAATTTCTGGCATTTTTTTTTTCTAGTGGAGTGGTGGAAAGGAAAGAAAATAAATAATTATTAATTTTTTTTAAATACCAAAAGCACATACTGCTTTAGTGCTGCTAAAACTCCTAAATCTTTTTCTGTGCAATCTCTAATTTTTGTTTCTGTTTTCCTTCTCAGTCTTCTACATATGAAACTGATCTTTTGAAACCATAAATAATAATATTTGCCTCTATTTTACCTCTAATTATATATTGCCCAGGTATTTGAAAAAAGAAAGAAACAACATTAGGATAACAAAACTTATTACATAGCACAATGTTTGGCACATAGTAAACAATTAATAGATACTTTTTCAATTCATTCTAATAGGCCCCAAAAAGCCAACAAGCTAGGTTATTTTTCTTTAGCTAGTTTCCTATACCAGTTATAAATCTTTTATCTTCAACTACTAGCACATGAGTAGCTTGAGCCTTAAAAACTCAGACAGGCACACTATGAAAAATTTATCTTATGTAAAAGATATCATATCTTATGTAAAAGATATCATGTAAAAAAAAAATCACTCAAATTTTTGTCAGCATGCCTGTCTGAGGCCAAAACAGTGAACTAAGTTGGGCAATTTGGTTAGAAAACTATAGACTAAATGAGAAAAATAAATAGGACTATGTAATGTAGTGAATTAACCCTTGTTTTGTTAAATAGGCCAGCTAATTCAGTTCATGTAATCCAGGAGCCTGAAGTAGACACAATCTATAAGTTTCTCCTTTTGTATTTTAAATGATTTGTAAGTATAAATCATGAAAAATTTTTGCATGAAAACAGCTCATTGTTTATTTAATATTTTGCAGTTTATAAAATATTAGTCTTAAAACAGTTATGGTAATAATCAAATAGTCATCATTAATGGTTTGTAAGAGATGTCTAGTACACATCATGGATACTTGAATGCACCTGTGATATGGATTGAAAGATATTTGAAAAACTTTTTTTTCAGTGATGTACATAAACACATACATGCCATATATATCATGCATTTGCAAAGTTATTTGACCTCAAGAAAGAGCTAACACATTTGAAAACAGAGTTAGTATCCAAAAATATCTTAGTAGGCTTTTGTATTATTCAATTTTAATATAACTTCAATGATAATATATATAATAAAATATGTAATTAATAATATTTTAGTAATTCAATAGAAAAAAATTCAAGTTTTATGTCTCCATTCAAAAATCAAATTTGTAAGTATAAGATTGAGGAAGTATGTTTCAGTAGTAGTCTCTCAAAGGGGGGAAAAATGAGTTGGAAGTTTTAATAAGCCACAAGTTTAAAATGAGTCCAGAATATGGTATGGAGGTTAAAAAAAAAAAAGTTAAAGTGTTATTGGAATGCATTTATAGAGGAATAGCTCTCAAAAATAAGAAGCTTACTTCTTACATGCTGAGATCTGATCAGTCTTATGTGCAATAGAGGCAACCAAATGGTACAGAAAATAGATTATCTAAAGTGAAGGAGAGCTGAGTTTAGATTTGGTCTCAAATACTTACTAGCTGTCTTTGGACAAGTAACTTAACCACAATTTCCTCAATTACAAAACTAGATTGTAGTGACTATTGATATAATATTTTTGACTTTTTAGCATAATGCTTGATGCATTTTGGGTACCATATACTATATGCTAGCAATTATTATTAGTATTATGCTCAGTTCTTGGTGACATCATTTTAAAAGGATATCAATAAGCTGGAAAATGCCTAGAAGAAGAAAAAGAAGACTATGAATGGTTTGATTTCATGTTATATGAGAACTGGTTGAAGTAACTGGAAGTAACAAGGTATATTTTGCCTTGAAAAAACTGAGAGTATATGATAGTTGCATGTAAGAATCTAAAGGATTGTAATATAGAAGAGATAATCAACTTGTTCCATTCAAGTCCAATAGGTAAGAACCTTACTAATATTTAGAATTTCCAAAAGGCAAATTTGGACTTGGTTTCGGGAATAGCTTCTTCACAATTAAGCTATTTCTAAAGGGAATGGGGCTGTCTTAGAAGATGGTAGGTTTTCCCAAAATAGAGGCTTTCAATGAATGATATATAACTCTTGGTCATGTATATTTTAATCAAGAGTTCTTTTCACATATAGACTAGATTAGATGGCTACTGAAGTGTTTTTAATTTTAAATTACATGATTACAGAATACTGTTTCCAAAATTATACTCCATTTCATCTGGCAAGGGAAAAAATGATTGAGCTTAAATGTTATAAGAAACCAAATATCCCCATCCCCTTTGCTAATAATAGTACCTGCAAATAACCCAAATAAACAGAGCTATTCATCTTGTTTAAAACCCAAAGATAAACAGAGCTTCAAAAACATAATAGTCACTATTCTTAGGAATGGACAATTGCTTAAAAAACCTCTTTTGATATTTAATAGAGCATTTAAATTTACATGAAAAGTTGGAAATATTGATATTTAATTAGCTGAAATTTACTAATATTTCAAACCCCTGTCTAAGCCCCATATCAATTTTAAAGTCTATCGCAGTCCATATTTATGTCTCTCTGCTCTGAGCTCCTACAGAACTTATTGCATGTATGTGTCATTTCACACAAAAATATACTGTTTTTTTGTTATTAACTATATTTCTGTATACTAGTATTGCCTTCAGCCTCAATTTTTAGAGTCATATTCAAATTAAGATTTTATTTCAGGAATAATATGCACAGATGGAGCTATTCATAACTAGAATAATTGAAAAACTTCAAAGTTTCTAAGAAACCATGTAGCATACTGAGTTAAAAGTCAAACTCCAGGTCAGGAAGACATATATTTCAGTCCTGGCTATGGAAGGAAAGGCAGGGGAAGAAAAAAAATTGGAAATAATAATTTTACATAGTGTCTACAACATGGCACAGGCACTGAGCTAAGTTTGTAAATATTATCTCCCTTGATCCTGTGAAGTGCTATTCTCATCACTATTTTAACATTGAGGAAACTGAGGCAAACAAGTAAAATATTATGCCCAACTTCACACAGTTTATATGTCCCAAGTCAGATTTGCACTTACATTTTCCTAACTCTAGGCCCAGTGTTTTATTCACTGTGTCACCTAGTTAGCTATGAAACATTCATGTTGTGTGACCTGGGATAAGTTATTTAACCTGTCAATGTTTTAGACAACTCTTTGGAACTATACACAGCTGAAAAAGTGGCAGCTTACATTGATAGGAATTTCCTAATCCCAGGAATTCTCTATTCCATTAAAATCATTGATGTAATCTTGTTCCTCTACAGTTAAAAAGAAAAAATATATATTTTCCTTGCAATAGCCCTACATAGTAGATAGGGCAGATATTATAATTCCCATCTGAGTCTTAGAAGTTGAATCACCTAACCAAAGTTTCATATGAAACAGGATTCTGACTCATCCTTAGATCACCAAAGTTGTAAGTCTCCCCATGCAGGATTACAGTAACCTGCTTCTGTGAGAAAATGTCCTATATCCCTTTAGTACATGAATGGGAACATTCTCTTTCCCAATGGCTACTATATATTTAAAATTGCCATGCTACAGGAATCTGTATGTGTATGTTCATATGTATATATATATATATATACATATGCAATATATATATATATATCTTCATCCAGAGTAAGAAGGGATGGTACAACTCACAAATAATAAGGTACTACAAACTGAGCTGCATAGGTTAAAAAAAAAAAAAAAGTTTTTCCTCCACTTCTCCCATTAGTTATCTTGAGAAACAGATTTGGGGTTTTGGGGTTTTTATCTATTTTATCTGTTTAGTTTATCCTTTTTAGTTCTAGATAAAGGAATTGAAATTCTTGGAGACCTTGAACCATGGTAACCCTAGAGTCAGAATTCAAGGCCAGATGTTGCTACCCCACCAGCAATGAAGTCCCAACAAGTCATAATATTCAAAACTCAATCGGGAAAAAACAAAACAAAAAAACAAAAAAAAAAAAACTTGTGGACTTAGAACTTAGTGAGACAGTACTATATAGTGATTAAATTAATCTGTGAAACCCATTTCCCTTCTCTCCCCAGAAACTAGGGGTAGTAAAGAGAAAGACTATCTCTACATGTTGGGTGTGGGAGATGTTTGTATATTTGGTTGTTTTGGAGTGGGTTGGGCTTTTTTGTTTACATTTAAAATAAATATTTCTTTGAAAAAGCTAATCTAATCTGACTCTTTAATGGTTAAAAAGAATTGGAATGGAGGGATTTCTTAATTTGAGGGAATGCAATTATTAGGTTCTTAAATCAATGGTAGAAAGAATGGACATCCCCAATTCTTTTAAGGTTATTGAGGAGCCTTGACAACAGAATAAAATGCAATAGACCTGGCCTTTAAGCCAGAAGACAAGGAGTCACTGTTACACATAATAAATATTGGAAATGGGATTTGAAGACACATCTTCTTTTTTATTTATTTATTTATTTAATAGCCTTTTATTTACAGGTTATATGTATGGGTAACTTTACAGCATTGACAATTACCAAACCTCTTGTTCCAATTTTTCCCCTCCTTCCCCCCACTCCTTCCCCCAGATGTCTGGATGACCAGTAGATGTTAAATATATTAAAATATAAATTAGATACACAATAAGTATACATGACCAAACCGTTATTTTGCTGTACAAAAAGAATCGGACTCTGAAATATTGTACAATTAGCCTGTGAAGGAAATCCAAAATGCAGGTGGGCAAACATATAGGGATTGGGAATTCAATGTAATGGTTTTTAGTCATCACCCAGAGTTCTTTCTCTGGGCGTAGCTGGTTCAGTTCATTACTGCTCCATTGGAAATGATTTGGTTGATCTCATTGCTGAGGATGGCCAGGTCCATCAGAATTGGTCATCATATAGTATTGTGAACACACATCTTCTAACACTAGTGCTCCACTCTACAATTCTGACTCTGTAATACCCAGATACAACAACTAAACAAAATTCATGGCATAGAGTATTTATTATAAATCTATTGGTTGCTTGGTTCAAAGAAAATCAGAATCACAAGAAAATCAATCAAAAACTTTCCAATAAAATTCTAGTCCATTACCTAATTTGTAATGTATTTTTTCCTTACATCACTCTGTCTTTGGATACCATAAGCAACTTGTCAACGGCATGATTGCTAAAGTTAGAAAGAAACATAGGATGGCTACCTTTAATGCTTGGATTTATACTTGTAATTAGATCTGCTGGTATTTAAAAAAACATGGTAGGAAAACTAAATCTCTGATCATCATCTTTACTTGAGGCTTTGTAGAGCAGGAGTGATAAATATTCTGTAGACTACCGCCAAAATGGAATGATTGTGTTGTCATTAGATTAATTACTAGGAGCTATTTTTGTGGGAGGAAATGTGTGTATATGCTTACATTTGTATTGACTATGAGGTCTGAAAGTGTTGCCATAGACTCAAGGGTTGCCATCAGTACCACAATTTTTCATCCCAGTGTCCGTCTATTCATCTCTCTAAATGAGCATGATATAGAATTTCCACTCCCTCTGTTTTTGTCTGCTTGCATTTTTGATTTCCTTCACAGGTTAATTGCACATTATTTCAAAATCCGATTCTTGTGCAGCAAAATAACTGTATGGATAGGTGTACATATATTGTATTTAACATATAATTTAACATATTTAACATGTATTGGTCTACCTGTCATCTAGGGGAGTGGGTGGGGGAAAGGAGGGGAAAATTTGGAACAAAAGATTTTGCAACTGTTAGTGCTGAAAAATTACCCATGCATATATCTTGTAAATAAAAAGCTATAATAAAAAAAATTTTTTTTAAATAAATGACCATGGCTACGCACAGAGAAAGAACTCTGGGAGATGACTAAAAACCATTACATTGAATTCCCAATCCTTATATTTATGCCCACCTGCATTTTTGATTTCCTTCACAAGCTAATTGTACAATATTTCAGAGTCTGATTTTTTTTGTACAGCAAAATAACGGTTTGGTCATGTATACTTATTGTGTATCTAATTTATATTTTAATATATTTAACATCTACTGGTCATCCTGCCATCTGGGGGAGGAGGTGGGGGGTAAGAGGTGAAAAATTGGAACAAGAGGTTTGGCAATTGTTAATGCTATAAAGTTACCCATACATATAACCTGTAAATAAAAGGCTATTAAATAAATAAATAAAAAATAAATAAAAACTCTTGCTTTCAAGGGAAAAAAAAATAAATGAGCATGATAAAGGACCAGGAAGGAATTATGAATCAAAAATTAAAATTAGGTTTGATTCCTCAAGTTGGCCAGAACTATGTTCCTGAAAATTATCTTTCTTTTCCCTGATTCTATAATCACATCTCTGTTTTTATTGTACTTATTTTATATTACATAATTATTGTTACAATTATGTTAAAGCTATAATTACAAAATTATAAAACCACAGTTACAATTATAGTATTTTATAATAATTCTATGTACTCTATTTATATTTATATGTATCTGAACAGTGATGTTTGGTGGTCACCAATTTATTTTTGAATTACATATGTCATAATCAATAAAAACAAATAGTCATGTAAAAATCAAAAAAAAATAAATAGGGAAATCTTACATATGAGCTTTAACATTTAACAGGGTAGAATCAAAAGTAACAATGTTTTAATATTATTTTCTCCTTCCAGATCTATATAGTTTTTCTTAAATCTTCCCTTCCTTCTCTCCCTTACTTCTTGTTCTTCCTCCCTTCCTTCTCTTTCTCCCTTCCTCTATACCTTCTTTCCTTCCTTCTTTTCTCCCTTCTTCCCTCCCTCCCTTTATCCCTCTTTCATCCTCCCTCCTTTTCTTCTTTCTTTCCTTCTGTTCTTTATCTTTCTCTCTTTTTTTTCCTTCTCTCTCTCTTTATCTTCTTACATCCATATGCGTGTGTATGTATATATATGAATATTTATTACATTTGCATATTAATGTGTTCCTGTATATACACATATTTATAGTAATTATATATTATCATTCTACTGGTTTTGCTTTGGATCATTTGTAATATCTCTTTAAATGTCTTTAAAATTCCATCTTTATCATTTTATGGCATTATAACATTCATTTAAAAACATGACTATTTACCTTTGAAATATTGGACTTAAAATGGCTCTTGATTTTTTTTTTTTTTTGCTATTACAAGTAAAATATGAACACATTTGTACAGACAGGCCCTTTTAATAAGATTTTGGAGGCAGAATTCCAAAAGATACTAAGTTTTAATTCATTGTTTTCCTTTACTATCAACTATTTCTACTTAATAATAATTAATAAGCCAAATGTTTGCTGATAGCTCTGATATCTATTGTAAAGCAACCAGGTGTTTCTATAACAGACCAATAAGCTTGGAGTTCGAAGAATAAATTCAAATCCTGTCTCAAATACTAACTAGATGTTTGATCTTGTACAAGTCACCTAATCTCATCCAAACGCAATTTCATTTATAAAATGAGGGTAATAAATCCAGCTAATTCAAATGGTTGTTTTGAGAATCAAGTATGTTAATATATGTAAAATATTTGCAATACTTAAATTGATATTTAAATGCTATCATTTTCATCATCATTATCACCATCATCACCTAAGTATTTTTGGTCTCCTCTATGGCAACTGATTGATACATGTTGAAGTTTAGTAGGAAATTAATTTAACTGATACAAATTTCTGTTCCTCCATGTACTTTTTATCTATATATTTTCCATTCTTCTGAGCCAGTAACTTATTTAAATAGGTCAAGTTGAGTTGTTTTAATTGCTTGTCATATTTTTATGTCCTTTTCAAGGGCCTTCAAATTATCACTTGATTTTTCTGTGATTTAAATAAAAATTCTTCAAGTTTTATATCTTATCGACATCTTAGCATTGCAAATTTTTAAAAAATTTTTTGAATGTATCGTTTAAACATTTGAGGCTAAAAGGTTGGTTTTCCCACATAGCTTCTGTTATTATTACTGATTTTGTCATACTGTAGTTTTTATTAAATGTTATTACCTTTTGTTTTTTAGGTTTTTTTTTTTAATAATATCTACATTTCCTATTGCATTCTTCTCACTTCTTTTCCCAAAGATTCATTCATTATGGATGAAAAGAGAAGAGAAAAAACAGTTCATTACAATAAACAGCATGAAAAAGAATCTGACATTGTATGTGGCACTCCATGTACATAGTCTCTAAGTTTTTCAAAGATGTAGGGGAGATGACTTCTATGCTATTTTAAAAGTGATGCTAAAATATTTCTGTACATTTAGTTGCTGCTGTGGATAGAGCATGTGACCTGGATTCAGGAAGAACTGAGTGCAAATCTAGCCTCAGACAATTACTAGACATGTGACTCTGGGCAAATCAGTTAATCCTGTTTGCCTCGGTTTCCTCATCTGTAAAAATAAGCTGCAGAAGGAATGACAAACTATTATACAATCTTTGCCAAGAAAAAAACAAATGTAGTCTTGAAGAGTCAGACATATTAATGTTCAGCTTTTTCATAACTCTTTAATATTAACTATTCCTGTGTTTTGTTACCTTTATCAGTTTTTATTGAGTGAAGTGAACTCTTAAAGATGTTTTGATTGGCATTTCTCTAATTACTAGTAACTTGGAGAATTATTTCATGTAATTATTAATAACTTTCAAATCTTTCAGAATTCTTTGACCACAGCTATTGAGGAAGGATTTATAGTTTTATATATTTTGGACATCAGAAACTTATTAGAGATAATTGATACAAATATTTCTTCCCAGTTGCCCAGTTTTCTTTTAATCACTTTCCTTCTAACATAAGGGAAGAGTTAGAGGAAATTATCAACAATGAGTATAAATTTAAAAGTTCCAAATATAACACAAGCAAAAAGATTAAAATAAGTTATACAAGCATATTTACAATGATCAAATTAAATTTCTACTAAAGAATCAAAAATAGTCCAACATGGGGGAAACAAAACTATGTTAAAAACAAAAATAATCAACATGATGATGATTTTAATAGATTCAGTAAAAAAAAAAATCTTTCACAAAGTAGACTAGTTATTTGTATTTTTACAACCCTATGAAACATGAGTAGTTTTAAAATATTATTGAAAATATCTATCTAAAATTCTAAGGTTGAAAAGGGGTAAAATAAGAATGCACTATTTGACAAAAACTGCTGGTAAAATTGGAAATTAGTATGGCAGAAACTAGACATTGACCCACACTTAACACTGTACACCAAGATAAGGTCAAAATGGATTCATGATCTAGGCATAAAGAATGAGATTATAAATAAATCAGAAGAACTTAGGATAGTTTACCTCTCAGACCTGTGGAGGAGGAAGGGATTTATGACCAAAGAAGAACTAGATATCATTATTGATCACAAAATAGAAAATTTTGATTATATCAAGTTAAAAATCTTTTGTACAAACAAAACTAATGCAGAAAAGGGGGAAAACAAACATTTATTAAGTAATCAGTTTATACTAAGCTTTAGGCTATATATTCTACAAATACCATTTAATTTAATCCTCACATCTGTCAAATGCTATGTATATTAGAGTACAAGAAATTGAGGTATCCATAGTTATAGTGACTTGTCCAGAGACACAAAGTAAATGTATACTGCCAGATCTGAATTCAGGGCTATTTGACTCAGGGTCTGATATTCAAGTTACTATGCAAGCTACCTCCTCCTTTATATTACATCTAAACTTAGCATCATACATCTTAAGGAAACAACTTAATATTCCATAATAAATGAAGGTGTAAAGCCAGGATGCAATCTTTCCCCATAATTATTTCACAATAATAGAAATGCTGTTGTGGCAATAAGGCAAGAGAAAGAAACCAAAAACACCATATATTCATAGAAAAGACATATGTTTTCCTACTTGTTTAATTATTTAGTTAGAAAAAAACCAGTAGAATATAATATAAAATAATGCAAAAAATTAAATGCTTCCCCACACTCCAAACCTTAGCAAAACTTTTAAGGACAGTGTTCTAAAAATAGTTTTGAGATGAGGGTTTGCAGGTAATTAGTCATGTTGCTTTGATTATTTTACATTGAAGAACAAAATGTGAGTTTGTTTTCTTCTCATATGAAAATGTGCCCCAGACCACTTCATTGCACTATTTACCAGCTCCTGGGCTCACTGGACACATGCAAAATGTCCCTCAGACTCAGCTACAGGGGATCAGGATATTGAGGAGCCCTGAGGTGCAAGACTTGATCCCTGCCCTCATATTCCAATACTCAACTATGCTCAGAGCTCCTCTAGGTCTAAGAGCTCCAACCCATGAATAGGCTGTTGCTGTCAGGTCAGGACTGGTTTTTTTCCTTCTTAAATACATTTTAATTTTATAAAGAAACCACATTTTCCCATTACTCCTACTGCTGGGATTCCTGTGGCTTCTCATTGCCATGGCTTTGCTATCTTGTTCCACTGTCATTTAGGGATCTAAATGAGGAAGAGACTGTGATTCATTGGAGGCCACTTTTTCTTATACCTGAACTGTTATCTCATGCCAAAAGTCCTCAATTGACACATTTAATGCATGATGAAGCATTTCTTGAGACTCCTTCATTAAAGGTGTATGCATGTGTGCAGAATATATTTGAGTTGAATCACTACCTGATATTAAAGATTTTAATGGTTAAAAAGAAAAGGAAATCATGAAGTTCAGACCCTTTCTTTTTACAGAGGAAGAAACTGGGATCCAAATATCAAAATATACTTTCTCCCCTCTGAGTCTTTGTACAAGCTGTCTCCCTTTGCTAAAATGTTCTCTTTCTTCACCACCTAGAATTCATAGTTCTCTTCAAGGTTAAACTCAATTGTTATCTCCTACATAAGAGTAGTTGATTTAACTACTAGTGTGCCTGAATAGAGATTAAAACATTGTCTCTGTCTCTATTTATTTTTTTATTTTTATAGAAATGTTTTGCATAATTTCACATGTGGTTTCACATGAAACTCAAAAATTTTAAAAACAAATGTAAAAATGATTTAAACATGACTGGGAAAGCATTAAATAAACTTTTAAAAAGAAAAATAATAAAATAACTGTAAATGATATAAAATATTTGAGAATTTATCTGCTAAGAGAAATGAACACAATTACAAAACACCACATAAATGAAGTTAGATCTAAATAATTGGAAGGTTATCAATAGCTCATGGGTAGGCCAAGCTAATAAAACAAAAATGACAATTCTACCTAAATTAATCTACTTATTCAATGCCATGTCAATCAAATTGTTAAGAAATTACTTTATTGAGTTAGGAAAAATAATAACAAAATTCATCTGGTAGACCAAAAAAAAAGATCAAGAATTTCAAGGGAATTAAAGAAAAAAATGCAATGGAATGTGACCTAACTGGACTAGGTAAACTGTATTATATTGCACTATAAATTATTATAAAGAGCTGGCCCTCAAAACTATTTGGTATTGGCAAAGAAGTCAAGTAGTGAGTGGATCAGTGGAATAGGTTAGGTCTACAAGACAATAGTTAATGATTCTTGTGTTTGAGAAATAGATCTTACACTCTGGGGGAGATCTTAGTCACTATGAATATGCTGTTTTCTAGTCTGTATGACTTTTCTGAATTCTATTGGCTACCCACTCAAATAAAAGGGTTTGCTTAAGATTCACTATTCATAATGATCTTTTGTGTAGTTGTTTTTTTTTTTTTTAACTAGAAGGGAAAGTCAAGACTTAAGTAATAAGCTGAACCACCTTTCTGCTCTAAGAAAAGCAGCTTATACTTAAGAACAGAATCATTTCCCCTACATTAAGTAATATTTAGGGAGGCAGAGATAGACATAAATCTAATCCAAAAACCCCCTGTCTGAGAAAGGCTGTCCTCATGGCTCCATCTACCATTCCTTCTGAGATAATAATTAATATCAGCTTAGATAAGATTGAATGAGATTTTATAGTTATCTATTCATGCTTTTTTTGTATATTACTTTTAGACTATGTATGTGTATTTATGCATAACCTACACAAATCCTACACTTGGAAAAAAAAAAGAGTTGCTTCCTTGCTTCCTTATCAGAGGATTCATTATGCTCTTTTTAGGAAAAAAAAAAAAAGTATGATTTTCTGAGCTCTAAATGTTGGGTAATTTTTTTTTCTCTTCATCCTCTCTGTGACATTATTCTACCCACCAATCTCTTAGCACATGTCTCTGCAGATCATTTTTCTACTTTGTTTTTACAATGAAATGTTATATATGTATATAGTGTGTGTGTACATATATATGTGTATATTCATATATATATATATATATATATATTTACACATAATATGTAAATATGTGCAGTTATTGTAAGGAGCATTTGGTTCCACCTGAATATTTGATCAAGTGAAAGGCATTCTTCAAATACCTGTAGCTTCATTTTGAAAGTACAAGTCTATTATTTGATCATAAATATCAATTACTTTGTCATGACAGAAATGCAAACATTACCCATGCTCTACAGACCACAAAAATTCCCTTGCCTCACTATTTTTATTAGAAGTAAGATTCTTGGTACTTTTCTTTGTTGATAGTAACTTCCCTAGAGAATTTCAATAATTTATCTGTCAGGATCTCTAGCAAATAATTGATGCACAAATATTTTTGAATAAATGAGTAAATGAAAAAATGAGTCAAATTGTAATCCTTAAAGTAAAGGATCTTCTCTTAATATAAATTAATGTAATTATCACATCTATCTATACCTAATTTGTGTCTAGTGGTGACCATCTGTAGGATGGAAAGGGAAGAAAGAAAACACATTTTACATGATAACTTGTTAATATAAATTAATTTGAAACTTTAGGTCTCATAAAATATTTTCCTCACAAGAAACTTTAAAAGTATCATTGTTCCCATTTACTGATAATGAAACCAAGACTGAGTTGAAGTTAGGTATATTTAAACCTAGACCTTCTGACTTAAATTTTTATGTCCTTTTCACCATATGATACTGTAGTATATTTTCATCTACTGCCCTTGCCCCAGCCATGTCTTTCATAAATAACCCTAACCCAGATATGTCTTTCATAAATGCCTTTTTTTTTGTTGACATTGAGTAATACTCATTCCTGCACTGAGATGTATACACTTTGAATACTACTTTCAATTCTCATCAGTCACATTGTCATATCATCAACTGAAGTGCTTACATAGCTAGTCTCAATAAAACAAAAACATCAAATTTGATTTAAGGAAAAAAATCTTCCTAACAATTATAGCTATACAAAGTGAAATGTGCTGGTTTGGAGAGTTAATACATTCTCTTCACCATAATTTTAATTGAATAATTAGAAGCATCTTATCAGATAAAGCATCATGTGAATTGCTTGAAATAATCCATAATATTGATGGGGTTTTTGCTTTATGACAATAATTTGCTTGAATACATGTTTCTACTGACACCAGACCAAATTAAAATGTCTGTTCTTGACCAGATGAAACTATATTTAACTTGTTTTCCCCAACTTTAACTGGTGCTCTTTCAGGTAATGCCAGATTTCATGTCATTCATATGTTTTAATTGTTCTTTTTTGCTGTTTTAAAAAATCAGTACCATTTTAAAGAATGAATGTTAACTAATGCTAATATTGATAATATTGATGAATATTATAATTAATATTGTTTTAAGAATGCATTTGAATGAATAAGTAATTTTGTCTATTATAAATAACTCAATTAACTAGAAGGATATGAAGAAAAATTCTATCTGCATCCAGAGAAAGAAATGTGTGCTATAAGTATATACAGAATAATTTTACACACATACATATATATACATATATATATATTATGTATATATAAATCCATACCTACTTGTGTCTAGTGATAGCCATCATAGGACGGGGAGGGAGGAAAAAATAAGAAGAATTTCATATTATAACTTTGCTGTATATTTGGAGGGACTGTATATTTTCTGTATATTTGTACATAGTAAATTTGCAATTCCCATGCAATCATCTTTTTACATTATGCTCTAGAAACCCATATTTTATTCTATAAATTAAAAATAAAATAATTTTAAAAAGGAAAAATGGATAATACTCCAAGGAAAAATGTAATAGTTGCCGCACCTAAAGTGCATAGTAATTTGATCAATAACTATTACAGATATTTTAATAATACACCTCTAAGCAGTAATTCACCTCTATTTCACATGATGAAGTGATTCTTTACCAAATTCTGCCCAAGCAATCCCATTACATCCCCTCTCCTCTAATGAAATGGCTCTTCTATTATCCCTCCTCCTCGCTTATTTTCATCCTATGCTGGCCAATTCTCTATTACCACTAACATGTGCATGTGTCCCTCATCCTTAAAAAATTCTCACTTGATCTTTCGATCCCTGCTGTCATTTTCTATCTCTTCTGCCCTTTCTAGCTAAACTCATTGAAAAAGTCATCTATAAAATAAAGGTACATTTTTACTCTTCTCAGCCTTTCCTTTACCCCCTTACAATCTAGCTTCCAATTTTATCTTTTCATTGAAGCTTCTCTATCCAAAGTCATTGATGATTTCTTAGTTACCAAATCCAATTATTTTTACTCAGTGCCCACTTTTCCTTGACCTCTTTACAGCTTTAGATATTGTTGATCATCCTCTCTGCCTTAGTAATCTCTTCTTCCTATGTTTTTAGGACTATCCACTTTCCTGGTTCTCCCCCTACTTCTCTTGCTGGATCCTCATCCAGATCACGCTCTCAAACCATAAGTGACTGCAGGGTTTTTTCCCTGGGATCTCTTCTTTTTTCTCTCTGTTTTATTGTATCTAATAATCTCATCAGTTTATTAAATTTAATTACCATGTCTATGCAGCTAATTCCCAAATCAACCTATTCTGCTCTAATCTTTCTGCTAATATATCTCCAATCACTTCTCAGATTTCTCAAACTGTGTATCCAGTAAACATCTTGAAAATGTCCAAACCTAACCTCATCATCTTTTCCTAAATATTTCCTTCTCCTACTTTCTCTATTACTTTGAAGCACAATGTCATCCTCCCAGTCCTGTAGAGTCACAAATACTCACTTTCTCACTATCTCTCACTGCCATATTCCATCTGTTGGCAAACCTGTTGATTTCACATCTCTCAGCACTGGCTCTTCTCTAGCAGGACACTCATCACCTCCTGCTTGGACTATTGTAATCACCTACTGGTAGATTTTTTGGTTTCAAGTCATCTTCATTCCAAGCCATCCTCCATTCAGTCACCAAACAACATTTCTTTTTTTACTTTTTATTATTATAACTTTTATTTATAAAACATATGCAAGGGTAATTTTTCAAACATTTCTTAAAGCACAAGTCTAATTATGTTGTTTCACCCCATTCAGTAAATCTCCCAAGCAACACTTGTATCAAAGCAAAGTGCTCTTTTTAATCATTCAAAGTTCCTTTTAATCTACTTCATATTTACCTTTCCAGTCTTTTTAGACCTTATTCCTCAATATTTTGTCTTCATTCCAGTGAGGTTTGTTTCCTAAAGGTTCTGCAGATGAAATACTTGGGTCTGGTAGCTCAAACCACTTTTCTTTGACTGCTCTCCGTGACTGGAATGCTTTCCCTCTTCATCTTCCTCCTGACTTCCCTGAATTCCCATAAGACTCAAATAAAATTCTATGTTTCATAGGTAGCCATTTGTAACATTTCTGAATTCTGGTACCTTCCCTGTCTTAATTATTATTTATCTTGCATATAGCTTGTTTCTATACATTTGTTTACAAGTTGTCTCTCCCAATAGATTAAAAAAAACAAAACTTCTTCATGACAGGACCTATTTTTGACTGTTTTTTTTTTAATTCCCAGTATGTCACATGGTGCCTGACGTATAATAGGTGATTGTTGTTGTTTTTAGTCCTGTCCAACCCATTTGAGATTTTCTTGGTAAAGATATGTGAGTGGCTTGTAATATCCCTTTTTAATTTATTTTACAGATGTGGAAACTGAGACAAAAAGGGTAAGTGGCTTGTTGAGAATCTGAACCTGGATTTAAACTCAGGAAGATGAATCTTCCTAAAGCCAGTCCTGGCATGACATCCACTCTGCCATTTAGATGCCTTTAAGTGTTTAGTTAATATTTATTGGTTGATTGATAATGGTGTGTGAAACTAAAATGTTCCAAGTCACAATGAAGCACAAAGAAAGTTTCAGTAGGAAAACTAAGAGCAAGACCAAGAAAATATATGTATGTATGTATGCGTATAGTGAGATAACTAACTGTAAGATTTATTGTATACATAATTGCTAGTTACTTCACTTTCTCTTAAGCAATTCATATTCTACTGCATGTTGGAAAAAGCATTCATTTTCAGGAAACTTTGGCCCCTGAGCTCCCTTCTAACTCTGAGATTCTGACATTTTGTGATTCTTCCCATCTGTGTTTCATCCTCCTTCATCCCTCCAAGGGAATAGGGCAAAACAGGATTGCTATTTACAGAGCACATGGATTATTAAGAAAGTTGATATTTCAAATAAATTAATATGTATTTTGGGAATAAATGGAGCAGGCAAAGAGAGCATTAGGAGAGGGTTCCAGTCTCTAGGGGTTATATAAACCCATTTTCAGTGACATTATTAAAAACCAACACCCAAACTGTGCAAATCCAATTGTTAAGCAAAGAGAATTTCATACTGTTAGATGAGAAAGATAGGTACTGACAGGTAAAATTTGATGAAGGATATTCCATTATATATATTGAATACCTGTGGGATATTTCATATTGTATCTATTACCATTCATGATTAAATCATTCCCAGGTATATGCCAGGGAAAGAATAATGGGATGAATACAGGGAGCCAGTTAGTGTTCATGTGGATTGTAGTTCTCTTGGTGGCCAGCAGAATAGCAGCAAACTAGGGAAGACACAGGACCACAGATTGAAGAAAAAAGAATTCACCTTATGCCAAAGGATCTGGAAAAGCTGTTGTTGACTTCCTAACCTTTACTCAACCGATATGTTTACAAATCTTTAGAATAGTCATCCTGTTCCTATTTTATTAGTACCTATAGACTTCCTTTTGCCTTCATATATCTATAATCATAATAAAAACTCTTATTTTTAGGTTCCATTTTTAATCCCCATTTTACAAGTTAAAAATTGAGATTAAGGATTTGAGTATTTTGCCTGGGTCTCATAGATTATAAATGCCTGAAGAAACATTTTAATTCAGATCTTCCGACTTCTGGTGCATTGTTCTATCCATTTACTGCCTAGATGTAGTAGATATTATTATATGTCTACAAAAGTAATAGAAAAAATGATCCCTATGTTTAATTTGAAGAATACAGAAATTATCTCCTCATCTCTAAAATATGTAAATGTGTCTAGAACTGTCACAATTGATTTTTTTTAAAGTTAAAGCATCCTAGCTTTAGGAAATCCAAGAGGTCCTTGTGTATTTGTGTTTGTATGTTTATACACACACACACACACACACACACACACGCATATATACATAGTAATATATATCTATTACCTAGAAGAGATCACATAGTAATCTATTAATAGAGTCAATCTTGGCAAAACAGGAAAATTAATATTCTTTGGTTTTTATCCCAGTCTTCTTCTCTTTTTACATTAAGGTAATCATTCTCTCGAAAACTTTATTGCAACAGGACTTTTCAGGGTAAAAAAATCTAAAGATAAGGTGATAGAGTTTCAGATAAGAATCCATAAATTTGACAGGATTTTGTAGGATGCTCACCTGAAATAAGTCCTTGAGAAAAGGACCTATTTCTCTTATACAATAAGGAATACTTTACCAATTAAGAGTACCCTACACATGATATCGTCAGTCTGTAATAACCATTCATAAAGTAGTGGTGCAAAGGATATTTAAGATAAAGGAACTGCAGTTTAGGACAGTGCCCAGCATGAGAACCTGGAGTACCCCACCAGTCATAGATAGGGTGATTATATTACAACCAAAGGAAGAGGGAAGAGAGCCTGGCTCAATGGAATGCCAGGAAGGAGGATGTTTACTACTCTAGCTGAGCTTCATAACGTGGATTGGCAAGAAACAGGGCATAGAGAATAATAACAGAAACAGCACATGGGTGGTTGGTACTTTTGGCATGAATATCACAATTCTTGGAAAGATCACAAGACTGGTCTCAATCATTCTTGCTTATTTTGAGCTGGCAAATAACTAAGAATTCAGGAATTCAGAGGGAAAAATACATCAAAGATCATGCAGGTATACATGATTTCAATAATATGATAAATATTATCATCTAATAATTCACAAACCAGGAAAGTTTAATAAAGGATTAGTTACCAGCAAAGGTGTAGGACAGATAAAGTAAAAGTACACATTAAAAATGCAGGTAAGAGATCCTGGAAAAAAAAAATGATGCTTCCCCACATGCACACACATATTTACTGCCTATGTGATTTTAGAGAATTAGTTTAAATCTCACTGTGAGTCTATTTCCTCACCAATAAAATGAGTGAATTATATGGATCCTGGACTCCTGGATTCCAAAATGGTGGAGTAAGCAGTAAATCACTGTACTCTCCCATGTTTGCCTCTGGGCAACCATAAAATAGTGCCACAACACTGGTCTTAGAGCAGTGGAACCAAGAAAGAGACCCAAGAAACTTGGAGGATTGGCAAAAGGGCTCACTAGAGCAAGAGGAAATACAGTCTGAATCAGGAAGTTTCCCAGTGAGCTGGCAGCAAACCCTAACAACAACCCAGGAGCAGGTTCTGAGCCTCAATATAGTAGAGCAAGTGAGGAACTACTTCATGCCTTGTGTAGCTCTGCAGTAGACAGCCATCCTCCATAGGCAAAGCATCTGGGATTTGGGATGGCCCAAAGCAAGCAGACATCCTTCAGTGATCAGGATTCCACATGCTTTGGCATGGTCCCAATGGGCAATTAACCTCCAGCTGTCAGGCTATTACATGGTTCAGTGTAGCCCCAGGAAAAACACATAAACACTCTACTGGGGCTCAACATACACCGGGAACCAACATTAAAACCTCAGCTAAGCATCAGGTAAGCTGCTGGAACTCTACAGCTTTCAGCAGCATCAACTACTCACCATCCCACTCCCTCAGGACAGCACCAGATATGTGAGTCCCCCATGATCTTCAGGACAACAACAAAACAGCACCAGATAAATAGCTGGAAACAAGAAACCTGATACAGTAATACAGTAATCCTTCCACCATGGAAACAGAGGTCAAATTTAAAGGAAAGTGAGAGAGAAAAAGAGAGAAAGAGAAAGAGAGAGAGAGAGAGAGAGAGAGAGAGAGAGAGAGAGAGAGAGAAGGGAAAAAAAGAATCTGACCATAGAAAATTATTATGGTGATATGAAGACCAATATACAAATTCAGAAGAGGATTACAATGTCAAAATACCTATGGGCAAAACTCTAAAGAAATATGGGAAGTGGTCTCAAACCAGAAAAAAATCAGGGAAGAGCCCAAAAGGAGTTTAAAATTATATAAAAGAGGTAAAAGAAAAATTGGAAAAAGAAATGGGAGTAATGCAAGAAAATTATGAAGAAAAGAGAATTAGCAGCTTGGGAAACTGCTTTAAAAAATAAAATTGGACAAATGGAAAAGGAGATACAAAAATCCACCGAAGAAAACAACTACTTAAAAAGTACTATTTGTCAAATGAAAAAGCAAGCACAAAAAGTAAAAACAACATCTTAAATGTTAGAATTGAGCAAATGGAAGTTGTTTACTGCATAGGATATCAAGTCAATTAAAAAAATAAAAAATTAAAATATCAAATGTGTCTTGAGAGAAATAAATGACTTGGAAAATACATCCAGCAGAGACAAACTCAAAATCATTGGACTACCTGAAAGTCATAATCAAAAGGAGGACCCAGATAGCATTTTTTAAGAAACCATCAAGAAAATCTGTTCCTATTTTGTGGAAGCAAAAGGCAAAATAGTCATGGAAAGAATCCACCAATCACCTTGGGAAAGAGATCTCAAAATAAAAACTCCTAAGAACATTATAGCCAAATTTCGGAACTATCTGGTCAAGAAAAAGATACCACAAGTATCCACAAAGAGACAATCCAAATATCTGGGAAACATAATCAACATTGAATAGGAATTGGCAGCTGCAACATCAAAGAACCCTAAGTCATGAAACTTGATATTATTCTGGAAGGCAAAGGACTAGAACTACAACAAAAGATTGCTTACTCGTCAAAATTAAGCATAATACTTCAAGGGAAAATGAAATAGAGGGATTTCAACCTTTCATAAGAGAAGATCAGAATTAAAAATTTGATCTTGAATATTGAAATCCAAGAGAAGCATAAAAGGGTATAAAGGGAAAGGAAAACATAAGGGATTCAACAGAGTTAAAAAGTTTACATCGATGCTCAGAAATATGATGTCTTAATTCTTCAAAATTGAATCACTAATAATATAGCAAGAAGAAATATACATAGACAGAGGATATGGCTGTAAGATGAATCTGAGGGAATAATACAAAAAATTAAAGAATGAGAAAGAGGAGTACACTGAATGCAGAAGGAAAGGAGAGGTAGAATTGTGCAAATTATTTCACATGAAGAGGCACAAAAGACCTATTATAGTAGAGGGCAAAAGGATGCGTGAAGGGCATCGTTTAAACCTTACTCTTATCAACATAAATTGTTGAATATAAAAATCTATCTTAATAGGGGAGATTTAGTAAAGGGGATTTAGTAAAGGGAAGGCAGATCAGAGAAAGTGGTAGACAGAAACAAAATACTGATGAAGATGAAAGGGTGAAAGGAGAGAGGGAACAAACAGGAGAAAGAATAGGATGGAGGGAAATACACATGAAGTAATCATAGTTGTGAATGGTCATGGGATGAACTCTCCCATAAAATGGAAGTAGAAAACAGAGTAGATCAAAAAATACAAGGCTCATAATTTTATTTCTTCTTCAATCTGCCCTCATCCTAGGATTCTTATCCTGAAACATTCTAACAACTCAATTCCTCAACCTGCTCCTTTATAATGGTCTCTACTCCACCTTAACCCTATGCAAAAAATGGTAAACTATCAACTCAATAAAAACAGATAAGGTAGATGCAAATCTAGCTAATCACTCTTTGGCAAGAATTAAAGATAAGAATGATTCCTCTTCTTAAACAGAGGCCTTCACTGCCTGAAGCTGATAGCTAACTCTAGGACAGAGACAGACTTGGGATGGGAACCAAATGGGGGTTTTGCAATGGTCCCAAAATTTATGAGAAGTACTGACAGCATGATCTTCAGGGGCCTAAAAATAATTGAGTTTAGTGCCCTAAAGTTTGCAAAAATGTTGAAATGCAGTTGTGATTACTTTATGCAGACTATAACAACCTATCCATTCTTTGTAAGCATTTTAAATATCTTTCCATAATTTTACCATTAGGTATCCACTCAATATGATGGTGGAAGGAAGCTTCCTCACTTTCTACTGTAACACAAGCATACAGAGGAGCACTCAGGATGTCCACTTGTGACCTTTTATTCTCGTCAAGTGACCAAACCAACTTATTTTTCAGTTACATATTTCCTTGACAACTTTTAATTTTTTCTTTGAATTTCATTCTCTATTATATGTTATAGTCTACTAATGCACTGCACATACCTCTATAGTACCTTGTTAAAATCTGAACAATAATATTCTTCATTTACTTGGACTTTTCTATGCAGAAGGCTAGATCAAACTCTTTTAAGTGCTTACAGAGTCCTTCTAGGATGATATGCAGTGCTCCAAAGTTTTGTAAATAGGACTATTTAGATAATGTAACCAATCACAACTATTCCCTTTGCAAGAGTCTAGGGTCGCAGGGGTCCTCAAACTTTTTAAATAGGGGCCCAGTCACTGTTCCTCAGACTGTTGGAGGTCGGACTATAGTAAAAACAAAAACTTTGTTTTGTGGGCCTTTAAATAAAGAAACGTTATAATCCTGGGTGAGGGGGATAATCGTCCTCAGCTCCCGCATCTGGCCCGTGGGCGTAGTTTGAGGACCCCTGGAGAGTCTAACGAATCTACATTAGATCTGCTCTTTGGTAGTAGCAAACTCTTTGATGAACAAATATTACTCTTTTTTAATGCTTCACCAAATATTTATGATCAAAAGATTCATATATACAGCTACCTTTATTGTTATTTCTTTCACAAAATATTTAACAATGTTGATGTTTGAATAGGAAGTAGCCTGCTGGAAATGAGCTTTTAAAACTGTTTTGCTCAAATGTTTGTTTGGTTTATGTTTTTAAATAATCTATCAATAATAAACATTAGAGAAAATCAGTGACATGGTGAATAAACTTCAAGGCATGAAGTCAGGAAGTCCTGAGTTCAAAGTTGGGTTCTGACACTAGTTATATGACCCTAGATAATTCACTTAAACTTCTATATGACTCAGTATCCTAACTGCAAAAAGAGGATAAAATAGCACCTAACTGCCCACAGTTATTGTGAGGAACTAGTGAGATGATATTTGCAAAAAGTGATTACTACAGTGCCTGGAACATAGGAGGCAAAAATAAATAAATAAATAAAACTTATTTCCTCTCTCCTCTTGCATGAGGTTTTTTTTTTATTTTTTATGTATTTTAATCAATTGTGTAAAGGTAAAGATATGGTGAGTGGGGAAATATCATTTGAGAAAGCCTATTTTTTTCCTGATATCCTGTTGAGTAATTTCCTCAGTTTTTAGAAAAACTTTCATATTTTTTACATAAATAATAAAGTAAGAACATAGGTGGATACTTGTTAATGTTCAATTCTTCTATATTTTGGTATTTTTCCTACCTTCAAATATTGTGTAAAAATAAAATGTCAATTACTCAAAATTATGCCACTTCAAGCATAGATTTATATATAGGAAAACTAAGTATATAAATATATATATATATATATATATACTTATGTATACACACACACACACATACACACTTATATAGTTTTCCCATTTCATCTGTTTTCTTTAATGATGTTTCTATGTTCTTTGTAAGCACACATGGGTCTGAGATATTTGAGTCTAAGAGAATTATCTCTAATACCTTTAATGATTTTTTTAAAAAATCTATCAATATCTTTGCAGATCTTTTTCATTTTTCTTCTATTGCTTACATTCTTCCTCTTCCATCTATTTTTATTCATAAAAATACTTGGGATGACTTTACTTAGCTTCACTTCTCATCAAGGTTTCTTTAAATTGATTCCACTCTCTACTCTTTTCCCCCTTTTTTATAAAGCATTGAGGTTTATAATATTCTCTCATATTCCAAAGTATTTTAAAGATTAGTTATATTCTAAACTGCTACAATCTTCCAATGCCATGTATCTCCACTTGGCAAGACAAGTACTTGCTGCCTAAGATGATTTTAAAATTCTTTTTATTTTACTTTTATGACAAATAATTTACATCAGTAACCTTTTCTATGAAATTATTATATTCTTTATTTATGCCCTTTCTTCTTTCCATAGGCCAATTTTCATTGTCAGAGACTTGTTTGGATATATAAGAAGTGCATTTTCCCCAATTTCCTGTCATATCTTTTTGTTATTTTCCTTGCTCTTTCTAGATTTCTACTAATTTTTGTTCTAAAAATCAATAATGAATCATTTCCACTTGTTGATATTATTGATTTCATAGGAAAACAAATATCAAACTGAAAAGGGCATTAGATAATGATGAATTCTCTCATTTTAGGGCTGAAGAAACTTAGCCCTAAAATTCTTAATTGTATCTATCCTCACTTGTACATAGAAGCCAGTGAGTATCAAAGTATGTTGACTTAATTTCAGGGGTCTTATAAAGTTAATAAAATTTCTCCATTCCATCCTCCTTAGCAGATGTTGGTGCATAAATTTCAATTATATTCGTGCCTGTCTTTTTGCAAATTCTTATAGAGTACTAAAATATAAAATGACCAAATGTCCCATGAAATTATGTTTCTTGTTGCCTTTGGGTGACAATAAAACCAACTCTATCAACTTTTTTATTTGCTTCCCAAAGAGAAACTATTAGCTAGCCTTCAATTTAGCTGCAATTTACTTCTTTCTTCTGGTTTCATTTATATCAAGAATGCAAGATGAATATGATTAATTTCTTACAGAATGGGTTCACAATTATTTATTAGACATGGCTCTTCCATTCAGAGTTTTAGAAGTTATGTTAACATATATGGATAATAAAAAAAAAATCTGTGATTCTTAGCATATTTTACCACTATTTTTTGTAACTCTTCACAACTGTCACCTTAGAAGTATGAGAGATTCAGAGAGGATTGTTGATTATTTTGCATTTTGTGTTGTTTTCAGGACCAAGAACTGAACAAAATGAACCCAATTGTTTTCCAAGAATGTACTTTAAATCTTGACAACTTGGTAGAATCTGACTGAGTTTGCACTCCGCTGATATAGTTTTTTTCAGAACCTAGGTTTACTTAATCACCATGAAGAGGCAGCAGAGGAAGATTTTGTAAAGTATTAACAAATATAATTAGTTAAAATTGGAAACTACCAGATGGCAACTTCTTTATCTAGTCTCCTCCCATTTCAGTCTCCCCAACAGTTGTCTCACAGTATTCCAGGTCTTTGTCAGGCAAATGCATACACTCACATGCACACATACACACATTAAAAAAAAATTATGTATCCCTACACAAGAGAGTAGATAGACATTTAAAATCAAGAAGTCTTTTCTCATCAAGAATCACAGTAGCAGCAGCAATATTACCATCATTGCTATTACTCATCAACAACAGCAATAAACTTTATTGCAAAGAATTTTACATAACTTATTTAACTTGATTCACATAATAACTCCATGTGAAGAGGGCTTATATAGAGCCTTGTGGGAAACTTATGGTTGGTGGAAATAATCTTGATGAAGATCCAGCAAAGACTGAGAAGTGGTCAGATTGGTAGTAGAACCAGGAGTAGTGTCATTAAAACTTAGAGAAAAGTATATAAATTAGAAGAGGGTGACCTAAGGATTATAAAAAAGTTTATATTCCTATAATAAAATATTCAGTTGAAATTTGAATGACAATAAATCGTAATCAGATAGGGAAATTTCAGAATTCATGACAACTCTTTTGGAATGATAGCAAAATCAAGAATATTGCCATCTTTGTATAAGACTTAATTGAGGTGGAGTCAGTCATGTGAAATGAGTAAGTTAAAGGAATTGAGAGTAGGGTATTTGAGCTACTATTAATGTAGATTTTAAAATTCCTCAATTTGAGGGTCTACAGAGCAGAGGAAAACTTAATCAGATACTGAACTCTGAGGAAAGAAGGGAAGTGACCTGGAGGTTATTAGACAACAAATTTTAGAATTTTGATTGGGTAGTAGATGTGGATTGAATACATCTCAAAAAAAGATAGCTTAGTGAGTGATGTTGATAGAGGAAAAACCTGAAAGAAGCAATGGAGAGTAAGGAATATTTCAATTCCTTCACCTCAACTCGTGAGTAAGGGTGGAGAATAAGTAAAAATGCTGTTGTAATGGAAAGAGAAGTCAGTACTCTGTCATTAGGAGAGAGTCAGGTCTCAGTGAAAGCCAGAAAATGGAATGAGTGGGAAAGGAAAAAAAAAATAAAAGGAAAGCCAGTTAATTATCTATTTAAAAGGCATTTCAGAGAAGACAGTGGAAGTGGTAGGTAGCTTTAGAGTGGAATATGAATAGGAGTGGTATATAAGAATGAATAAACAGGCAAGGTAGATGCAAGGTGTGATTTGAATAATGACTATCTAGGGGTTAAGAATCATGGGATAAGAAGAGTATTACCAAGGAAAGAGTATCAGTCATGGAGGAGTGAGGTAAATTTTCATTGTCTATATGAATATGGCTCATGGGGGTGGGGGTGGGGGTCCTTTCTGAGCCTTGGGCAGTTTAGACCAAAGAACAAGTGCTTTGGGGTAGAGAAATTATGACACTACCTTTCTCCCAATATAGGAAAATTGGTTAAAGACTTGATGAAATGGCCTATTTCTTCCCTTCTTTTCTCTAAGAGTTTAATGCTAGAAAGTATGATGCTTTTCTCATCTTTCAGGCAAAAAACCTGGTGAGATGAAATCATCTTATGAATAATGAGAATGACTTGCAGTTACAGAATTCAAAGTCCTGGTTGAAATTTTATATTTTTCTCTGCGGACCATGATATTGGATTTAATATTTAGCATAATGAATTTATGTATGTATATGTGTGTACTTGTCTTTACATGTATATGTGTGTGTATGAGAGATCTATACATATATGCACAATGCTTAATATTAGTAATGGTTTTCTTTGTTTTTTTTTTTTTTAAACCAGATCTCCTAATTTCATCCATACCATAATTGAATGAGCTATTCAAAAACTGGCCCCACTCTGATAAACATGAGACTTTTAACCTAATCCATTTTCCAACCTACAACATCTTACTCCTTTTTAAACAACCTGTTGGACCCTGATACTGAGTGGTTATCATAGTCATGTTAAACTTACTATGTACACTTAATCAGTTTGGCCCATGGCAATTCAAAGCTCAAGAAAGCCATCAACCTCTACCTCTTCAGTATCAAAAATTATAGCTATACATCAATATGACTGGTCACAATTTTTATTTTCAGAAGAAGAGCTCACAGTTACATTCATAGTGCTTTCATTGGGGAATCAACAATTGGTGATTTTAGATCTCCTGATATGCGCTGAGCTCTGATATATTTTTCTAGAAAAAGAGTAATCAGCATAGTATCATAGTAGAAAATCTGATTTAGAGGAAAACAACTGAACCTGTAGTCAAAGAACATGGGTTCAAATTGTGGATTCACTACCTACTACTACTACTACTGTTGCCCTGGGGAAGTCATTTAATTTGAACTATGGTTGCTTCTTCATTGCTTATGTAAAATGAAAAAAATGGGATAAAATGATTATGGAATAGCTAAGTGTGACAGTATAGAATAGAGAAGTAAGTTTTATAGGAGCTCAATGAATGAATGAAGAAAAATGTGGTACAGTAAGTACTCATAGTAGAGAAAAGGACATATGTACTTTACTAAATAAGTAGAATAATAGGTTGAAATTTAATTTATGGAGTCCTAAAAGAAAGCCAATGAAGTAAAATGTCATAGCAGCAGTCAGGGAATCATTGAAAGCATCTAAACAAAGACATGATATGATAAAAATCAGTATTTTAAGATTAGTCTGACAATAATAGACAGAATGGATTAGAGGGGGAAAGATTGTGGGAAAGATCGTGGGAAAGATCATCACCTGAGAAATTACAGAAGTAATACAAACACGAAATAATGAGATCCTTGGCTTGTATTGTGACAATGGCACTTGAAAGAAAGAGGTAATTCATGAGTCATTTCAAAGGAAAGAAAATTGTAGTAAGATATTGAGATTAGAATTTGATAAAGAGGAAAGAGTTAAAGGAGACTAAGAATAAAATCTATGAGATGTCTTCCTTGAAGTCTTGCCTGGAGGAACTGAGGAGATAGCAGATGGGGGAGGATGTTAGAACAGAGACATAGCCACACTCATCTTAACTGAATTGCATCGAATAATATAGATGGTGTTTGAATGATATCTAATAATGTTTACATATTTGTCTTTTCTCTTGAATTAGACTGCAAGTTCTTTGAGGACCAGGACAAATTGTATATTACTCTTGTATAGTACACACAGGAAGCATTTGACAGTACTTACAGGATAACTGATTGAAATGAGCTTCCAACCTCTGGGAGGTCTCAGACAAAAAAAAAAAAAAAAAGATGAACATAGGTTGACATTGTTCTGATTGCCCTGTATTTAAAAAAATACTGTCTCCTTATATTTTCTAATATAAAAGTCGGATTCAAAACAGTTGAACCCATCAGAGCATGCTTCAGGCAGGGATGCTAAAAATAGCAGTTCCTTCAGGCTATTCTGTAGAGAGGTCAATGACTTGTCAGAACCAGGAGAAACCAGTATAGCCTAGAAATAGCCTCAGGCCAGTAGAATGGCTGAGAAAAAGATTATAATAGAAATATAGAGGTAACATCCTCATAAAGGAAGTGAAAATTATTCTTCTTCCAATAAGCGTGGGGAACAATCCCAGACCTCCCATGCGGTCATGGACTGTGAAAGGAACATCTAACCAACCATTGATTTTTAGGCATGAATGATGGCACACATAGGTGAAGTGATTTACTCAAAGTTGTTGATACATAATAGTGTGAAGTCCGGGCTACCTCCCTGGAGGCCTCAGAATCAGCCAGAGTCAGGATAAGCAAAAGTCCTTGGTCTTTAGGAGGAGAAGTGAAGGAGACAGACAAACTGCCAGGAGTTTTGCCAAGGATCCTCCTTGATTCTAAGAGTCCAGAATCTCCACGAATCTCCACACTTTTCTCCTCTCTGTCCTGTGACCAAGTGAAGTTCTCTCACCTCTCTCACCCTACCCCCTAATCCTTACCTACAATTCTCTTAAACCCAAATATGGAGCCAGCATTAACTGAGAGAAGAGAAATTCCAAATGTGTGCTATTTGTTATTGTCCAATAAGTAATTAGCCTTAAGTGCTCCACTGTCTGATTCAAGCAAACCTTTTAAGAGTTTGAACCCTTTATAGCTCTTGCTTTCTTTTGTTTTAGAACACAGGTAGTCATGCCCTCCCTGACCTCTCAGGAAGGGAGATGAAAAGCACCAAAGGGAAGTGGGGATTGCTAGCAGGTTTCTGGGCTGAAGGGTCTTATTATGCACCAACCCATCAGCATGGGAGGTATTACACAAGCACATAGCAATAACACACAGGCTATTAGTGATGACCCTTCTCTCAGTCAGTGCAGGCTCAATGTGTTGCAACAAACATGAATTGTACACGCAAGTAGCAGAATAGCAAACAATATAAATCAACATGATGTTGTAAAAGATTGCCATAAGTCCTAGAAGGAGGGTATGTAAAAAACAGTCACACATACGCCTCCTTTAGCAGTTAAGAGATAGTCCAAAACCAATCTATTGTCCATTGCTTCACGTGTCAAGGAATCCAATGACCCCACAAGTTTTTGAAGTCCTGCAACAGTCTTTTTATGTGTTAGGGAATCCAATGATTCCAGCAGATTTTGAAGTCCTGCAACAGTCTTATCATTTCTCAGAGAATCCAATGATTCCTGAGGGTTTTGAAGTCCAACAATTTTTGATGTCCATGAGTCAAATGCCATAACTGCCAGGCTCTTTCAGTGGTGAGCACAATCAGCAACGGAACCACCTGATGTTTCTTGGGTCTTCTGTGTTTCAAGGGTCTGCTCTGTCTCTCTCCGATGGACAAGGCGAATTTGGCTCATTGGCACCCATCTGATTCCTTCTCCACCTGTAGAGATACAAGCAAACCCTCTCCCCCAAGCAGTTAGCCTATCTGGTCCCTTCCATTCACCAGTTTCTGGGTCTCTCCACATCACCTGGCAATTATCTAAAGATAGTGGAGTTGCTCGCACTAGACACTGCCTTTCCAGTGGGTTATAAAACCTGTCTGCCAGAGCCAGTGCATCTTTGTCAAAAATCAAGAAGTTAATAATATAAAGGGCTAGATTTAGAAGTTCTCTAGGGTTACCGGTGACTCCCCCTTTCTTTTGTTTTTGGAGGGAGCATCTTGATGTCTCTGTTTCTCCTCTTTACTATTGCCTGTCCTTGAGGATTAAAGGGTTATGCCAGTGGTGTGTAAAATCTTATACTGTGCACAAAAGTGTGCAAAATGTTTGGAAATATATGCAGGACCATTGTCTGTTTTTATTGCTTGTGGCACACCCATAATTGCAAATGCTTGTATAAGGAATTCAGTGACCACTTGGGCTGTCTCTTTTGCTGCTGGTATTGCAAAAGTGAATCCTGAAAAAGTGTCTACCACAACGTGGATAAAAGACAAATGACCAAAAGATTTATAATGGGTCACATCAATTTGCCAAATTTCATTGAGTCTCAAACCACAAGGGTTCTTCCCTGGAGGCAGTGTAGGAGTGTGGAAATGTAGGCAAGCCATACAGGCTTTTACTATGCTCCTAGCTTCCTTTCTTGTTATTCCAAATTGTAATGTAAAGCTCGAGCAATCTGATGATATTTTGAATGAGATTCTTGGAATCCCAAGGACTTAGAGAAAGTTGTAAATGTCTTTGGTCAAGCTGCTCCTGTACTATATCTAATAAGGCCTGAATTTTCTCCTTACCTAAGGGCCACTGTTCTATCCACACTGGTGTATCAGTTTTCCATTGCATACAAACAGGTGAAAGTGTTGGCAGGCCTTCCACAGCAGCCCTGCCTAAAAAACTGAAGTACTCATTTGTAATCCTAATTGTTGTAAAATGTCTCTTCCCCACAGATTGATGGGGATTTTTTCAACTATAAAAGGAGTAAAAAAACAGTTCTCTTTTTGGAGATCAATTGTATAGTTCATCATGGCTCCTCTAGAATTGTCTTGGATCATTGTCATGAACAGAATGACTAAATTTTTCACAATTTGTTATCCATACAGTATTGCCATTAGTACAATATTCTCTTGGTCTCCTCATTTCAATTTGCAACAACAGTGCATATAACTCTTCTGAAAATTGTGAAATAATCCTGCTCAGCATTTCTTATAACATCAATAATCAATCATGATCATATAGCAAAACTTGTTCAGCCTTTTTTCACAGCTCAACCAATAGCTCATTTGTCCCAATTTTTCAAGTACTCCCTTAGAGTACTTGTCATTTTCCTTTTCTGTCATGTTAACCAATCTGAAAGGTGTGAAGTGGTATCTCAGAGATGTTTAAATTTGCATTTCTCTAATAGTGCATTTTTTCTATGACTTTTGATTGTTTTGATTTTTTCTGAAAACTGCCTGTTCATATATTTTCATCTTTTATAGACTGGAAAATTTTTATATGTTTGGCTCAGTTCCCTATATATTTAAGAGAAGGCTTTATCAGAGAAAATTGCTATAAAATTTTCCACTCAGTTTCTTACTTTCTTCCTAATCTTGCCTGCATTGGCTGCATTGACCATATAACCAACATTGTCCATTTTACTTCCTTTGATACCCTCTATCTCTTCTTTAGTTATAATTCTTCCATTATTTATAGAACTGACAGACACTTTTTTCTCAGATGTCCCAATATATGATAGCACCATTTATATTTAAATCATTTATCCATTTTGGCCTTACATGGTATGTATATGATGTGAGATGTTGATCTATGTCAAATTTCTGTCAACCTGCTTTCAAATTTTCTTAACATCTTTTGGTCATCGGGGAATTCTTAGCCCCAAAAGATTAGAACTTTGACTTTATCAAATAGTTGATTGCTATGATTATTTGCTACTGGTTTGTGTGTGTGTGTGTGTGTGTGAGTGTGTGTGTGTGTGTGTGTGTATCTAATCTATTGCACTGATCCACTCTCTATTTCTTAACCAGTAACAGATTATTTTGATGATTACTGCTTCATAATATACTAGATTATTTTTCTTCATTTAAAAAATAATTCCCTTAATATTCATGACTTTTTTTTCTTTCAGATAATTTTGTTATTTTTATTAACTCTCTAAAATTTTTTTTGATGGTTTGATTGGTGTGGCATTGCATAAGTAAATAAAATTAAGTAGAACTGTCATTTCTCTTATATCTATTTGGCCTCTATCCATGAGCAATTAATATTTCTCCATTTAGTTAGAGCTCTCTTTATCTGGATGAAAAAGCATTCTGTAACTGCATTCATATAATCCCTGGGTTTCTCTTGGCAGCTAGATGCTCAAATATTTTATTTTTTCTGCAGTTTTTTGCTTATTCCTTTTAATTAGGACTGTTCTTGCTTTTGTTTTAAAATCACAATTGTTACTCCTGCTTTTTTACATCATATGAAACTTAATAAATTTTATTCAAGTCCATTATTTCAATTCTGTTATGTCTTTCTGTTTCCACTGTAGTTTTTCTAAACAATATATTGTTGGATTCTGGTTAATTCATTCTGCTATCCACTTCAGTGTTATGGATGAGTTCATCCTATTCATATTCACAATTATGATTACTAACTGTGATTTCCCTCCGTTCTATTTTCTTCTGTCATCCCTTTTTTCTCTCTTCTTATCCTGTCCTTCTTTAAAAAGATGTTTTGCCTTTAATCATTCCTTCCTTTTATCCAATATTCCTTTTGTCACTTTCCTTTTGCCTTGTCTATGCCTCTCACCCCACTTTCCTTTTGAGTAACAAAGATTTCTATTACCAATTGACTATGCGTATATATTTTCCATCTTTGAACCAGTTTAGATATGAATGAGATTCAGGCCTTGCCTACATACCACTTTCTCCCTTTAATGTCAAAGCTCCTCTGTGGAAAACTCCTTTATGTGAATTTTTCTTTTCATTCTTCTTCTTCCTTTTCATTTTTTATTCTATCCCAAATACAATCAACACCATTTCCTGAACTCTTCCCAAATAGTTTCCTCCTAAGTTCTCTAAAAATGATAATGTTCTTAAATGTTATATCTTTCCATATACAAAGGAAAAGAGTTTATTTTTATTGAATCCCTTATGATTTCTCTTTCCTGTTCTTTTTTCTATGCTTTTCTTGAGTCATATTTGAGAATCAAATTTTCTCTGAAGCTCTGGCCGTTTCATCAAGAACATTAAAAAAATCTTCTATTTCATTAAATATCCATTTTTTCTCTTCAAGGATTATATGAACTTTTGCTGGGTAGGTGGCTGCTTGTGTGATCCTGAATCTGGCTTCGCAGAATTTGAACATTTTCTTTCTGACTGCTTGTAATATTTTTTCTTTGCCTTGGAACTCTGGAATTTGACTATAATATTCCTGGGTATTTTCATTTGGAAACTCTATAAGGTAATGATCAGTGTATTCTTTCAACTTCTATTTTTATCTTTGGTTTTAGGATATCAGAACAGTTTCCCTTGATAATATCTTAAACTGTGATGTCTAGGCTTTTTCTATGTTTATGGCTTTCACATAATCCAATAATTCTTAATTCATCTCCCCTTGATTTATTTTGTAAGTCAATTGCTTTTACAATGAAATATTTCACAGTTTCTTTTCATTTTATTGTTTCTTTATGTTTGCAGGAGTTACTAACTTCTACATGCCCAATTGTATATATATTTTTTAAATCATTAATTTCAGAGAAAATTTTACTTCTTTTTTTCTCTTAAGCCAATTTTGCTTTTGAAGGAGTTATTCTCATCACCAAATTTTTGTACCTCTTTCTTCACTTGTCATATTGTTGTAAAGTGTTTTCCAATGAAATAACTCAAATTAATTCAACTAGGTCAGTGATGAAGAGAACCATCTACATCCAGAGCAAGAACCATGGGAACTGAGTGTGGACCACAACATAGCATTCTCACTTTCTCTGTGATTGTTTCCTTTCATTTTGTTTTCTTTCTCAGTTTTTTCCTTTATCTGATTTTTCTTGTGCAGCAAGATAACTGTATAAATATGTATACATACATTGGATTTAACATACATTTTTAACATATTTAACATGTATTGGAATACCTGCCATCTAGGGGAGGGAGAGGGGGGAAGGAGAGGAAAATTTGATACAAAACGTTTTTCAAGGGTCAATGTTGAAAAACCACCCATGCTGAGACAATAAGAATCAGTCAAGCAAAACCAAAAATATGAAAAAAAATGGAAAATACATAATTGAGAAAACAACCGACCTGGAAAATAGATCTAAGAGAGATAATCTAAGGATTATTGGACTCCCTGAAATACATAATAAAAAAAGAGCCTAGACACTATCTTTCAAGAAATCATCAGAGAATTGCCAGGATATCATATAAACAGAAGGTAAAATGACCATTGACAGAATTCACAAAATACCTCCTGAAAGAGACCCCAAAATTAAAACCCCAAGGAGGGGGTGAAGCGAAGATAGCAGAGAAGACACATGCATCATTCTAAGCTTCCCTTCTACCCTCACTACTAATTACCAAATTCAGCCTCAGAAATAGTGCTTGACTGGTAAAATCCATGAATACTAGGAATACAACAGATTATCAACTGAAGATAATCTGGAAGATCTCCAGAAAAGGTTTGTCCTGATTGGCGCAAACAGGCCAGCACAGACAGGTAGGCAGAACCAGAGGCTAGCACACTGAGCAGACTGGGGTGTGGGCAGTCCCCCAGGTGGAAAATTTGCAGGGAGGACTCTACCACAGGTTGGCTCCTCTGCTTTAGTTGCAAAGCAGTAGATCAGCAGAGAAGTTAAAGCCAAAGGTAGAGTGCACTCCAAAAAAACGCCAGAATCTAACAGTATCTGGCTACACTCACCCAACACCAGAAATGACTCAGCACAAACCACAGCACAGTTGTGCAGTCCTATTCTGTAGCACAAGGCTTTTGCCCAGGGCAGTCACAAATCTGCACAAGGGCAGGGGGGTCCTGCCCAGGGCAATAGAATTTCCGCAACATGGCTGCGCTTCCTAGGGCAGAAACACTTCCAGTGCTGGGTTCTTCCCAGAATAGCCACTGATCCACAAAATGGGGTTCTGCCCAAGGCAGTGATATTTTTGCTATTCAGTCATTAGTCCCTAGGCAGCAGATAATCCTCACATCAGCTGCTCTTCCCAGGGCAGTGACACTTCCACGGTGCAGGGTTTTTTCCCAGGGCATTTCCACAGCTTGGCTGCTCATAGCAGCCTGTTTGCAGGACAGATACTATCCATATATCTATCCCTCTTCTGCAGAAGAAGCTGGTAATCTCAATTGTCCTAAAGGCAGACCCTAAGGGCTTTTTTAAAAAATGAGTAAAAAAGTCAAGTGAACGCTAACTCTTGATAGCTTCTATACAGAAAGATAGGAGGCTTTCAACCCCGAGGAGACTAATAGCAGACAGTCCCCAGCCAAAACCCCAAAGGGGGATGTAATCTGGTCCCCCTCATGCAAAGCTCTCCTAGAAGAAATTATAAAAGATCTTAAAAGAGAGCTAGAAGAAAAAAGGGGAAAGGAAAGAGAAGCTCTGCAAGAGAGTACAGAAAAGGCATGTAATTCACTTCAAGAAAAATTTGATAAAGTGGAAAAAGAAAAGAACTCCCTGAAATGTTAACTGGAAAAGGTAAAGAATTCCCAGGGAGTGCAGGGAAACAGAATTTGTGAATTGGAAAAGGTAAAGAACTTCCAGGAAAGTAGGATTTGTGAACTGGAAAAAGAAAATAGCTCACTAAAAATAGTGAAATGGAAAAAAAATATTCTATAAAGCAAAGCAATTCATTTAAAACTCAATTGGACATATACAAAAAAGAAGTAAAAAAAAGCCAATAAAAAATAACATTAAAAATGAAAACTGAACAAATAGAAATGAATGATTTGTTTAGACATCAAGAATCAGTCAAGCAAAACCAAAAAAAAAAAAAAAAAAAAAAGAAAGAAAGAAAAATAGAAAAAAAAAAGTGTTCAATATTTTCTTGGAAAAAGAGACCTAGAAAATAGAGCTAGCAGAGATAATTTGAGGATTACTGGCTCTACTGAAAATTATGATGAAAAAAAGAGCCTACACACTATTTTACAGGACATCATCAAAGAGAACTGCTGAGAGGTAATAGAATCACAAGGAAAAATAGGCATTGAAAGACTTCATCAAACACATTTTGAAAGAGACCCTAAAATAAAAACTCCAAGGAATATTCTTATTAAATTTCAGAAATATCAGAATAAGGAAAAAATATTACAAACAGCCAGAAAAAAAAACATTTAAATACCCAGGAACCACAATAAGGATCACTCAGGATCTAGTTGCTTCCACATTAAAGGACAAAGGGCCTGGAATGTTGTATTCCAAAAGGCAAAAGAACCTGGAATGCAGCCAAGAAAAAAACTACATAGCTAAGCTGAGCATTTTCTTCCAGGGAAGAAGATGGACATTTAATGAAACAAGTGAATTCCATTTGTTTCTAATGAAAAAAACAGAGCTAAACAAAAAATTTGACTTCTAACTATAAGACTCAAGAGAAGTAGAAAAAGATAAAAAGAACTCTTGAGAACTGTATTTCTGTTATAGACATACATAAAGAGTGCATGTATAATTTGATTTTACAGATATAATATAAAAAAGGAAAGTAGAAATGGAATGGGGATAGTATCAGAAGAAGGGAAAAGGGGAGATAAAAAAGAGGGAAACTACATCCCATGAAGAGGCAAAGGAAACCTATCATATCTGAGGGAATTTAGGGAGAGGGAGGGATATTATGTGAATCTTACTCTCATCAGATTTGGCTCAAAGAGAAAATAACTGAATATTTGGTTTATAGAGAAACTTCTCTCACCTCATTAAAAAGTGGGAGAGGAAAAGAGAAAAGGAAAAGAGTAATAAGGGAAATGTATAAGAAAGAGGAAGGGATTCAAAAAGGGTGGGAGGGATTCTAAACAGGGAGGGCTGTGTGAAGCAAGTGATGCCCATAAGTTTAATTCTGGGGAGAGGGGTAAGGGAGGCAAGGAAAAGGAAAACATAATCTGGGGATAATAAGATGGCAGAAAATACAGAATTAGTCATTTTAACTGTAAATGTGAATGGGATGAATTCTCCCATAAAGCAGAGGTGGATAGTAGACTGGATCAAAAGCCAGAACCCTAAAATATGCTACAGGAAACAAATTTAAAGCAGGAAGATACATATGGAGTAAAGATAAAGGGCTGGAGCAGAATCTATTATGTTTCAGATGAAGTCAGAAAAGCAGGGGTAGCCATCCCTATCTCAGATCAAGCAAAAGCAAAAATTGATCTAATTAAAAGAGATAAGGAAGGAAACTATAACTTACTAAAGGGTAGCATAGACAATGAAGCAATATCAATACTAAACATATATGCACCAAATGGTATAACATCTAACTTCCTAAGGGAGAAGTTAAGAGAGTTGCAAGAAGAAATAGACAGCAAAATTATAATAGTGGGAGATCTCAATCTTGCACTCTCAGAACTAGATAAATCAAACCACAAAATAAATTTTAAAAATAAGTCAAAGAGATAAATAGAATATTAGAAAAATTAGGTATGAGAGATCTTTAGAGAAAACTGAATGGAGAAAGAAAGGAGTATACTTTCTTCTCAGCAGGTCATAGAACCTATACAAAAAATGACCATATATTAGGACATAAGGACCTCAAAATTAAATGCAGAAAGGCAGAAATAATAAATGCATTCTTTTCACTTCACAATGCAATAAAAACTACATTCAACAAAAAACTAGGGGTAAAAAGACCAAAAAATAATTGAAAACTAAATAATCTTATCCTAAAGAATGAATGGGAAAAACAGCAGATCATAAACATAATTAATAATTTCATCCAAGAGAATGACAACGATGAGACAACATACCAAAATTTGTGGGTGATAAGACAAAATTTTATTATCTCTAGCTGCTTACTTGAATAAAATAGAGAAAGAGAAGATCAGTGAATTGGGCTTGCAACTTAAAAAGCTAGAAAAAGACCAAATTAAAAACCCCCAATCAAATACTAAACTTGAAATTATAAAATTAAAAGGAGAAATTGATAAAATTGAAAGTAAGAAAAACTATTGAATTAATAAATAAAACTAAAAATTGGTTTTATGAAAAAAACAATAAATAGATAAATCTTTGGTAAATCTGATTAGAAAAAGGAAAGAGGAAAATCAAATTGTTAGTCTCAAAAATGAAAAGGGAGACGTATCCACCAATGAAGAGGAATTCAGAGCAATTATCAGGAGTTACTTTGCCCAATGTTATGACAATAAATTTGACAATCTAAGTGAAATGGAGGAATACCTACAAAAATATAGATTGCCCAGATTAACAGAAGAGGAAATAAATTATTTAAATAGTGCCATTTTAGAAATAGAAATAGAACAAGCTATTAATCAACTCTCTATGAACAAATCCCCAGGACTAGATGAATTTGCATGTGAATTCTACCAAACATTTAAAGAACAGTTAACTCCAATACTATGTAAACTATTTGAAAAAATAGGGAATGAAGGACTCCAAATTCCTTTTATGACACAGATATGGCACTGCCTAAACCAGGTAGGATGAAAACAGAGAAAGAAAATTACAGACCAATTCCCCTAATGAATATTGATACAAAAATCTTAAAAATATATTAGCAAAGAGATTACAGATAATCATCCCCAGGATAATACAACAAGACCAAGTAGGATTTATATCAGGAATGCAGGGCTGGTTCAATATTAGGGAAGCTAGTAGTATAATTGACTACATCAATAACCAAATTAGCAAAAACCATATGATTATCTCAATAGGTGCAGAACAAGCATTTGATAAAATCCAACACCCATTCCTATTAAAAACACTATAGAGTACATAAATAAATGGACTTTTCCTTAAAATAGTAGCATCTATTTAAAATCATGAGCAAGCATCATATGTAATGGGGATAAACTAGAACCATTCCCAAGAAGATCAGGGGTGAAACAAGGTTGCCTACTATCATACTTGCTATTCAAATTGTATTAGAAATACTAGCCCTGGCAATAAGAGAAGAAAAAGAGATTGAAGGAATTAGAGTAGGTAATGAGGAAACCAAATTATCACTCTTTACAAATGATATGATGGTATGCTTAGAGAACCCCAGAGAATCAACCTAAAAGCTATTAGAAATAATCCAAACTTTAGCAGACTTGCAGGATACAAAATAAGTCCATATAAATCATCAGCATTATGGCTAAGAAATAGAGAAGCTGATAGGTTAAGTTCACAAAACAAAATAGCCAATGACTATAATAATTTGCTATTTGACAAACCCAAATGCCTTTTGAGATAAAGATTCACTATTTGACAAAAACTCCTGGGAAAACTGGAAACTAGTATGGCAGAAAGTAGGCAAAGACCCACACCTAACACCATGTACCAATATAAGGTGGAAATGGGTTCATGATCTAGACATAAAGAATGATATTATAAACAAATTAGAAGAACATAGGATAGTTTACCTCTCAGATTTGTGGAGGAGGAAGAGATTTTTGACCAAAGAAGAACTAGAGATCATTATTGATCATAATAGATAATTTTGATTATATTAAGTTAAAATGTTTTTGTAAACAAAACTAATGCAGACAAGATTGGAAGAGAAGCAATATAATGGGAAAACATTTTTACATTCAAAGATTCTAACGAAGGCCTCATTTTCAAAATATATAGAGAATTGACTCTAATTTATAAGAAATCAAGCCATTGTTTTATTGATAAATGGTCAAAGGATATGAACAGACAATTTTTAGATGAAGAAATTTGAACTATTTGCAGCCACATGAAAAGGTGCTCCAAATCAGTATTGATCAGAGAAATGCAAATTAAGACAACTCTTACATACCACTACGTACCTATCAGATTGGCTAAGATGACAGGAAAAGATAATAATGAATGTTGGAGGGGATGTGGGAAAACTAGGACACTGATGCATTGTGGGTAGTACTGTGAATGCATCCAACCATTCAGGAAAGCAATTTCTAAGTATGCTCAAAAAGTTATCACACTGTCCATACCCTTTGATCCAGCAGTGTTACTACTAGGCTTATATCCCAAAGAGATCTTAAAGGAGGGAAAGGGACCCACATGTGCAAAAATGTTTGAGGCAGCCCTTTTTGTAATGGCTAGAAACTGGAAATTGAGTGGATGCCCATCAGTTGGAGAATGGCTGAGTAAATTATGGTATATGAATGTTATGGAATATTATTGTTATGTAAGAAATGACCAGCCTGGAGAGACTTACATGAATTAATGCTAAGTGAAATGAGCAGAACCAGGAGATCATGGCAACAAGAAGACTATACGATGATCAGTTCTGATAGACATGGCTCCCTTCAACATTAAGATGATTCAAACAAGTTCAACTTGTGCAGTGATGAAGAGACCATCTACACCCAGAGAGAGAACCGTGGGAACAACATGTGGACCACAACTTAGCATTCTCATTCTCTGTGTTGTTATTTGCTTTCATTGTGTTTTCTTTCTCAGTTTTTCTTTTTCTTCCTTCTTGATCTGATTTTCTTGCTCAACCAGACAATTATATAAATATGTATACATATATTGGATTTAAAATGCATTTCAACATATTTAAGATGTATTGAACTACCTCCCAGCTAGGGGAGGGGGTGAGGGAAAGGGGGGGGGGGAAATTTGCAACAAAAGGTTATGCAAAGGTCAATGTTGGAAAAATTACTCATGCATATGTTTTATAAATAAAAAGCTTTAATAAAATTTTAAAAAATACACATGTATATGTTTTGTAAGTAAAAAGCTTTAATAAAAAGTAACAATAAATATATAAATGAATGAAACAAAAGGTATTGTTTTCTTCATTTTTTATGGTTTGTTTACCAAGATGTTAATTGGCTTTTCATAATTTTCTTCTTTTGCTTCCCATTCTTTACCAGTTTTTCTTCTACAACTCTCATTTAATTTAAAAAATTAGCACTTAAATTGATTATGTCATTGTCCAGCCCAATATTATATAAATTCTGTCTTTCCTCCTAGCAAGTTAAGCTTTCTATTTTTAGGAGGATGGGGAGGAGATTATTTCCATTTGCAAATATCATTTTCCTCATTGTGAGATTAATTAAACTTCTGTTTGTGTCCTGACTCTCCTGTCTCTGGCCTGCAAGCCAAGATTAGAGACCAATGATGGGAAAAAATTGATTTAAACTACAGGCTTGTTTTGATTTGATTTTTCTTCTGCAGCAAGATAATTGTATAAATATGTATGCATATATTGGAATTAATATATATTTCTACCATGTTTAAAAATATGTTGGACCATTTGCCATGTAGGGGAGGAAGTAGAGGGAAGGGGGGGAAATTGGAACACAAGGTTTTACAAGGGTTAATGTTGAAGAATTATCCATGCATATGTTTTGAAAAATAAAAAGGTTTAATAGAAATATACTACAGGCTTATGGGGATTAGATGAGATATAGCTAAAGTTCTGGAAAGCAATTCTTTTGAATAGATCCTATAATCACTTTTTTCCTAAAGATCTTATTAGCACCCACATAATTTTCATACTTATAGGATAAGGGCCTAGATGACCTCCTAGAGTTGCTACTAGTTTCATGATGTTGTAATGAATTCAGCATTATCTGCCTGATCAGCTCCTGGTAGAAAAGAGAGCTGGTTTTAATTCCAGTTGGCAAAGGTATATTGCTGTCTGTCTTGGGGCAAAACTCTTATGACACAACTAATGTCCTGGGGGTAAACCAGGAACAAGGCTTATATCTCTAGGGCAAGAGAGTACATCATTTCAATATTGTTATGCCTTTCTCTCCAGTGACTGGCTTATTCCCTAGCTTTAACTTAAGGAACCACAAATCCACTTTTCATATTTCCATATTAATAAATTTATATTTGACTTGAATGATGAGTCTGTGCCCATCACCCAAAATCTTTGCCAAAAAAGAATGAAATGAAAATATTGTATGTCAGAAACTATATTTTTAAAGGCAAAGGATACCTCTCTGAGTGTTTCTCTCTCTTTGTCTATCTATCCATCTGTCTGTCTGTCTCTCTTTCTATCACACACATACACACACACACACACACACACACTATCTCTGTCTCTAAATGTGCGTGCATATACAAATAGATATTTATTAACTGTGTTTAAAAAAAAATCCAGGCAACTCAAACCATTTTAACAAAAAAAAAATCATTTGCCTCAGGCCCCACAGCCTATATGCCACATTTCCACCCCTTTATGACTTTTAAAAGCTGCATTATCCATTTTTGGAAAGACTAACCTTCCTTTGCAAACTTTAATTTCATAATAATGGCCATGGGCATATAAATATACTACAGTGGCCTCAGTGGGTAGTCTGGCACTGGGTCTTTGAGTTTCCAAATAAATTAAATATTCATGAAAAAAGTTAGGAGAAAACTAATGTTGTTATGTTACAATAATGGGAGCATATTTAGGCAGAGTGATGCTCTGTGGCTACTGCACAGAATAGTCCCCTATCTTTATATTGCCTTGTTAAATGACGTGATAATATGGAGGAAGAGGAAGCTCACCTTCCCCTCAAAAAAAAAAAAATCCTACTTTGTGCATGAACAGTATAATACACAGAGAGTGTCAAGAAGGAACTTTCTTAACTCTGAAAATGTTGCTATGAACATAGTTTTAGTGCTGCCTGGAGTGAAAAGAATTTTTTTAGAATACTATTTTCTGGAGACAGGAGAACTTGGCTTTCTCTCTCTTTTGAATTTAATCTTGATGAGCTAAAATTCTTTTCTCAGCTCTGGAAAAAAAGGTATGATTTTTAAAAAGGAAAGAAACAATGTTAGATCTGTAAAATCTACCTTCTTTAACTTCATCTCTAAAGTAGTTGAGGAACCACTTGTGGACATGTTGAAGCAGAAATTAGTTTAACTAAGGAGTCCTGATGGTTCTCCTAAACTAGTGATAGCATGTCAGTCAATAAGCATTTATTAAGTACCTATTATGTACCTGTACTAAATTCTGAGAATATAAAAAAGTTTTAAAGACAGATAGTTCCTATCTTCAAGAAACTCCTGATTTAATAGGGGAGACGGTAGAAGAACAAATGTATACAAACACACTATATACAAGATAAATAGGAAATAATCAGTAGAGGGAAGGGACTAGAATTAAGAGCAATTAGGAAAACTTTGCTATAAAATATGTGATTTTATCTGGATTTTGAAGGAATCCAGGGCAGCCAGAGATGAGAAGGGAGGAGTATTTCAAGCATAAAGAACAGTCAGAAAAAATGTCCTAAAGCCAAGAGATATAATGTCTTCTTTGTCACTGACTTGGAAAGTACATGGAGGTGGGAGGGTTATAAGGTGTAAGAAGACAGAACAAGGAGATAAGGTGGGTAAGTAGGGCTTCAATGCCAAAGAGGATTTTGTAGTTAATCCTGGAGATGATAGGGAACTACTGGAGTTTATTAAGTGGGAGAGTAGCATGGTCAGACATGAACTTCAGAAAAATCACTTTGGTGACTAAATTGAGAATAGCCTGGAGTGATAAAATGCTTTCAGCAAGTATACTGACCAGGAGACTTTTGCAAGCATCCAACAAGCTATTGAAATAGTCCAGGAGGGAGGAGATGGAGGCTTGCCCTAGAATAGTGACAGTATCAGAGAAATAAAGGAAGGTAGAGGTACATCTGAAAGATGTTACAAAGGTAAAATTGACAGGCCATGGCAACAGATTGGATATAAGGGAGAGTCAAGAATCATTACTGACAACTGGGTTGCAAGCTTGAGAGTTTGGAAGTAGAGAGAGTTTATGGGGAAAGATAATGAATTCCATTTTGGAAATGTGGAATTTAAGGTGTCTGTTATACATCCAGCTTAAGAAGTCTGAAGGGTAGTTAATTATGTCAGTCTGGAGGTCAATATAGAGGTTAGAGATGGATAAGTAGATTTGAGAATCATCAATATAGAAACAGTAATTAAATCCATGGGAAATGATGAGGTAACCAAGTGATGTACTATAAAGGGAGAAGAAAAGACAGGAAGTCTAATTTCTTCTAATTTCTAACAAATTACCAGGGCATCTAAGTAGTACAGTGGATAGAGTGGAAAACCTGAGTTCGAATCTGACTTCAGACACTTAATACGCCCTAGCTGTATGACCCTGGGCAAGTCACTTAACCCCAATTTCCTCAGCAAACAAACAAATGAATGAGTGAATGAATGAATGAATTACCCACCAGGAACAGCAACAGCAACAGGGCCATGAGCTCATGAGATCTATATGTCAGTTTTAGGATGGGAGGGCTTGAGGTCTCTTTTTCCACCTAGAGGCAATGGCCACTGGGAGAGAGAGATGATTTTAGCTCATTAAAGACCTTATGAATTTTTTTTTGACTCAGTAGTCAACCAAAAGGTCTTTTCTTCCCTACTTTCCTACTTCCCTGAGCCCAGAGAACAGCCTCTGAAAACAGCAAACTAGAAAGTAATCCCATGCATTATTTATTCCTGAAAGCATGCTCACCAAGTATTCATATGCTCCCAAGACTGAGCCTTCATTGGCCAGTCCCCTGTTGCACTCACAGTTCCTGAATATGAAACAATGGACTCAATTATCTTTTACTTACACAGTATGTATTTGGCTTGTACATAACTATTTTCACATTTTCCACCACATTAAAAAGTAAGCTCCTTGAAAGTAGGAACTGGACATTTTTTTCTTTGTATCCCTAAAATCTAGTATAGTACCTTAATAAATGCTTTTTTACTAAGTGACTGACCGAATAAATGAGTGTTAAACAGGTCTTTTCTATATCCTGGTCTTCTATTTATAGGACATCCTCTTATTGTAATCATACTCGATTTTCAGTCCAGCTTTTAAAGCTGATAACTTTTATCCCTCTGATCCATGGCTTCTAATATAAAAGAAAAACATCAAAGGTAATGGGAGTAGGTTAGTAGTTTGTCTCTCTAGAATTGATAGCATATGGACTTACATAGTAGTTTTCCTTACATAATGGTCAAACTGTGACTAAACTGTGACTGAAAAATAAGTCCTTTCTGTTTTGCCTATATCACTTATGTTCACCAAGTACCACGAATTACTCTCCATGATCTGCCTTCCAATCTGTATTTATTATTTGCTCAAGGTCATGTCCTGTTTAGAGAGAAACTGGTGGGAAAAGTTTGGAATCTGTAGATATATCCGCAGGGTGCAGATACTGTTAAAGTCCAGTTCTCTTATTAGATTGTGACCTGGAGTGAGCCGCTTAACTGTTTATTTATTGTTTATTTATTTATTGTTTCCCTTATCTTTGACCATTTCCACTCTTCTCAGAAGTTGAGCATAAACCCTGGCTCACCCACCCTTAAAGGTGTTTTTCATCTTTATTTTGCTGTGAACCATGCTGCCATACAATTTGTGTGTCCTTAATAATGCCCTTCTATGTATTTTTTCTCTATTAAAATATAAACTCCTCGAGGGTCAAAAACTATCTTGCTTCCTTGTATTTGTATCCCAAACACTTAATATAATGCCTAGACATAGAAAAACTGACCTATACCTCTTCATGTATGTTTTTTCAACATATGTGTTCCTTATAACCTCCAAGACCTTAATTGTTTATGTTCTTTCCACTTTCTCCTTCCGTATGTGATAGCATAGCTATATATACTGTTAAATTAGCTGCATCCTAGACAGTTAAATGGTTCTATGAAGAAAGTGAAAAATTTGAAAACAGAAAGGTCTAAATTAAAATCTTATCTCAGGTAATTACTCAGCTGTGTATCTATCTATCTGTCAATCTGTCTATCTCTAATATGCCTTTATATACATATATTTATATGGAAACATAAATATATACATAGCATATATACAAAGCATACATACAAAGGAGAAATGGAGAGAGGCATAGAGACAGAAACAGAGACAGAAACAAGACAATGGAGAGAGACACAAATGTACATATTATATATATATGTGTGTGTGTATATATATATAATTTTTTTAACTCTGTATCTGCCTCAGTTTCTCCATATGTAAAATAGTAATAAAATTACTCTGTTGTTATGAAGATTGAATACAATGATATAAATAAAAACCTTTTCAAATCTTGACATTATAAAAATATTATTGATTGCTTAGCAGTCATTGTCTTTAAAAAGTTCATCAATAAAATGTTATAAACTTGAGTACCTTTCTTGGCAGCTCACATATGTGGGGGTTCAGTCAATGGCATAAATGAAAGTGTCAAATAAATGTAAAATATAATTTTAGATTGGCAGAGATCGGGGGGAAGCATTCCATGAAGATGTCCAATTATGAGTAGAAGAGTGCTATTGAGAGATGATGACTTATGTCAAGGCCAGCAAGAAGAGCATCTTGGCTTGAGGGAAGACCCATGAGAAAAAAATCTTGGAAGGATATGTTGGAGCTTAAAAGTATTATTTTAAAATCAAAGTTCTTTGAAATGTTACAGGTTATTCTTGTTTCTCCAAAGCTATATTTATTGCTCGGAATTCAATAGAGAGCCCCATGCTCTGGCAAACATCTTAGTTACTAATACAAAAAAAATACCTTGGGATTAAGGTGAGCCTTTTTTCATATATCTTTGCTGTTTTGCTCTCTTTCCTAGTTGTGCTTTTTTTTCCTTCTTTGTTCTTGGCTCTGATGCTGAGAAGAACATGTAATGACAGGAGCATAGCTGACCTTCCTGACTGTGCTGCCTTGATGAAAAATCCCCTGATATCTGCCCTTTAAAAATGTTCTCCTTCCTCCGATCCTTTTTAAAAGGCATTTTAACTGTAGTATCTGCTTTATTTGTTAGTTTTGTATTTAGAACACATGGCTTGGGGTTAATGAATTCATTTCAATAAAATCCATCAATAAATCAAACCTATTAGACACTTTATTCAATCAATATAGATTTCTACAAGGTCTGCTATACTGCAAACATTATTTTAGCGCTGAGAATACAAATGCAAATAATAAGTCAATTAGTCTTCTCAATATTCTAAAAAAGAGATAATACAAATAAATGTAAAATGTGAAATAAATACCAGATAATTAGAAAAATGCTAATTTGGGAGGGAAGGTGTTAGCAGTTGGTTGAATTAAGAGAGATTTATTAAAAAGGAACATTTGAGCTACATTTTGAAAGAAAAATAGAGACAAATAGGGAATACAAAAGCCTGGAGAAGGGAAGTGGAGTCCTATATTTGAAGAAAACAAAAAAGGTCATTTTTTTTAAGATTTAAGAATGCATGACTGAATTGGAAACATTTAATTACACCAAAAAAGGAAACAAAATCAAATTCTTAGTACAAAAAATGAAAAAGATGAACTTTCCACTAATGAAGAGAAAGTTGGAGCAATAATTAGGAACTATTTTGCCCAACTCTATGCCAATAAATATGATAATCGAAGTGAAATGGTTGGATATTTATAAAAAATATAGATTGCCAAGATTAAGAGGAGGAAATTATTTAAATAGCCTCATTTCAGAAAAAGAAATTAAACAAGCTATTAATAAACTCCCTAAGAAAAATCTCCAGGGCTAGATGGATTTACATGTGAATTCTACCAAACATTTAAAGAACAATTAATAACAATATTATGCAAATTCTTTGGAAAATAGGGAAATAAGGAATTCTACCAAATTCTTTTTATGACACAGACATGGTGCTGATACCTAAATCAGGTAGGGTCAAAACAGAGAAAGAAAATTATAGACCAATTTCCCTAATGAATATTGATGCAAAAATCATAAATAAAATATTAGCAAAGAGATTACATCAAGTTGTCCCCAGGTTAATACACCATAACCAAGTAGGATTTATATCAGGAATGCAGAGCTGATTCAATATTAGGAAAATCATTAGCATAGACTATATCAATAACCAAACTAACAAAAATCAAATGATTATCTCAATAAATGCAGAAAATGCATTTGATAAAAGCCGACACTAATTCCTTCTCTTCTTCCTCCTCTTCTTCTTTATTCTCCTTCCCCTACTTCTCCTCCTCTTCCTTTTTCTCCCTTTTCTCCTCTTCCAAAAGTATTGTTTTTATACATCAGCTCTCCCCTGTTGCTCTTGCATTTTTACCAGGAGGTAATAAGTGCTGTCATGCATCTGGTATCATTCTCTTGTATCATTCTCTGGTATCATTCTCAAACTGAAATGAGGGTACCCTTAACAAATGCAAGAAGAAAAAAAAGGTGGAGAGTCAACAATGATTTTTTTCCCTTAATGCACAGAGAAACAATGAAAGCATATAAGTAAACAGAAATGGGGCAACATTGATACTAACTTAATAGATATCACATATATTTGTTTTTAAATGTACTTAATAGAAATTCAGTATTTTATACAATCTTCTACTTGGCTTTCTTGAAATGTTTATGTTTGTTAATGACCATGTTTATAATAAAAATAATTAAAAACTAACAAAAAAGCAAAGTATTAAAGGGACTGTGACTGACAATTCCAGGTTGCAAAATTAAAAGAGCTATAGCAGCATCCTCTCCTATCTGATCTCTCTTTTCCTTGTCACTTTTTGTTATTCTGAGAATGGGATCTTCAGTCTTTAAAATATCAGTATGGAGATAATCATGTGATTTTTTTAAGCTTCTATTTATTTCCCTTCAGCTAATCTTTTGATTCATATCCTACCTATGTCAGCATAGTCCTGAATAGTCACCCCTTATCCACTCCCACCACACATACACATGTACAAGCACACATTCACATATGAACAAAATTAGCTACTGCTTTCCCAGTTAATTCTCCCCTCTACAAAACCACACAGAGAACTTGACTTCCCTCCATCATCTTCAGCTAGTTAATGATCTCTGTGAGGATGATACATGGTTTTAAATCTCTCCCATTCTGCTTTCTATTTCCTTCATTTTCTCCCAGGGACTAAAGAGAAGCAGAAAGGTATCAAAGTGAATCAAACCAAAGGGTTCTCTGGTGTGCATATAGTTTGCATATAAAAAGGCATATTGTCAACATAACACTGATTTCAAGAGAGGAAAATCCCAACTAAACACAAAGGCAACTTCCAACTAAGAGTGTTTCAGGAGTTCCATCTACTCTCCATCCTCCATCCGTGGATAATTCAGTTCCAGAAGTAGCTGTTCATTGCCTGCCATATACAAAGCAACTAGAGCAATGTGCTTGGAAACTTTCTGGGAAATGTGTCATCATAGAATTCTTCCTACAAGCAATGCTCTTGGGAGAGGTGGCAGCAATAGTGCACCTCAGGCAAAGCTTAATAAAGAATAATCGTAGTTTTAGCCTCAAAGCAAATAAAAATAGAAAATTACATCATTTTCTACCTTTGAAAATTGTGCTATAAATGTGCTATGCATTCTAAAAGAGGCAGCATGACATAAGAGATAGACAATCAGCCGTGGAGTTGGGAAGGCCCAGATTTGTGTTCAGCTTCTGAAAAATACTAGTTATACATTCCTGGAAAAATCATTTAATTTCTCAATGCCCTGGGCTATAGAAAATCTGCTGCTTTGCATTGGTAGTGCTTACTTGCACTAAATGAGATAGAGATGGAACTATTTAGATATGATATGCACAAGTACATATATAACATATCTATACATACATACATATATGAGTTGTGACTTTGGATATATGTATATATACATATGCCTTATACAAATGGTGATATGTATATGTTCTCTCTCTCTTTATATATATATATATATATATATATTTATATGTGACATACACACCTATGCATTTTTATCTGTTTCATATATATACATATATGTATGTAGTTTGGTTAATTAGTTTCATCCAACTCTTCTCAACCCCATTTGGAATCTTCTTGGCAAAGAGACTGGACTGCTTTGCCATTTCTTTTCCCACTCATTTTACACACAGGGAAACTGAGACACACTGTTAATAACTGTCTGAGGCCAGATTTTAACTTAAGTCCTTCTGAGACCAGGGCTGTCACTCTATCCATTGCACTACCTAGTTGCCATGAATGTGTGTGTATGTGTGTGTGTGTGTGTGTGTGTATGATATATAATAGACATATATATATATATATATATGTCTATTATATATCAAATATAAAACTTATAGCTTCTCAGAAGCCCCTACTCTAGGGACCCCTTCTTCTCTTCTGTTGGAAAGGATGGGAGGTGGACATATGAAGCTTCTCCCTGCCTCTAGTCCTTTAAAAGGGCACCTAAGAAATTTTTCTACATTTCCCTAGTAGCTGCTTCCCTGGGCTCCATATATCTAGAAACTCCTTATTCTTCAAAAAGAAATTAATTCCAAAAATATCTCCCACTTTCCTATCCTAGCTGCAGGACTGAATCATTCCCCCATGGGCGTTACTCTTTCACACCTTTTCAGCTTTTATTAGGATTTTCTCTCTTATTAGATTTAGAACTACTTCAGGTGAGGTACTGCCTTGTGTCTTTGTATTTCCTAGTGTTAATCATTAGTCCCTGCCACGGCCCAAACTTGGCATTCCATATTTTGCTTATGTGATCTTATGCAGGTTATCCTTCATTCCTGGAAGGGAATTCCTTCTCACTTCTGACTTTTAGTATCATTTCTCACTTCCTTTGAGACTCAATCTATATGTTGCTTCCTCCAGAAAGCCTTCCCCTGATTGTTCATGAGTTCTCTCCCCTCTTCCTCATGAATATGTGTATTTACAGTTATCTCTCCCTCCCTTCCTCTCTCCCTTCTCCCCTCTGTCTCTGTCTCTGTCTCTATCTCCCTCCTCTCTCTGTCTCTCTTCTCTCTTTTCTCTCTGGCTTTCTCTATTCTCTCTCTCTCCATTTCTCTCTGTGTGTCTCTCTCTATGTATGTATGGGTCTCTGTCTTTCTCACACACACACACATGCACACACATATATGTGCATCAATAGATTGTAAACTCTTCAAACCAAGAACTATTTCATTTTTTTGTCTTTGTCCCCCCAAGTCCGACCCAATGACTTGCACATAGAATATATCTAATAAATGCTTGCTAAGTTAGTGTATTTGAATGTGGGCCAGAAACTTCTTTACCTCTCTCAAGTCCAAGGGAACTCTTGAATACAGCCCTTTTAGTGATTTCTGGGACCCTTTACAGAAAACTGAAATTAGAAGTGAATGGTATTCGAGTGTGGAACTTGGAGTTGAGAAATTCAAATCATACTTCAGATTCCTACTAGTAGCCACTTAAACTCACTGATCTTCAGTTTCTTCATCTGGAAAATGAAGATATTGGATTCATTGATTTCTATTGAGGTTCTCCTGTATCTAAATCTGTACTTCTATAAAAAGCATTCTAAGCAGCTGTTCCAATAGTCAAGATATGTAATAGGCAAGAAGTGGCAAGGGCCTGCCTAAAAAGGTTGACAGTGTCAGAGGGGATGGAAAATCAACAAACATTCTAGTCCAACTGAATAATGTCTTGAAAGCAGGAAAACTCAAAGGGAGATTTCATAGGAGGCAGTGTGGTACTGGATAAAGGCACTAAACTTGGAATCAGAGCACTTAGATTGAAATTTATTCATTTCCAAAGGACTCATAATAGGAAATAATATCTACATTCAGAGAAAAATCTGACTTTTAATTTTTTTAGAGTTTTTTCTTTTGTTGTTTTTTTTCTTATACAACATGACTAATGTGTGAATGTATTACATGATTGCATGTATAGAACCTACTGTGCACTTGTAGTCAATGACATCACCAGCAAATGGGGTGCTCTGGGCTATCTGTAGGGGTTAGATGAGCTCCAGTTGGTCAGTGTCCAGTTTATTAATTTGACGACCTGATTCTATCTTAATACCAGCAATAACTTAATTGACTAGTATTCACTAGTACATTAGCCAGTGCTAAGCATCCTAGAGCATAGCTCCAAGAGCTTTCAAATGTGTTGGACTCCAGACACTGATACTAATGTTTCACTTGTTAGAGTGGGCAATGAGTGCTTCTTGAATCCTGATTACCAAGAAAAAGGACCCAGAGCCCAAGAACTTGTGTATGAAGGCCAAAGGAATTCTCAGATGAGCTGCTACTCCATGAGCCAGATGATGTATACTGTTTCCCAAGACCTTTAAGGCCATTAAAAGGAGAGTGATGATATTAATATGGAACATGCTTCTCTCTGTAAAACACACACTGGATTCTGATGGGCCTAGGGTGAGGAAGCAAAGGTTCCAGCAGTGGGAAATCCAGGAACCCTTGGGAGAGGGCTATTTGGTGGGATGTTTCTTACAAGAGGTGAGGGTGGAGGGAGCAGAAAAGAGAGAGAAAAATCAACAGTAAGCTTAGTCAGATAATAGATAACATTTAGCCATTCCAATCATGATGTCTAGCTAATAAAGAAGGGGGCAAAGCGCAGAGTGGGTTAGGCAATTTTATTTTATTTTTCTAAATGTGCTTTGAAGCCCAATGAAATTCATGGTGAATAATTCATGTTCTCTAGGATCACAGCAAGGCTTTGAGATGCTCTAGGAAAAAGAAGATAGGAGAAGAGAAGAAGTCCACAGGGGTTTGCTGGTTTGAAAACAGTGAGCACATGTCCTACATGCCAATGTTACCAGAATGGGGTGTGGGATCAGCTGGAAAACTGTTCTAAAGATCATTTGGTGATGAATATGACTGGTTTTCTGGAGGTGTTCAACGAGCCTTGCAGATTGTTTTAAGAAATCATTACACCACAAAATTCTCTATAGTCTGTGAAAGTGACTTTACCTCCCTTTTCTCATCCCCCCCTCCTTTCTCCATCCTCCTCCTCACAGCTGTCTCTTGCTTCCATACAATTGGCCTTCCTTTCAGCATCTGAAACTGTATCAGTATGTCTGCGATCCACAGGGATGGTTTAGATATTTTCCCTCAAGGCTTTTAGAGAACTTTTAAATATGGCTCCATGGCATATGATAACCAGATAAAAGAGTATTTTAAAAAAAACAACAAAGGTAGGGAGAGAGAACTGGAGCAACCAGATTTCTACAAAAAATTCTTAGAAGCGTATCAAAAATTCAATACCATCAAAATTTAGTCATGTGGTATGAAGACGATTTGATATATCTAATTAGAAAACATAAACTTGCACAAAATCAACAAAACTTGAGAATTTAGAAGTTCTTCATTTTAGAAATATAAAAGCTAGGACTCTAAGAGTCAAATGACTTATCTACTATAACATAACCAGTTATTGACAAAGTTGAAACTACAATACACAATTCATTTTTTCTGGTCAGTTGATTTGCCATTCATTTTTAAATAATAAATGAAGACATATGCTGGCTTTGCCAGTTACATACTATATATCAAACTATGTTGAAAGGTTAATAATACCAGTTATGATTTCTATAGCACTTTGTTGCACTATCTCCTATTTACTCCTTCCTGCAACAGTCTTGTAAGGTAGATGCTATTACTATGCCTCCATTTTATAGGTGAAATTGAGATTTAAATAATTCAAGTGACTTTCTCAGTATCACACAATTAGTAAATGTCCAAATCAAGATCTGAACTCAAGTCTATCCTTATTGTAAGCTTACTGCTCTGACCACTGCAACATTTGAGTGCATCTAATATAATTCTTGAATTTATGTATTCTGTATATATTCAATAATAAGAAAAACTTCTAAACTAAATACTGAATATAGCTAGAATCTGTCAAAATTTAAAAGTCAACTTATTAACTAAATAATAGCTCCCTCTCAAACTGTTTACCATAACATTCAAAATGATTGAATAAGAATTTTATTTTTTCCCAAGAAACAATCATGAGAATATAAATAAGGTTGTATACCATATTGAAATACTTTGAAAAATTACTTAAACTTTCTAAAACAATTACTCTATCTTTAAAGTGGAGGCAATACCTTTCTATATTAAATACTGGAATTAGGTTACCCTTAAGGATTCTTCTGTAGGACCACAGAATCAAATAATCACAGAATCTTAGCATTGGAAGAGGCTTCAGATGCCTGCTAGTCTCATCTATATAGCTAAATCCCATTATAATCTATTTAAAAAGTGGAAATCTAGTCTTTACTTGAGGGCCTCCAAATGAAGGGTAGGCAATAAGAGGAAGCATTCATTACTTCCAAAGCAGTCCATTCCATCATCAAATAGTTCTAAATATTAGGTTACACTTATCTTAAAACCTAAACTTGTATCTCAACTTTCACCTATCATTCTTAACTATAGAATACTTTCTCTGGATCTAAGGAGACAATTGCATTCCCTCTTCTAGTACCTAACCTTTCTTATACCTAAAGCAATATATCATATGCCTAGTAAGTCATTTCCTCTTCTGGTTGAATATTTAATGTTCCTTCAACTGATCCACATAAAGAAGTATATTTCAAACATCAACTTCATATGTGAAATATGCAGGAGATAGGACTAGAAAGCTGTTTATCTGAAAAGAATGATTAAATTGTAAACATAATTGTAATCAATAATTGATGTGTCTGCCAAGAAAGTCAGTACTATTTTAGGCTGTGTTAAAGAAATATAGTATTGTATCCAGGATTAAGATGGTAATCCTCAAATCTGCTATTCTGGTCACATCAGATTTGAAACATCTGGAATTCTGGGTTCAGTTCTGGGTACATCTGGGTACAGAACATCATTAAGCCACACATGTCTAAAGGCAAGTAATTCATATGATAAAAGGCATTAAATTCATGACATATGCATATTTAAGGATGGAACTAATAATAGCATTAATAACATACTAATAATAGTAAATATTTATACAGTACAATCTGTGCTAGGCACTTTACTAAGCACTATACAAAAATCATCTCATTTGAGCTTCACAACAACTCTGAAAGGTACATCCTATTATTAACTCCATTTTACAGATAAAGTAAGTGATTAATTTGCCTTATCTGGGGCTATACAGGTCATAAGCATCTTAGGCAAGATTTCAAGTCAGAAAGATAGATCTTCCTAACTTCAAGCCCAGAATTCATCCACCACTCAACCGAATTGCTTCAGGAAGACCTGAATTCAAATTTGGCCCTAGATGCTTACCATCTATCTGTGTGACCCTAAGCAATTCAGTTAACCTCTGTCTGCCTCAGTTTCCTCATCTATAAAATGGAGATGATAATTACATGTCCATCCCAGGTTGTTATAAGAACGAAGGAAATACAATCTATAAAACACTTTGCAAACTCGTAAAGTACTATATAAATGCTAAGTTTTATTGTTAGAGAGCTGTAGAAGAAACTTCACAGGCCAGTTATCATGACCTTCTCATTTTATAGAGGAGAAAACTCAGACCCAGAAAGACTCAATTATTTACTCAGTGCTCCATAAATAGTGTCGGAGGCAAGATTTGAATTTGGGTTGTCTGAATCTAGAATCCAGTCAGTTTCCACTATACTGTGCTCACAGAATGACAACACTGGAAGAAGAGGGAAGCATTCATGTAGAGCATTTGGGTGTGAATCAAGAGAAGAAAAATGATAAACGCCCCTAAAGTCAGAAAGAGAAAATAGATAATAAATTCAGGAAAAGTAGCAAACCCAGCTTGCTGTTGTTTTTTATTTATTCTGTACAGAAAAGCCAGCCTCAGATATATATGTTTTGGAGACCTGTCTCCTTGTCTTTCATCCCCTCCATTAGAATTTAGGATAGCCCAGCTCATGAAGGAGAAAACTAGACAGAAGTACAGATGGAGGATGCTGAGTCTCATGTTCTAGACACATTCTCAACAGGAGGAGCAGCAGGAGACTTTCAGCCCATCCCCCAATCAGGGATAAGTTAAACTTGTTGGGGAAGTTTTTGTCAGATGTTATATACCTGATTAAGGTATTTCAGAATCTCCCTTAGGGTCTTTGGTTATCAAGAGAATATACTGACCATCGATTTATTGACTATTAGATAATACAATAAATTGATTATTAATAACTTGGAAATTGTTTCTCAGGGGTTTTGTGACAGATAATATATAGAAAATGGAAGGAAGAGCAGTTAACAGGATAAATATGAAAGGAGTTTGTGCACTTAAATTATCAGAAAGTCAGAAGTGACAAAACGCAGAATGAACTGAGATTCATAAAAAATGCTAAATTTAACAATAATGTTTGTGAAGGTTTTTTTTTTCTTTTGGTTTGTTTTTGATATATTAGAGGTGAGTAGACAATAAATTTAGACATAATACCATTGCTTTGGGTAAATGAAATGAGTGAACAACGACTAGAAGGCAGAATTATTCAACTTTCATTTTCTTCTCTTTTTTCTATTTAATAAAAAAGCATGAAAAACCTAGTTCAAGTCCTACATCTAACACATACCAGTCCTATAACACCATAAAAATCACTTAACTTCTCAGTTAAAAAAATCTTTTAAGACTATAAATTGAAGAGAAAGTATTGATCTTCATTGGAAGAGATAGTTTCTTTACTGGAAAGTTTCCCCTTTACATTAAATTACAACCTCAGTCTATATTCTTTCCCTTCTCTATTAATAATGTTTAGACTGGTGAATAAAAATACATACAAGAAGGTGAATCCCAAGATAGGCAAAAAATGATAAGTAATCACTTAACTTCTCTCAATGAGTTCATGTTACTAGGACTGCATGAAGTAATTACATCTCATTGTACTGGCAGGATCAATAGATATGCTTACCAAGTCACTGTTCGTGATGCTTGAATAATTAAGGTGAACAAGAGAAGTGCTGCAAGCAGAACTAAGAAAAGAACAAATGTCTGAATTTCCAAATAGAAAGTAAATTATTCATCCTATTCATTGTTGTGCTTTACTTCATTGCTAGCACTATTCTAGGACACATTATTAAAGTGTTGGTTTCTGATCACATGGAAACAGAATCTATGAAAATTAAATCTCTCATGGAGAGACTTGCACAAATGATGAAGAACAAAGTGAGCAGAACCAAGAGAGCATTTTAAACAGTAACAGCAATATTGTTATAAAAACAACTTTGAGCAACTAAGTCATTTTGACTATTATAAATACAAAAATTAAAAGTAAAGATAAATGAAGAAAGATATCATTTGCATCCAGAGAAGGAGCTAATAAATAGATGTATAAAATTATTTCACATATGTGTGTGTATATACATACACACATACATACCTATTTGTATCTAATGTCTAGTTATGTATAGGAAGGGGGAGAAAAGAAAAAAGGGAGAAAAAAAGACAAAACTCATGTCCATTTTTTTTAAGCTGAGGAAATTGGGGTTAAGTGACTTGCCCTGGGTCACACAGCTAGCACACGTTAAGTGTCTGAAATCAGATTTGAACTCAGGTCTTCATTTCAGAGCTGGTGCTCTATTCAGTGCACCATCTAGCTGCCCAGCACATTCTGTTTTCAACAGAATCACTAACCTGATTGATAAGGGAATGAATTGCTGTATACTAGGATTTCATCAAGACATTAAAGTGTTATAGCATAATTTAGTGAGAAATGTAGAAAGATTCAAGGTGAACAATGGTACCTTAAAGATGATTTGGAACTAGTTGATCCCAAGGGGATCTTTTAATTGATCAATGTTATTTTGGAAGAAGATCTTTTTAAAAGTTTTTCAGGGATTTCCCCTGGATTTTTATTATTTTTTTTAATTAGTAATTTGAATGAAGGTATAAATAACATGCTTACCAAGTAGGGAGCAGAGTCTCCTACATTGATTAATAGGGTCATAATTCAAAAGATCTTAAAGGTTAGAATATTAAATTAGAATTAATTCAATTTCCCAAGTAAGTATTAAGTGCTTATAAAATACAAAGTGCTATGCTAAGTGCTAAAAAATATCAAAAAGAAGGAAAGGGAAAAAAGTAGGTCTTACCCTTATATACCATATATACAATAGGTAAAAAGGGGATAACAAAGAAAAATTTTGCAGAAAAAGGAGAAGAGGAGCAAAAGTCCCAATTTGTAAGCACAAGTTGCTATCATTTTAGGAGAAACATCATTACCAATGAGAATGATTCAAAAAAGCTTCCCATAGGATGTGACAAAAGAGTTGATCTTTGATACTGAGATTCCTAACAGACATCAGTGAAGAAAGTCATTCTAGGTATGTAGGATACAACTTTACAAAATAATAGAGGTAGAAAATGGGGTAATGAGATTAGAAAAGAACCCTTAGTAGGTCATATTGGCTGTAACATATCACCCATGAAATAAAATCATGTGAAATAATTCTGGAATGATAGGCTGGAATGAGGTTTAGAAAGGATTACCAATTTAAAAGTTGTCCAGGAACTTGGGGGTTTTACTGAGTAGGGTAGCAACTTGGGTAGACTTGAGATTTAGGAGAGAGAAAGAAAATATCAGCTTATTAACTATGTGAAAAATGTATTGAAAAGTAGAGATAATGGAAGCAGGGATACCAACTTGGGTGGCTTTGCAACAGTCTAGAAAAACGGTCTTAAAGGACTAAAACAAAATGTTTTTGGTAGAACTAAAATAGGTTTGGTAGCTTTGTGAGTAGAAAGAAGGGATATTTTTCAGAGAGGTGTGGTGGTGGTGGTAAGATTGATAAGATTGCACAACTATGTATTTGGAAATGAGGAGTGAAACTGTGTGATGGAAAGGAATAATTGTAGAGTTAAAACGTTTTATAGAAGAGATAATTTTAGGGAAGAAGATAAAGACTTTGATTTGGGATATGTTGAGTCTGAGATGCCTGTGTGATATTGAAGTCAAAATTCTTAACAGGCAGCCAGTGATAAAAGACTAAAACTCAGGAGAAAAATAGATATGGGGCTGAACAAAGAGATTAATTTCATAAATCTGCATAGTTCAAGCTCCTAAACTATAAAGAAAAACCCTACTGTAATTGAAAATGGGTGACTATTAGAATATAGAGGTAGCCAGATTTCTGAGGACTATCAAAAGCTAGGTGTAACCCCTGAATAGTAAATGTAGATTTGAGTGACATACCTAATTGACACAGAAAGCATGAGACTGCAAACTCCTAATTTTTATGAATATTAAGGCTATTTACATTGGTATCACTTAATTAGATAAAGCATTTTGTAAAATTACAAGCATTATATAAATTTGAGCTCTTATTGCTGGTTTAATCTCATAGTACAGCAGCCTGGAAGTAGTTCTGTTTTTTTCCCCTGACTTTAAGAAAAAATGGAAAGGGGAATCAGAATATAGTGAGATGAGGAGAGAGGAAAATGGAAGTAAGAAAATTTTCCTCACATAATTAGTGTGCACAAATAGATATCTATGCAAACAAGAGAAGGGAGGAAAAGCAGTTGACACTTAAATTTTACTATTATGTAAACTGGTCAAAAGAAGAAAGAACACATTTGTGCATGCACCCAGAAATATTTTTCACTCAGGGAAACAAAAGGGTAATGGTAGAAGTGGGAAGCGGAAATTAGAAGAAAGGTACATTAAGGAAGGGATTAGTACTGTACAAACAAACTCTAAGAAAGTGCAAACATATTTATAACTTTTTGATACAGCAAAGAATAGGAATCTGAGAAAGTGACCTTAAATATGGAATGGGTAAAGAAGTTGTGACTTATAAATTTGATGGAATAATATTGTGGTAGATTACTCTTAAACATAGCATGGAATAGCAATTAGAGCACTGGCCATGGCACTGAAGCTCTAGATCCTGACTGCTGGCAAATCAAAATCTCTGTGAGTTTCAGTTTCTTTATCCATAAAATGGAGATAAGGAGTCTAGGACTTGTTGGGGAAAAGATATAAAAAACCTTAGAAAAATAGGATCTTTTTTTTTTTAATGACCTCTAGTGTGGGCTCCCTTCTGTGAGAATTGAAAAGGTACTTTAAGGGGAAGTACTGACATTTATCTGAAAAGACATCTTTGGTCCAAGAGTATATTCGTTCAAATTTGCTATTTGAAATAGAAATCCAAAAGATCCCACCTATTAGCAGAGCAAAAACTTATGATGTTAGAGGGTCACTATGACATGATGGAAAGAATTTCATGTCCTCTGACAAACCCTTACAGCTCCCTCTCTTAATCTTAGTTTCTTCATCTGTCAAATAAAAGGGTTAGATTGGGTTCTTAAATATAGAGGTAGAAGAAGTTAAAGAAAATTAAAGATCATGCAGGTAGTCACTGAGAAAGGATTTGAACCCAGGTGATCTGATGACAAAAACCTAGAGTGCTTTTTTCACATGACATGCTCTCTACCTTATATCACCACTAATGTCCTTATCCTGATTCTGAGTGGGATCATTGAAGAGGTGTAATTACCTATGATTTCTCTGAAGAAAATGGTTTATGTGGCTATTGACACGAGTCCTTGAGCAATACAAATCGTGTTATATATAAACAAAATATTGCACCTTCTTTAATATTAGTGAGGAATTGAATGCATTCCTATGGAATCATATATTTTGAGTGTAAGGAACTGAACAGAATTTTTGTTAATACCAGATTGTAAGCTTCTCGGGGGCCAGGACTCTGCTATTTGTCTTTCTGACCTCTCCACAGTACTTTAAACAGAAATAAATCTAACAAATGTATGTTGTATCAATAAGTAAATAGTGAGTTAATTTTCACTTTTTAAATGTGACTTTTAAATCACAATATTCATGTAACATAAAAACTATCCAAATCAGTTGCTAAATATTTGTTCATCTGTACTTTGTGTCAGGTACTGTGGAAATAGGAAATAGGAATTTAATTAATCTTCTATTCTCCACATTTAAGATCCTTTTTTTTTTCAAACTGATCTTCACAGTCACAAATAGGAAAAAGAAAAAAAAATATCCTTTCTCTCAAAGAATTTATAGTGTAAAGAGAAAAGACAGCAAATAAAATAAAGCTGGGGTGGAGTGCATGGGATGAAATCATGGTGAAATCAAAGAGATCCCAAGTAAGGGCGGCTGGGTGGGAAATGAGGAGTTGTTTGAGCATAATTGAGCATAGATGTCTTGAGTATTTATTTAATAGGTGCCCTACAGAATAAATATTTTATTTCTCTTTTTAATTATTGCTTCAGTGGAAGTTAGAAAGATCTGAATTCAAATCTGGTCTCAGACACTTAATACTTCCTAGCTATGTGACCCTGGGCAAGTCACTTAACCCCAATTGCCTCAGCCTAAAAAAAAATTATTGCTTCAATGGGAAGGGATCAAATTAAAGTCTACTAGATGGTGAGCAGAGCAGGTGGTTTGAGTTTTATGGTGCAACCAAGTAGTTTTAAATATAAAAAATTACCTCCACACATTGTAATTAAACTATAGTTATGATAAGGTATCCTTTAGCATATAAATACTGATGTGGATTCATTACAAATTTTAGGTGAATTCAATTACATAATTATACATTGTTTATATGGTAGTATCAGCTGACCCCGAAATATTTCCACACTGACCCTTCACTACATAGGGAAGAGTAGCTAAACTTTTAGACAACCATGAGTTTAAAGTGAATGAAATGTGTGAAATGAAAACTAAGAAAGATAATGAAATCTTAGGCTACCTTAAAAAAGGGTAAGTAGATGGCTCAATGAAGAGAGCATAGGACTTGGAATTAAGAAGACCTGAATAAAAATCCTCTCAGACACTTAATACCTATAGCATCCTGGACAAGTCACTTAATGTCTCCATTCCTTAATTTCCTCATCTATAAAATGGGGAATAATAATAGTACCTACCTCACAGAGTTGCTGTGAGAATCAAATGAACACACATATGTAAGAATTCTACAAAATTCAAAAGATTACATAAATGACAGCTTTCTTTAAAAACAAAACTGAGATAATACTTCAAGCAATGTACTTCACCTATATTTGAAACTTTTCTTCAATCCTATTTCCCTGTTTATAATCCAGTTTAGAAAATATACTAACAGTCTAGAGCAGATGTAGAGAAAGATGTCCAGTGACTGTTAAGGGTAATGTGAAGATCAGTTTGAAGAAAAAAAGGATCTTAAATGTGGAGAATAGAAGATTAATTAAAAATGTTGCAACTCAAATATTTGAAAAGTTGTCACAGAAAAATATTTGGATTTGTTCTTCTTGACCTAAGATAGCAAAAGAAGAATCCATGCATAGAGGTCACAAAGATATAGATAGATAGATAGATAGATAGAGATATAGATAGATATAGATATAAAGAAAAACATCCTAAGAATTATTTATATGTAAAAGTATAATTGCTAGCTCAAGAAGTAGTCACTCCTCCTCTTTAGAGGTCTTCAAACAAAAAGTAGGCAACCATGTATTCAAGGAAAGTAGGAAGCAGACAAGTGTTGAATAATTGTACCAAACACTTCACAAATATTATCTTATTTGACTGATAATCAACCCTGGGTGATAGTTACTATTATTAACCTGTTTTATATACAAGATAAATAAAAAAGTTAATGATTTAGTGATGGTCATACAATTATTAAGCCTAAAATTGAATTTGATCTCAAGACTTTGACTTTTGTCTATTGTTCAATTAGCTGCCTCTCCTGAAGTTATTAGAAAGGGATTTTTTTTTCAGGTAGTCTTTTTATACTATATATCTAGACATATTTTCCTGTGCAGATGGATAAATATAAAAATTTAGATTAAATGACCTCCAAAAGTCCTTCCAATTATAAGTTTTTGTTTTACTTTTTTAGTATTCTTTGTCAATTGAGAAATAATGCTATATAGTAGATTGAATATTGGACTTAGTACAAATAAAAATTAGACAATGATTCTGTCATGTTAATCCTTTTGACCCTCAGTTTCATCATCTATAAAATGACAATAATAATAGACTCTATCACACAATATTGTTTTAAAAATAATTAATAATAGATTATGGGTTATATTATTCTTTAATTACTACATAAATTGATTGGAGTATGATACAGTAGAAAGACAGTTATTCTTGGAATCAAGAAAGAGTAAGTCAATAAGTATTTTAGTACCTACTATGTGCCATGTACTGTGTTAAGTGATGAACATGAGTTCAAATACCACTTCACTTAGTTATAATATTATATAAACCAATTAACCTTTCTACATCCCAGGTTCTAATATGGAAATAAAGAAACTGTACTATATAATCTCTAAATTTCATTCTACATCTATGATATCAGAGATTATGATTTTATAATATGTATGATTTGTACTAGTTTTACATATCCGAATTACCTAATTAGAACTTACTGTTCAAGTCGGTCCTCATATTAACTATACAATTCCTTCGACTGTTATGGGAGGGTCTTTAATATTTTTTCCAGAAAATATTTCTTCTAATCTAAAGCATTTTTCTTTTCAGTTATTACCACTTTAGCCCAGATGTAAAAAACATAATATATTTGGGGGACAAAATTCTTTCCACTGGGACAAGAAGGATTGGATTACTCTTCTTTTTTCCCCTTTTTGTAAATTTTTATTGTTATTTTATGTTTCTTAAATAATAATAATTGACATCCATATGGTACTTACTACATGCCAGACATTGTGCTATGCATCTTTTAATATATTATCTCATTTGATCCTTATAAGAACTCTATTATTAGGTGCTATTATTATTCCCATTTTGTAATGGAGAGAACTGAGGCAAGTAGAAATTAAGTAATGATCAAAGATCAAACAGCTAATAGATGTCTGGGATTAGATTCATATCACTAGTGCCCAATGTATCTGTTTCCTTATTCCTTCACAAAAGCCATCCTATATGACAAATGGTATTTTTTTAAAAGAGGAATTTTAAAAATCAACACAACTGATCAATAAACTCAAAAAGTCCAAAAAATGTTCATTGTATAATTTCTATAGACCTGTATCTCCACAAAGTGGTAAGTGGGAGTGTCTTTTCACAGCTTTTCATTCAATTCCCACTTGAGTTTCATAATTTTATTACATTTACTTTTGATTTTTTGGAGTATTGTTATTCTTCCCATTTATAATATAGTCACTGTGAGTGTTTTGGGTTTTTTTTTTTTTTTTGCTTTATCTACTTCACTCTGTATCCATTTATATAAATCTTTTTTATCCTCTCTATTTATCATGCAGATCATTTCTTACAATGGAGTACTCATAACATTTATGCATCACAATTTGTATAGCCACTTCCTAGTTGATGAGCATATGGGGTATTTGGAGTACAATCTTAGTCACTGAATGTCTGGTCCAAAGAGTTTGGATATTTCGTCACTTTTTTCTCCAAAAATAGTTGCATTCCAACTATTTTTCCAAAATAGTTGCACTACTTCACATCTTCACCAACAATATTATTGGTGTGCTTATCTTCCCACTCTGCCTACTAAAATTTGACATTTTTTGTCAGTTTTGCCATTCTGCAGGGTGTGAGGTAAAACCTCAAGTTTATTTTAACTTGTATTTCTCTTAGTAATTTGGGATGCTTTTTTTTCTTGTAGTTACGAGTACTTTGGAGACAAATCCTTATCAGAGGCGTTAGATATGAAATTTTTTTTACCTCCATTTAATCATTTTCCTTCTGCATAAGTATACTCTTTGGAGAAATTTTCAGTTTTAAGTAATTAAAGTTATCTACTTTTTTTGGTAATTGCTTCTATTTCTTGTTGGGTTCAGAATACAACTCTTATCCAAAGCTTTGAGAGGTATAAGATCTGTTTACTTTCTAATTTGTTATAATTTTATTTTTAATATTAAGATCATGTATACATTCAGAATGTATTGTGATGTATGGCCTGAGATGTTGGCTTAAGTTTACTGTATGTCAGATTGCTTTTCAACATTTCCAGTAGTTTTTATCAAATAGAGATTTTTATATTTCCACTTCCTCTATTAAATTTTATTGTATCTGAAGTCCCCTTGTCCAATCTGTTATATTGATATATATCCCTCTTTTTTTAACCAATACTACATAGTTCTGAGTGTTGTTATTTTATGCTAGTTAGAAGAACAATTTCCCCTTCCCCTTTACTTCTTTCATCATTTATTTGATATTCTATGTCTTTTGTTTTTCTAAAAAATTATGTTGCTATTTTATCAATCTCTGTAATGTTTCCCTTTAATAATGTGTTTGGTATGGCATTTAAGATATGAATTATTTTTGGTAATATTATGATTTTTATTATATTAGCAAGGCCTAGCCATGAACAAAATCTTTCTTGAGTTATTAAAGTTTTCTTTATTTCTTTAAAAAAGGCTTTGGAATTGAATCTATAAATCTTTTGTGTACTTTGGAAAGTTGATCCCATATATTTTATGCATTTTTATTTATTTGAAATGGGATTTCCCTTTCTTTTATTGCTTTATGTATTTTCTTATTATGCAGACTATACAGCTGATTTTTAAGGATTTATTTTTAGCTTTCACATTTGTTAAGGCTATTGTTTCAATATTTTGGTTTTGATTTTTTTTCCCTGAATCCTAAGGGTTTTCCAAGTAAACCACAATATCATCAATAAATAGGAATGGTTTTATCTCCTCTTTAACTTTCATTTTTGCTTAACTCCTTTTGCTTATTTTACTGCAATTACTAGCATTTCCAAAACTACCAAATGAAAGGGAGAGCAAGCACCTTGCTTCACGCTTATATTTCCTAGAGGAAGTTCTAGTTTATTATCATTGCATATGACACTTAGTTTTAGTTTTAGACAAATTTTTTAATATTCACAAAGGTCCCTCTATGACTAAATTTTGAAGAGATCTTAGCATAAAAGTATTGTACTTTGTTAAAGGGATTTTTTTTCTACCTAATGATGAAATATATCTACTTTTTTTTGAGATTGGGTTATTTAACATCTCTATCTGGTCATCTGATAGTTTAGATATTTTATATTTTTTTAATTTATATTTATTTTATGTTTTGAGTTTCCTTATAATTATGTATATGATCTGATTATTTCACTTAGTTCTTTATATATTTATACTAAACTTTGTGGTGAGTTCTTCCCCCAAAGCTTTAATCTTTGGGCTTATCAAAGATCAGAAACAATTGTATAATATGTTCTTAATCTATTCCACAGATAATCACTCTATTTCTTAAGTAGTATCAGATTGTTTTGATGATCACCACTTTGTATTATAATTTTTTAATCTGGTAGTGCTAGAACTCCTTCATTCAAATTATTCCCACGGTTTCCTATATTCTTGATCTTTTATTCCTATAGACACATTTTATTATTACTTTTTCCAGTTCTATAAAACAATTTTTGGTATTTTGATCAGTATAGCAAAGAATAAGTAAATTAATTGAGATAGAATTGTTATTTTTATTATATTGGTTCAGCCTATCTATGAGCAATTTGTGTTTCACTCAGCATCTATTCCTATGAATCTAAAAGAATTTCTAAGATCAGCTAGTTGGTCATTTTTTATAGAAAATTATATTCCATTACTTTCATATTCAATTCAGTATTCAGCCATTCCCCAATTGATGGGCATCTATTCATTTTCAAATTATTTGCCATCACAAAGAGAGCTGCTACAAACATTTTTTGAATGTTTTTCACTCCTTTATGATTTCCTTGGGATACAGACCCAATAGTGGCACTACTGGATTAAAGCATATGCAGTTTTTTTAGACATTTGGGAATAGTTTCCAAATTGCTGTCCAGAAAGTTTAGATCATTTCACAACTCCACCGATAATACATTTGTTTTCCAGTTTTTCCATATCCTCTCCAAGATTTATCATTACCTTTTCTTATCATCTTAGTCAATCTGAGAGTTGTGAGATGGTACATCTGAGTTGTTTTAATTTGCATTTCTCTAAACAACAGTGATTTAAAGAAAATTCTAATCATATGATTAGAAATAGCTATAATTGCTTTATCTGAAAATTGTCTGTACATATTCCTTGACCATTTATCAATTGGAGAATGGCTTGAAATCTTATAAATTTGACATAGTTTTTTATATATTTTAAAAATTAGGACTTTATCAGAAACACTGTAAATTTTTTTCTCCAGCTTTGTGCTTTTGTGGGTGTAATTTTTATTGTATTATGATCTGAAAAACTTTGTATTTAATATTTATGCTTTTCTGTATTTGGTTTAAACTCTAAAGTGTGATCAATTTTTTGTGAGCATGCTATGTACAATTGAGGAAAAGGTATAGCCATTTTCTCCAGAAGTCTCTTATCTAACTTTTCTAAAATTCTATTTTTCTCTTTAACATCTTTCTTATTTATTTTGTGGTTGGAATTATCTAGTTTTGCAAATTAGAAGACAACTCTGAGATATCACTACACACCTGTCAGATTGATTAAGATGAAAGGAAACAATAATGACCAATGTTGGAAGGGATGTGGGAAAACTGGGACACTGATACATTGTTGGGGGAATTGTAAACAGATCCAACCATTCTGGAGAGCAATTTGGAACTATGCTAATAGGATTATTAAACTGTGCATACTCTTTGATCCAGCAGTGTTACTACTGGGCTTATATCCCAAAGAGATCTTAAAGAAGGGAAAGGGACCCAGATGTGCAAACATGTTTGTGGCAACCCTCTTTGTAGTGACAAGAAAGTGGATACTGAGTGGATGCCCATCAACTGGAGAATGAGAGAATAAATTATGGTATATGAATGTTATGGAATATTATTTTTCTGTAAGAAATGATCAGCAGGAGGATTTCAGAGAGACCTGGAGAGACTTACATGAATTGATGTTAAGTGAAAAGAGCAGAACTAGGAGATCATTATACATGGCAACAAGAAGACTATACAACAATCAATTCTGAAGGCCATGGCTCTCTTCAATAAGAAGATAATTCAAACCAGTTCCACTTGTTCAGTGATGAAGAGCGGCATATATACACAAAGAGAGAATCCTGGGAACAGAATATGGACCACAACATAGCATTTTCACTCTTTCTGTAGTTATTTGCTTGCTCAGTTTTTCTTTTTCTTCCTTCTTAATTTGATTTTTCTTGTGCAGCAAGATAACTGTATAAATATGTATACATATATTGGATTTAACATGTATTTCAACATATTTAACATGTATTGGACTACCTGCCAGCTAGGGGAGGTAGTGTGGGGAAACAAGGGAAAATTTGGAATAAAAGGTTTTGCAAGGATCGATGTTGAAAAAATTACCCGTGCATATGTTTTGTGAATAAAAAGCTTTAATTAAAAAAATCACTTTGTAGCCTTTCCACAGGGAAAGAAAATAATTTTCTTGTTTTGAAAGGGAAAATCAAGATTACCCACTAAGACAGATTAGTTATATATGTTCTTCTGCAGTTCATTTAAGTTTTTCTTTAAAATTTGAATACTATGCCATTTGCTACATATAAGTCTAGTATTGGTATTACTATATTATCTGTGGATTTTTTGGTCAACATGTAGCTTATTAATTAAGTCTATTTTTTATTTTGATTTATCTGAGATTTTAATTATCCATACTGCTCCTGTCTTATTTAACAAATGAAGAATGATGGAATCTGCTCCAATCCTTTATTTTAATTCCATGTCTGTCTAGTTATATGACATTTTATTTTTAAGTCTCTATTTGGATTACTATCTTTAGTTTGTGGTCTCTAAAATAATTACCATTTTATTGCATTATAATTTGTACTGTAGTACATATTCAATTTCTATAAAAGTTCCACTTAATTCACAGAAATCTGTCCCATTTAGAAGCCATTTATATCTTTCTCCAGAATTTGTTCAATTTTTTTATCTCCCCTTTTGTTTATTTTTTGGTTAGACATACTCCGAACTGAAAAAGAGATGTTGAAATCTCCTGTCACTTTTATGTTACTGTCTATTTCTACCAGATTTTCAGATAATGTTTCTGTTATGAATTTGATGCCAAGGCATTTGAAGCATATGATTTTATTACTAATATTTATTTATTGCTCATGATCCCTTTCAGCATCATGTAGTTTCTTTGCTTTTCCTTTTTTATTTTTTTGAATTTTTGTTATTGCTTTATGTGATAGCATTACAGCAATTCTTGATTTTTTTAGAATTCACCTGATGTATCATGATTTTTTTTCATTCCTTAATTATATCTTTTGTATATCTTTGTTTTTTAAATGCATTCTTTGTAAGCAACAAATTGTAGGTATAATAAAATCCTGTCTGTCACTCGATGTCATTCTTTTTTGTTTCATTGAATTGTTTATGCCATTTGCATTTGAATTTATAAGAATTTAGTTTATGTTTTAGGGTCCCTTTCCCTCCTTTAAGATCTCTTTGGGATATAATCCCAGTAGAAACACTGCTAGATCAAAGGGTATGCACAGTTTAATAATCCTTTTAGCATAGCTCCAAATTGCTCTCCAGAATGGTTGGATCTGTTTTGTCTCTATTTTTTTCAAGTTGTGTTTTTCCCCTCTTCTGCTGTAAACACAGTAATATGTTCTTTCAATTATTTTGCTTTAATCTTTTTTTTAAGTGACTTGTTTCCTCTGGCTCTTTTTACCTTTTCCCTGCCTCACTCATTGTACTTATAATCTTCTTCCCATCAGGGTTTGATTTTCATGTTCCTCTCCTCTGTTTTTATCAGATTATATATTTATTTTATATATATTCTCCTGTGTCAATCAAATAGATTCCTTCTTCTCTTCTCCATTTAGTCGTGTCCATTAGTTCTTTTTTTATTTCATTTTCATGCACTTTACAAAAAGGATTTTTCTCACTCTTCATTATCCATTTTCACTTTCTATTTATTCTAAATCCTCATTCTTTCATTCATGACCAATATAATTATCTGTTCTCTCTCTTCTCTGGTTTCTTTATACAGTCAAAGCCTTTCAGAATTCCATTCTAAGTTTTGCTTTGTAGCTACTTTCTGCCATTGTACTCCATACATTCCCCCTTTTTGTACTGCCTCTCAGAACAATGAATATTATCGTAGATGTCACAGTGTTTTGCTCCATGGTAGGGCCCCTCTCCCTTCACTATTCTATTCTCTTTTGTTGACTATTTTCTACATTTGTCTGGAAATTTCCTCCCTGTGTGCTGACTCCTCTAGGTACCAGTTGTTCAAGTTTTTCAACTTCCCATCTTCCAAGACAAGTAATATTTTCACTGACCAATTCCCCCAACTCTTAACCACTGTAAAGTCTTGCTTGCCCTTCACTCAAAGAAGGATTCAGCAGTGAAAAAAATCTCTCTCCATCAAAGACCTCTTGCCTTACCCCTGCCCTTTTTCAATCTTTCTCTGCTCTTTTTCTCATACGCCCTTTCTCTTTCCTCACTGAGTCAACAGACGTCACCTTCCTTCCCTCATTGCTAGCTTTTTATTTCATCCTAGTGTATCACTCACTCCTCTCTAACCTTCTGTTCTGTTCTTGTTCTTTTTATGTACCCTCCCATATTGTAATGTACCACAACTGAAATATTTACTAGCAAGTAGAGTATAAACTGGTTCTATTCATAATTGTTCTCTATCCACCTCTTTACTATTACCTCTTGTACCTTTAGAAAAAAAATCCCTTATTATCTTTCTGTTGGTACTCTGGTGTTGTTGATGTTTATTTATTCACTTCTTCTGAAATTGCTTTTAGGTTATTTGAGCAGCAAATAATATTTTCAATCTTGGTTTTCTTTCTAAAAATGTTTCAAACTCATCTTTGTTATTGAATATTCATCTTTTGTTCTGTATGGTTAAGCTCAGATTTGCAGGATAGATCCCTCTGGGATGCACCCTAAACTCCAATGCTCTTGAAAACACATAATTACATTTCCTCCTCCTTTTTCTAGTGGGTTTGGAATAATCTTGCCTTATTTGAATGTCATTTCCTTTGTGTTTTATGGTTTTCCTACTGAGGTCTTACAGAACCTGTTATTATTTAATTGAACTGTTAGATTTAACCACTACATGTCTTGGACTTTGCAGCCTCGGATTTTTAGGGAGTTTTTAAATTTGTTTTTGTTGGTTTGTTTGTTTTGCTTTATTTTGGTTTTAGAGGTGAACTGTGAATTTTTTCAGTTGGAATATCATTTTCCATGCTGAGAAATTCTGGAAAATATTCTTCTAGTATTATTTTTATTACAGTGTTAAGGATTTTGTTTTTGTAATTTTTTAATCCTATTGTCCTCTTCTCAGAGATTTATGATTCTTAGTTTGTCTCTATGCAACCAACCTACCATTGAGAGCCATATGTTTTGTTTGTATAGTAAGCAAATTTTCTTTTAATGTTTTTGGTTTTTTGCTTTTCTTCTAGATAAACCTTCATTTATATTCTCAATCTATTGTTTCCCCTTTTGTTTCTTTGGTGAGGTTTGCCATTGCAGATTCAAGTTTTTCCTATTTTGCTCATTATTTTTGCTGTGCAGGACATCAATTCTGCTCTCATAATTCTCAATTCTACTTTAAACCCTTCAGGAAAAGTATGTTATGGTTCCATAGTCTCCTCAAATTCCATAGGGTCTTCTGTCTCATCAAGTGTTAAATCATATTCTTTCATTTTGAAGTATTTATTCATAAATGCTTGAACTAATTTACTAGATCTGTGGGCCCTATTTCCTTCTGTAACTTTTTTCATTAACATATCTGTTTATGATCAAGATCTTTGACATTACTTCTTCCTTTTTATTTAGTTTCCATTTCTTAAAAATAAGTTGACAAAAAAATACCCTAAAGATTGCCTTACCCAACATGATCGCAAAGCTGTTTTCTTTGAACAGAATGAGAATAAGTTTGAACAGATGACAATTTATCACTCTTTGAGAATGTATAAGATCTACAACTGAGAAGAAGACTTGTTTCTCAGTCAGCAAGAAGATGAAGAAACACTCAAGGCCTTGACAACAAGCTGCACACAGAATACTCTGGCTTTAGTTTTATCTTAGGGAACCATGAAATTCTAAATCCTAATGTTGCCTACCTGTTTTACTTCTCAGTAGGGAAAATTATACCTTTAATGATGTGCAAACTGAATGAGAATATGGCCTTCTAAGGATTTAGTTTGGAAATCAGAAATTGTTCAGCATAGTTGTTGGCAGTAAGATTTTGTTTGCTTTTTCTCAATCCCTACATTTGGCTTCCTTGCAGATAAGCAATATGAGTAGTTATCTTGTTTGTCCTATACTCTGATTTGGTACCTTGTAAAATAACTTCTCCACACTATACTCCAAACCAATCATTGGAGAATTTTGCTTACTTTTTAGCAGAAAAAAACTGTAACCCTCAATCTCTCCAAATAATTGGCTCTGTGACAGCACAAACTCCTTTAGAATAAACCCTTCTTTGCCTAGAGCATGTGTTCATGTGTCATATATTTGACTTCCTTTATATAGATAAAAATACCCGATTTTGGAAAGGAGGAAGTTGGCTGCTATGGACATGGTGATTTAGGGCTGGATTGCTTCTATCTAGATTGATACTGTCAGTTTGATCCAGAAGACATTTTTATGTTTCTTTATTGCCAGTCATGACACAATGCAGTGTGTCATTTGATCAATGGTGTTGGTGTAAATCATCATTCATGCTTCATCTCAAACAGAACAAATGACAGGAGAAGCAAAGCTCTAAAAGAGAAGGGGGAACTGAGGGAGGGGACAACTATTACACTGGAAGATTCCACCCAGATTTGAGATTGACTGAATTAAAACATGTTCCCTCCTTGGCAATAGGGGATGCTGTGTGCTTGCAATTTGAGCATTTGGATGATACATTCAGAGAATATCCCTGCCCCTTCTAGACACAGCCATTTCCTCTTTGTGAGAACCAGTTAAGGAGAATAAAAAACAAAGCTCAATTTTTTTTCTTTCCTTGCTGCATTGATTGATTTGTGTTTATTTAGTAGACATGTTGATTGCCCTCATTGGTAAAAATTAAGGGTTATTTTCCCAAAGCAAAGAGAGATTTGGCAGTCCTTGTTAATTAGAAAGGGAAAACAAAATTAAAATATTTTCCCTTGTTCCTGCCTACCATTTCCCTTCCTATTCTAGTTTAGAAAATGAGATCTTAAAGTTAAGTTCTACTGTAACTTAATTATATTCCCAAGGAACCTTTGGTTGATAGAAAAGAATTTTATAAACAAAGGCTTAAATAATTTACCACAACTATTCTGTAACAGAATCATAGACCTAGAGCTGGAAAGGGACCTCAGCAACTATCCAGTCCAACTCCTTCATTCTAGAGATGAGGAAAAATGGAGCTCAATGACTTACCAAGGTCAGATAGATTATAAACTATATCTATAGATATAAACACAGATGGGATGAAATCTTATTCTTCAACCTGCCAGCCACTGTCCCTTCTACTATATCATACTACAACATGTCACATAGGAATTGGAAATGAACAAGTATTTTTATAGTTATATTGTCGCTTTAACATGATAAACTAGAATAAAATATATTCTTTAAGGAATTCAGTAGATCTGATAAATTGCAGTCCCAGATATTGGATATCCAGCTCAACCTGGATATTCTCAGCCTTAAGGAGGCATCTGAAGTTCTTAGGACTTTTACTCATTTTGATTTTATCTTTTTTTCATATGTTAGCTGTTAGCACTGGGTAAAATGTCCTGCCTCTCGCCATCAGTACAAAAGCTCCTAGAAATTAAGAATTTTTGTGATCTGTGTGACACTGTGGTTTTACCTATATGAGCCTTGTCTCTTTAGATATGAGATGCATTTTATTATATAACTAAGTACAGTTTCTACTTATATCACATAACATAGGATTAGACACATAGTTAGTAGAAGACAACTTAATTTGTGTAGACAAATTACCTAGATAATTGACAGCATCAGAATGATGATAGAGAGATCGACTGATCTCCCCTGTCCCCATACATTCATGACTTCAGACACATTACATGTGTGACAAAGGGCTCTTACCCCAAGAAGTTCCTGGAAGATGATGGTCATTGGCCATAGTTAAGATTTTGTTTGACTTTTAGAAGTCAGTCAGTCACATTCCCTAACTTCATGCACTCTTCCTACATTTCTAATGTCCTTCCTGAAACTCTTCTTGTCAAAGTTGTATAGTTTTCAAAGTCCTCTTCATGTTCCATATCTTCCAGGAAACCTTGAATGAGACAATATAAAATAATGAATACACCACTGGAGTTAGAGTCAGAAAGATTTGGAATCAAAACCTCCCTTGGATATTTTATGACTGTGGAATCTTGAGCAAGATAGTTTCCTGAGACTCAGTTTCTTTATGTATAAAATAAGGCAGTTGAACTTGATGGTTACTGTAAATTAATAATCCAGTGAATGAACTTAGACTTCAGTGATTTCTATGTCTTTGTGTCTATATAGTCCTTACAATCTGCCTCATACAATTTAACACTTATTTTGTGTGCCTTGTTATGGTTTTACTTGCATGACCTTTGCCTCTTACATATGAGATATATTTTAATATCCTTCCTACCTATAGCACACAACACAAGATTAGGCACATAGTATGTGCCTGGTAAATAATTGTGGGGTGATTAACTCTTTGAGGATCCACCAAGATCCATTAAATTTTAGGGGTTTTGTCATTCTTTCCATTTTTCTTACTTCAATATATACCAAAATACCTAAATCGTAGGGCTGTCCCTAGTTATTAGGCAAAAAAGGTGGAGTCAAAGAAAAAATTTTGCTGTGTTTTATGTAATCTGTTTGATTTTTTTCTTGTAAATTGGAGGGAAATTACACTTTTTAGAAAAGTTATGAAATACCTCATCTGTAAAATGAAAAAGCTAAACTAGATAATCTATAATATCCCTTGAAGTTCTCTATCCTATAATTTTCATGATCCTAAGAAATGTTAAAGTTTCCCTCTTCAATATTATTTGGATTTTTATTTGTTTTTGCTTTTATCTTTTTTGGGGAGACATGAGAACTGATGGCTGCACCAAACTTGGGCCTGTATTTATGTAGTTATTTTCAAGTCTCATGCAAGAAAGAGGGTTATTACATATGGTAGACATATGGAGAAGTTTCCTTCAAGGCTGAAGCCTGATCTCACTCCCCATCTCAGTGAAATATTCAGGGTGAAATTTGTTTTTATTTTTGTTTTTCCACCAAGAAAATGAAAGTGCAATATATATCACTACTAAATCTATGATCAAAGCAAGGACGTCGTAACAATAGCTATGTGAGTCAGTATAATCTGAAGCAGTTAGATTGGGACCTGGAAAATCATATGGAGAGAGACAGGTTACATCCAAGGTGACTATTCCTGTAGAGAGGAGACCTAGCTTTTAATCCTGTCTCAGACATATTAACTGTGTGACCATCTGCAAATTATTTAAAGATTACATTCCTTCCTTTGTAAAATGGGGATTCTAATCCTGCATTTCCAACCTAAATAGTGTTGAGAAGAAAAATACGTCTTTAAGCTTATACAACTATCTGAATGCATCACTATTATTATTACTGTTTATTATTTAGTCTCTCAAACCAGGAGTGAGCTGGTAGAACTCATGCTTTAATGGTAATATGAAGAATTTGATAACAATGTGATAGGCGTGCATAAAGGGATAGGAGAAGAGTTGGACTACAGAATGCTTTATGGATTTCTTGGGAAAAGTCTGTGTCTTTTGCTATTCTAAAGCACTTTTCAAGATGAAGCATCTGGGTATTCTCTGACTATTCTCTGTTTTCATATGGAAATCATGGCAAATTCATGGAAGGATATTGGGAGAGACATGATGGTCCTCACTGAAAGTAAATCTCAACTAGCATTCTCACAGTTTCATAAATTGTCTAGACATACTGTGTATATTAAATTTGGACAAAATGCTTTGAATTTTTAAAGGCCTTTCCACGTATTTCACAGAAGGGGCAAATTTTCCCCCTGGCAGCTGGTTGAGAACATTAAAGAACAAGGGCAGGAGATGCCAGTCTTTGAAGGTGATGACATTCAGGGTTCGTAATCATGAAAAGCTAGAATTTTTTGTTCTTCTTTCAGGAAATCATAGAACCAGAGTACTGGTATGGCTGGAGGGCCAAAAACTTTTTATTGTTTTTTTCTTTCAGTTCATCCATCCCCTACCTAGGAACTTCTATAATCTGTGGGCTGGTTAATGAGCCAGAACTGATATTCCTGGGACTAATTAATCAACTATCTTTATGGCTTTGGGGGAGTAAATTCTCTACTTCAACAGCACTAGACACATCCAAATAATCCAAATACTATGGAGCAAGCTCTGACTCTGCTCTTTTAGAATGGCAGGTAGACTTGGAATGATCTATGTCAAGTAACATTTCCAACAATGCTGGGGTATGAATATAACATGACTTAAGTCTGTTCAGTGTCTAGTTTATACACCACTGGTCAATGACTCCCATTACCAATGGAAAGATACGTATCTTATATTATTTTGAATATCTCACAGTGCTTCTCTAGATAGAACTACTAGGGCTTGATCCCCTGGTCATAATTTTGGGATGAAATGGGCATCCATCAGAGCCATAAACAGCATAGATCTTCAGTCAAATGTCAGAATTTAGAAGGTATCAAAGTTAGAGTAATTAGTGCTTGAAGAAATCATATTGTGGAAGGATAGAAGGAGAATTGCATTGAAATTGTAATGTCCAAGACCCCCACGTTCAAGTGGTGATGGCAATGCCTCATTCTTTCTATAATGTAAATTTAAATGCTATAGTCAGTTGTATAGTACCATCAACCCCCTACTAAGGGGGTCTACTGACTTTTGCAGTCAGATATCACTCTTGCATCAGCTTCACAGCAACCTCATTCAAAGAGCCCAAATCACCCAAAACCAAAAATCAGATTTAGGGATGTGCATTTTTTTTGTGGTCTTTGAATCTTTAAACACCTGCACTGAATAAATCCTGAGTACCAAGACACAAGCATATGGTTGCTTCATCACCAAATTATAGGCTCAAGTAGATCATCATAAACCTCTCCCCTACTAACATGTCTGGACCAAGATCTTCCCCTACAGGAGAAGAGAAGCCAGGACATAAGAACCAATTGGAATAGACTACCATAAAAGCTAATCATGTGCTTTATCACCAGGTCATTTCTCACTTCAGCCCATCCCTCCCTTGCACCACAATAGAGTAGCAGGTACCTTTATCATTCCAGGCCCTATGTATCTCTCACTTTCCATGGAGAATGGAGAGACGTAAGTTAATGGGTAGCCTATATGTAGACAGGAAGAGTGATGGTGGAGAGAAAAGAAAACAGTGAAGAGAGCTATTAGCTCTCTATGCACATCCTGAAGCCTTTTAACTCAAACTTGTGGTTCAAATAGTATCTAATTACTAAGACTATAAACTAGGAAGCTCCTAAGTGGCTTTTGAGGTTAGGTAGCCCCTCTACTTCCTTCTTATTTGATTTTATGCTAGTATCTGTGATCTCTTTCTTACTCTTTCTTCCCCGCAAAACTGAGTGTTCACCCCCAAGCTCCATTTTCATTTTGGGTGAGACAGAATTAACCAAATAGCTTAGATTTGTTGCAAATTTTATACATGCATCTTTTTTACCTTCTATATGCAAACCCTCTTTTGAATTTTCCTATTTATGTTAATACCATCCTCCTCCTGATCCAAATCAGATTTGACGCCTGATATAATCTTTGACTCTTCACTCTCCCCTCATTTATCAAAGAAAGCTGACAAATCTTCTCATCTCTATCTCCAAAATCTTCTCTCTCAGTAGATACACCTCTCTGAATTTCTCCATCATGCCTTGAGGAACCTCAATATTAGGAAATCTCATCATCCTGTAAAACTGACTTACCATGGGCAGGAGGGGTAGAACTAAGGAGAGTAGACAGGACATTGCCTGAACTCTCCCCAGCTTCCCTCAGAATTAAGCCTCTGAATGGGATTTTGGAGTGACAAACCCCACAAACCTTCAGAGCGTAAAAATTTTCTAGCTTAAGGTACCTTGGAAGGATTTCAAGAAAGTCCATGAGGGGAACATAATCCAGAGGCCTAGTGTAGGGAGGCCCTGTGTGGAGAGACTTGGCGGGGAAATCCAGTGGGAGGCTCTTAGCCAAAGTATAGCAGTATTTGCTATTCTGTCCTGGTTCAGAAACCTGTGGATCACTAGACCAGCTGTGAGTCCTCCAACACAACTACAGAAGGCAAATTGTGAGCCTCCAAACCTCAGCATAACAGGTGGGACTTAGCCAGGCTCACCAATTGAGGTAAGAAACCCTGCAGCACCACAAGCTCCAAACCAGTACAGTGAGTAAGAGGTCCCTGTCTCCCTGAAAAAGAAACTTAGAAAAATCTCTCCTGTGTCCTAGGAGCAGAGTTCAACTTTTCAAAATGAGCAAAAAAAAGCCCTGGCCATAGAAAGCTACTATAGAGACAAGGAACATCAGAACACTAACCCAGAAGAAAACAGCAAAGGCAAAATGCCTTCAGATGAAGCCTCAGAGGGAGATATGAATTAGTCTCCAACTCAAAAGGCTCTCTTTAAAGAGTTCAAGAAGGGTCTTAAGAAAAATAGCAAAAGGAAAAAAGCTTTTCAGGAGAGTTTATTAAAGGAAACACAGAAATTATCTTAAGAAATTTCTCTTTAAATAGATTTAGCAAAATGGGAAAAAAATATAAATCCTTAAAAATAAATTTAATGAAATGAAAAAGAAAAGAACTCCTTGAAAAACAGAATTTGTGAAAAGGGGAAAAATCCAATGGAAAAAAATTCATTTTAAAGTTCAATTGACCAAATGCAAAAAAGCTAACTGAATAAAATAATTCACTAAAAATTAGAATTGAGTAAACTAGATGGATGCCCATCAGTTGGAGAATGGCTGAATATGTTATGGTACATGAATGCTATGGAATATTATTGTTCTATAAGAAACGATTGGTAAGATGATTTCAGAGAGGCCTGGAGATACTTATATGAACTGATGCTAAGTGAAGTAAGTAGAACCAAGAAAACACTGTACATGTCAAAAAGATTATATGATGATCAATTCTTATGGATGTGGCTCCATAACAATGGGATGGCTCAGGCCAGTTCCAATGACCTTGTGATGAAGAGAGCCATCTATGCCCAGTCCAGTTCCCAGGACTGGGAACTGAGTATAGATCACAACATAGCACTTTCACTCCTTTTGTTGTTGTTTACTTGCATTTTATTTTCTTTCTCATTTTTTTGTCCTTTTTGATTTGATTTTTCTTTTGCAGCAAAATAATTGTATAAATATGTAAGCATATATTGCATTTAACATATATATTTACCATGTTTAAAATACATTGGATTACTTGCCATCTAGGGGAAGAGGTGGGGAGAAAAGGGCATTGGAACACAAAGTTTTGCAAGGGTTAACGTTGAAAAATTATCCATGCAAATGTTTTGAAAATAAAAAGCTTTAATAAAAGAAATTAGAATTGAATAAATGCAAGTGAGTCAATGAGATTTCAACAATCTGTCAAGCAAAAGCAAAAAAAAAGAAGAAGAAGAAGATGAAATGTAAAATGTCTCATTGGAAAAATAACTAACCTGGAAAATAGATCCAGGAGAAACAATCTAAGACTTATTGGATTACTTGCTGTCTAGGGGATGGTTGGGAGGAGAAGGGAGAAAAATTTGGAATGCAAGATTTTCAAAGGTGAATGTTGAAAACTATCTTAAATCAGTCATCTACAAAATGGCCTAAGTGATTTTTTTATAGTACAAATCTATGTAATTCCACTCTTCCCAATTCAATAAACTCCAGAACTTTTATATTGAATCCAGAATCAAGGATAATTTTACCACAAGTTGGTCTTGAGAACATGCAGTCACCTTGTTTTTTAAATAAATAGTCATTTCACAATCCAAACTGTCAGTGATTCTGATAGGATTTGTCCCTGGCTCCTTCTCCATTATCCTAATAAATGTCAGATGTTCCAAATAGAGAAGGAGGAGATGACCAGATGGTTCTGTCACAGCCTATCTTGGCTTGTCCCTGACAGCAGGACATCCTTCATAGCTCTTGTGTTTGCATTCCTTTTTACTTGTTCAAAACTTTATACTTTTCAAAGAACTCTCACAGACTATCCCTCATCCAAATCTTGTGGCAGCTGTTAGGTAGACAGAGTAGGTATTCTTAGCCCCATGTAACAGATAAGTCAAATTGTCTCAAAGTAATAAGAAGGGGTGCAGAAAACACTGGAGCTACATCTGCTGGTCAAATTAGTAACTGGTTCTTTCTACTCCACCATGGACAGCCATGTCTGTTCAACAGCTAACCTGGTGACTCCAGATTCAGAGAGACATGGGGACCTAAATAGTAAAAGTTACTATAAGAATTAAAATATCAATAGAAATAGTCATCTAGATATGCATTAATAGAATGTCCTCATGTTAGAGATGAGGATATCCATTCTCCATCTTTTAATTGCATTTCTAAAGCTTTGAAATATTCTTGATCTAAGAATGAAACTAAAAGGTCCAGGGATGACTTCAACCAAAAAAACTCAGAAAAAAGCAGCTAAGTTCAGTCATATGTTTGTTCCCTGAAAGAGAAGTGTATATTTTATGAATGCAATTCTAGATATTGTTTCCAAAAATTATTCAAAGTTTATTCTTATCATTTAGATGCATTCATGAATATATGGTTGTTGTCCTTCATTCTTGAAGAAGACCAAAATGACATCACTATGTTAGAGCCAAGTTACAATGTGTCTGACTGTGGCTGATCAGATCAATATGATTTCAGAATGCTCTCCCACAGGTCGGGCACAAATAATGCATGTGAACACTTGGGGTGTATTCTCTAAATTTTTGCCTCTCGTGTTTCTTTTGAGGTGCTTCATTTCTGTTTTGTTCATAGAGCACAGCACCTTCTCCAATGTGGGCATTCCATGCTGTGCAATCCTGGGTCAGTGTTTTCCTCATGTCACACGATCAATTCCAAAGTTCTTAAGAGAGACCTTGAGAGTGTCCTTGTAACACTTTTTCTGACCACTCTGTGTGAATTCTTCATATTAGTCTTTTTGAGAAGCACATCTTTGGCATTCAAACACCATGGTCAACCCAATGGAATTGTACTTTCTGCAGTATAGTTTGAATGCTTGACAGTTTAGTTTGAGAAGAGACTTGATTGACTGGTATCTTATCATGTCAAATGATCTTCAGAATATTCCTAAAACAATTCAAATAGATGCAATTCAGTTTCCTGGCAGGGCACTGCTATACTACTATCCAGGTTTCACAAACATACTTTGTAGACCTTCAGTTTAGTATTCAGTCTAATACCTCTTCTCTAATCCCTTTTTCCTTCAAAGCCTAAACTAAGCAACTCCAATAGTTCTTTTGTCAACCAATTATCAATGTATACATCCCTGGGAAGTATACTATCAAGGTAAGTGAACTTATCCACAGCATTCAAAACTTCTCCGTTTTTTGTAACTGATTCCACATATGGATGGCTGATGGAGCACATGTTTTTTCTTCATGTCATGTGCAAATCAAAATTAGCACTAGCAGCAAATAATCAATCCATCTTTTGTTGCACCTCAGCTTCATATGCTGCATTGGGTACACAATCATCTACAAATAAAAAATCATGCATCAACACTCCCTTCATTTTAGTCTGGAATGGAGCCTTTTCAAGTTGCAGAATTCAGTGCAGTAGTTGACGTGAATGGCATGTTTGTCCTCCATGAAATCTTTAAACAATTTGGTTGAAAACATCATGATAAAAAGAATGGGAGCAAGCATACAGCCTTGTATCATTTTATTGGAGATTTGGAAAGTCTGAGAGCATTGTCCATTAACCAGAATCCAGGCAAGCATGCCATCATGAAATTAATATATATTACTGATAAATTCCTCTGAGCAATTGAATTTTGTCATAATTTCATAAGCCTTCATAATTGACAGTATTAAAGGCATTGGTCAGATATACAAATGTTGTGTACAGATATTTGTTCTGCTCCCAGCCTTTCCCTTGGAGTACTTAGCTACGTAACATCATATTGACTGTTCCTTGGCTCTTTCTGAAGCCACCCTGGTTCTCAGGTAGATGATCACCTTGCAGGTGAAGATTCCTTTTATTATTGAGAAATCTGGTAAGAATCTTGACAGCAATGACTAAAACAGAGACCTATCTCTCCCTTATCCCCAAAGTCAATGTCACAGGACAATCTATTTCCTTTATCTTTAGACAGATGAGCAAGTAAGCATCCTTAAACTCTCAGGGGAAACCTCCTCTTTCCATATAATCCACAAATGTCAGCCAGATTTTGTATGAACAATGGACTCCCCATCTTGTAAATCTCAGGTGGAGTACAATCAGAACCAGGGGCTTTGACACCATGAAAGAAGCTTAGCAGAATTCAAAATCTCTTCTTCCTTTGGAACTTCAGCAAGGGAGGAATTGAGTTCAACTGGTAGTAAACATTCAATGACTTTAGCACTGATTGATAACATCTATTGGGAACACTATGGAAATGGTCAGCTCATCTTTCTAAAATCACATCCTTATCACTAATCAATATGACTATATAAGCACTGAGTATTGAGATGGACCATAGGTCTTTGGCCCATAAATCATTTTCAGGGCATCATGAAAAGAATTTGGATTATTAATATCAGAATAAAATTGAATTTCACCTACCTTTTTTAATTGAAACCTCTAAGCTTTCCTTGCATTTTACTTTTGTTGGAAATATTATGAGTGATGTATCCATTATAAAGAGTACAACTCTTTTGGGTTGGCCATATTATTTGAAAGTCAAACGTAGCTTGTCAAAAACATTATTTTATGCAAAACACTCATGGTAACTGCTCATATAGTGGTCAGAAAAAGTGATTCAAGGATACTTGCAAAATCTCTCCTGAGAACTTTGGAATTCAAGAAGGTAGAGCCAAGATAATACAGTAAAGGCAGGAGGAACTTGCTAATCTCTCGTCCAAATTGCTCCAAAATCCTTTAATGACTCTAAACAAATTTTAAAGTATCTGAAAACACAAAATGACAGAGTAGAACAATTTTCCAGCTGAAGACAACTTAGAATGTCAGCAGGAAATATCTGTGGCACCAGAGTGACAGTCAAGCACATAGTTCTGACACACTGTGCCAGTACAGCCCCAGCCCTGTCCCTAGATTCGGCCCCAGCAAAGCAGGAACTGGCCTAGGGACCTCTGAGAAACCAAAGATGGGGAAGGGGACACAGGAACTACAAAAAATGAAAGAAGAGAGAGGATACTGGGGAAGGGAATGGTCAATAGGAAAACACTTTTGAGGAAGGACAAGTTTAAAGAAAAGAGTAAATAGAATAAATAGAGAAAAATAGCAATAGTAATTGTAAAAAGAATTTTGAAAAAAATTTCTCTGATAAGGTTTCATTTCTAGGGAATTGAATCAAATTATAAAAAATAAAAGTCATATCCAAATGATAAATGAACAATATATATGAATTATGTCCAAAGATCTATAAAATCATGTATTTCCTTTGCCTAACAATACCACTATTAGGCATGAATCCCCAAAGAGATTTTTTTTTAAAGGAAAAGGATCTATACATACAAAAGTATAGCAGCTTTCTTTTCAAAGCAAATAATTGGAAACTGGGGGCATGTCCGTCAATTGAGGAGTAGTTGAATAAATTGTGGTATGTGATCATGATGGAATATTATTGTTCTGTGAGAAATGATGAACAGAGTACTCTCAGAAAGAACTGGGAAGTCCTCTATGAACTCAAGCAAAGTGAAATTTCCTGTGTACAAAGTCATAGCAATGTTTTAGAATGATCAGCTGAAAATGATTTTGTTATTCTTAGTAATACAATGACCCACAACTATTCTGAAGGACTCATGATGAAAATCCGATCTATATCCAGTGAAAGAAATGATTGTGTCTGAAGACAAATTGAAATATACATTTTATTTTATTTTTCTTGAGGGTTTTTGTTTTTAGGAAGGAGATCTATGTTTTCTTTCACAACATGACTTTTATGGAAATGTTTTGCATAACTTCACATGTCCTTTCATAATGGGGGTAGAGGTAGGGATAAGGGAGAAAATCTGGATCTCAAAGTATTAAAAACAAATGTAAAAAATTTATTTTGATTGTAACTGGGGTCAACACATGATATCTTCACTTATTTGGGGTTTTTTTCACTCTTATGGTTTTTCCCTTTGTTCTGATTTTTTCCCTCCCAATATGATTCACAAAGCAATGTGAATTAAAAATGAATAAATAAATGATTTTTTAAAAAGAAAAAAAGAGAGAAAAAGACCCACTTCTGCAAAAATGAGCAGCCCCTTTTGTAAAGGCAAGCAACTGGCAATTGAGTGAATGCCCATTAGTTGGGGAATGGCTGAATAAGTTATGTATGTATATGAATGTATGTGAACATAATAAAATTATTGTTCTATAAAAAATGATGACCAGATTGATTTCAGGAAAGTGTGGAAAGAGTAACATGAATCAATGCTGAGTGAAATGAGCAGAACCAAACGAACATTGTACATAGTAACAATAAGACTTTGTGATGATCAACTGTATGAACTTGGCTCTTTTCAACAATGAGTTAATTCAAGAAAATTCAAATTAGGCTTCCAATGGAAGGTGCCATCTGCATCCAGAGAAAAAACAAGAGAGATTGAATGTAGATCAAAACAGTGATTTCAGCTTTTTTTGTTGTTGTTATTTTTTTCTTTCTTATTTTTCTCCTTTAGCTGCAATTTTTCTTACATAGCATGACAAATATTGAAATATATTTAGAAGAATTGCACATGATTAGCCTACATCTGATTGCTTACTATCTTGGGGGAGGGGAGGGGAAAGGAGAGAGAAAAACATTTGGAACCCAAGATTTTACAAAGAGGCATGTTGAAATTAATATTTGCCTATATTTGGAAAAATAAAATAATATTAAATTTTTTAAAAAAATTAACTGGGGTAAAATATTAAATAAAATTTCAAAAATAACTTTGGAATTGATTATGTGACCTGAGAAACAGTGACACAAGACTGCTAGCATGGGATGCCTTCATCAGAGAAAATGATATGCTATATGAAAAAAAGCAGAAGTAAAGTAGCTCAAAAGAAACATGAGAGGTATAAATTTAGAGAATCTACCCCAAGTGTTACCATGCACTATTTGTGCCCCACCTGTGGTAGACCTTTTCAAACTTACTTTGGGCAGATCAGCTAGTCAGTCACGCTGTAACCTAACTAGATAGTTATATCATTTTTGTCTTCTAAAAGAAGGAAGGATATACTTTTAGTGGATTTAAATATTGCTTTCTTAGTGATACATGAACTATCCAGGGGTGGGGTAAACCCTGTGGAGTTCTTTTTCATTTATCAATTTCTTAAATTCTCTATCATTTTCATCAAGCCAGCCTTGATATTTATGAGTGTTCTGACTCAGATGAGTAAATGCAATACTGTATATCAAATCTCTGAAAGGGACCCAATCCTTTTCTAATTCATTGTTGCCAACTGTGTGCTAGCTTAACTTTCCCTCCAAGTTGGCAACAAACTATTCCTACTCAAAGAAGCACCCTAATTGATTGACATTAATTTTACTGATAGTCATTTTGCTTTGGGGCCACTTCTCTTAACTTGAATGAATATTTAGCTTAGAGAGGATAAGTCTCTGATCACTCCAGCAGTCTGTGCCACACATTGCCTTTGTCACTCTCACAACCTGTCTCTTCTCTATATAATCATACAATTAATTATGCGCCTATTAAATCTATTAAATGTTATTTTTGCTATGAGAATGCCACTAAGTTTTATTGCATTTAGGTAAATGGAAGATAGTATTGGTGATGAGAAGATCGTGAGATGTACAAATCTTCAACCCATTCCTCCCAAGGAGTCCCTCACATTTCTGGTTACCTGAGCCTACTCTAACATTAGTCACCCAGAATTATAAACCTTTCCTCTTTTGGCATTTTGACAATAAGGATGTTTTTCTTTCATCTCATCAAAATTCATCATGATGGAAGTGTAGACACTGCTGATAGTAGCACGATGTTTTCTACAACAGGCAATTGGACTGTCGTGCTTATGATTCATTCATTTTGTTATACATATAAGCTTGTTGACTAGATTCATTTTAATTACAAAAGCTTCACTAGCTTCATGATGCTCTACTTCATTGTAGCTACTCCAGAAAAACATATAGCGAGCTCCAACTTGAGTAAGCTGGCTTTCATTTGCAGCTTTGTTTCTCTCAGGGCTACTGTTTAAATGCAGTATATGATGAGTTATCTCACAGCAAAAATTGTTCATCTTTTAAGTTTAGTGGAGTTTGTCTTGTCTATAAAAGTGTGTATGTTCTATGTACTGACAGAAAGCAGAATCATCTTTGCAGAAGTTTTGGTACATTTTGTGTAAGTGTGTGTTTCTAGGTCCCTGACTGCCGCAGTAATCAGGCTAGTTTTGTGTAAGCATATAATTTTAGGATGCCCATTCTAAAATGTATGTGAGGTGAGTAGTATAGTTCTTAAAAGGTTGCTCAGCTACCAGAGAGCTCTTTGATTCCCCTGCTACTTCCAGTGAGAAACCTGCAAGGTTATGACTACAACTCCTTTCCCTGTCATTTTGATTTTGAGATACACAAAAATGGCAAAATGGAATGGGTGATATCTTTTGATTCATGCATAAATTGCATATAAATAAGGTAGAGTTACATAAAATCACAGGCCTCTCTCTGTCTTCCACAATCATCACAGTCTACTGGCAGGATGGGGTTAAGATAATACAGTGGATGACCTTGGAGTCTTCAATGTCCAACCAAACTCTAAGCACCACAGCACCTGTTTCAACTGCCTTCATGGCCATTGGAACAAGTTGTTTTCATCCACTCATTCCACCTGAAGAGTCTTCATATGCTTATGGTAAATACCTCCTAACTTAATACCCCTTTATTACCCTCAACCTGGTTTAGCCCATCTGCTAAAATGGTTTACCAGAATATGGCCACTATTTATGCTACAGCTTCTTGGAGTTATAGGTAAGAGTTAGGTGGATCAGATGGACACCAAAATTAAAAAGCAGTTCTACACAGAGCTGGCAGCCCTCATACCAGATACACTAGTATTTCCTGAACATACTCTATATGCTTATGAATGAGTATGTGTATATGTGTGTGTATATATAATATATATATATATATATATATATATATGTGTGTGTGTATATATATATATATATATATATATATATATATATATGAAATGAGAGATACTCCATAAGGTATCATTGTATATTGAAAGGTAGAAAAATCACCTACCAAAGGTTGGAAAGGCAATCTCAAGTGGCCACCATTATGCAGCAGAAGCTCTCTAATCCATTATAAACTAGCAAATGATAAATCTCTCTGTTCAAAGTATCATTGGGATTTCAACAAATAAACTACATTGATATTTCCATCATCAGAAGCATAGATGAAAGTATTAACTACAATCATCTGGGCAAAACATTAGTTCATCAAAATTTAAGATTATTTTAATAGATATTGCCATAATAAGTACTCACAATCATTCAATTACAAATAACAAAAAGCTCTCAAAATATAGAGTTCAAAGAAGAAATAAGAAGTATGTAAGAGTAGTATAAAATTTCATGTCATTCCTGTCAACCTGTCTGCTATTGGAGATTTCCAAAAGATATATTGAGTAAGACTCAAAAGTAGAACTGACACCCAAATATTTTTATTTCTTATAAAAGCAGTCAATTAAATATACCTTCTCAATAGTGTGCCAAATTAAAATAAATAAACATAAATAAGATAGTGACTTGTTCCAGGACTATTTCTATTTGAACTTCATTGAATATAAGATGAACAGAATAAAAAAATAGTAATAATTACTCATATTTTGGAGAAATTTAAACTTCCCATATACATATACCCAGGTCATTCAGTCCTTGTAGTAACCCTTTCTGATAGATGTCATTGTTATAAAATTTTAATGTAGAGGAAAGTAATACTGAGAAAGATTACGTGACTTATCCAGAATCATATAGCCAATCAGCATAGAAGATGGGAATCAAACTTATGTCTTATGTTTATAACTTCAGAAGTCCAACACCCAATCCACTTTAAAAATATTTAGTTAGTATTTGTTTTTTGGATATTTTTTTGCACATACATTGCTCTATGAATCAGGTTGGAAAGAAAAATCAGAGCAAAAGGGAAAAACCATGGTGGAGAGAAAAATTTTTTTTTTAATTTTAAAAAACAGGAAAAAAGAAGTGACTCTGGTAGCATGTGTTGATTTACATTCAGTTTCTTTGAATTACATTCAGTCTCCTTACTTCTTTTTCTGGATACAAATGGCAACACCTAATCCATTTTGCCACATTTCCTCTCTAAAAGTCACTTCATTGCCCTATATGAATTTAACATCTCAAAAAGGTTTCAAAAAGAACTCTACTCAGAAGTATAGATTTTAAAACTTCTCCGGCAAAAAAATTTTATCCATCTTGATGGGAATTAAGAAGACGCAAAAGAGAGGAATTGTTTTTCAAGAACTTCCCTTCCTATTATCTTTAACCTTGGATGTATTGTTGTTACAAATTTACTTTTAATATTTAGTATCCTGAATTCTCATGGTCAAGTCAATATGACACATTTTCCCACAACCACAGTGTGGTAGGATCAAAGATTTAATGAAAGTATATAAAGGGTTATGCAATCCAACATTTTTCTGTTGGGAATTGTACTTTGAATGTTATGCTCTTTCCTGACAAGTGTCAGAACCAATTGGTTTAAGTATAGACAGAATAGATGACAGCCTATAAGCACAGTGCCCTTCAGCATTCTGAAATCTGACTCCCTCCTACCTCATAGTACTCTATCTTTATGCATATTTTATTCCAGCTAAACCAAAATGCTCACAATCTTTGAATTTAGTGAATGTTTTCCTACCTCTATTCCCTTTCTCAGGAATGGTCTCTCCCAACCTCACCCCTAATTTTTACTGACTGAAACTCTATCGTCTTTCAAGGACCAATTTAAATATTTCTTTCTCCATGAAGCTTTTCCAGATTTAGTGAACTCTTTTTAATCCAATTCATTGTACATATTTCCTCCATTAAGCACAAAAGCTTTCTATAAGATTTTTGTAGTATATTTATTTGTAGGTATATGTGTAAATAGCATGTGTGCATATGTGTAATCTCTCTATTTGAATTATAACCCATTCTAATTGTGTTTCTTATAACCTTAGAAGATAAGAAGTGAAATAATTATTAAAAGTATTACATATATAAAGAATTTAAGTCCCCAAGAAGTTGAATAAGTTGTCCCAAATCTCATATGTTTCAATTGCCAGAGACATGATGCTAAAGTAGGTCTTTTTACTCAAAGACCTTTTTTTTCCTCATTACAGGACAAATTTATTGAGTGCTTTGGTGAGATGTCTACATAGAACTGGAATTCAGAAAATACTGAATGGTTTTTAAGAAGTATTTAATATTGTCACATGAAAGAGGAATTAGATTTGGTGTCTTTGTTCTCAAAAAGTAGAACCTAGAGCAATGGATGAAAATTGTCAAATTTTAGTCTCAACGTCAGGAAAAAATTTCTAATGATTTTACCTCCTCCAAAATGGGATGGTTTCTTTGGGGGTGTATTAGAGTGGGGATCCCTCTTCTATATGAGTCAGATTAAATAGTCACTGATATGATCCCACCTCTCAAAATGTATGATTTTAAAGCCAAGATACCAGGAGAGAACTATATTACTGGGGTGAGGAAAAATCACCAACTGAGCCAAAACTTAGGAAATTGGAAAGTAGAGAAAATGAACTTTCCTGTCACTGCAGTTTTTTTTCAAAAGCTGCCCTTATAAAAATCCACATATCCTTCTTTCAGCAAGGAAGCCTCCCATTTCCCAACTGATTCTCTGGGTAGGGTGAGAGACAGAAAGGGGACATGGTAGACTGGGTACAAAACTGGGTACAAAACAACAAAGAACTTTCCAGACTTATCTCTTTTGAAGACTAAAGAATATGATGTCTTGTTTGAACAACAGCAAAAAAAGAATCCTTTCTTTGCAAACACTGCCTCCCACACTGGGTCTCAGAACAGTTCTTTGAAAATACAAAAACAAACAAATCACCAGAAGGGTGATTCCCCCTCCTTATGTCACACAACTAGTTTTCAGAGCTGGCAATTCTACCTGGAGAACTCTTTTGAAAGTCACTAAGATGGTCTCTGAAGTAGTGACTGATGCTTATATTAGAGGAGGCTTTTTTATAACCCTATGAAAAATCTCTGACAGTTGACAATAAATTTCCTTGCTCAAAAATATGAGCTAGAGAGAACAGCCCAGAGAAGACATAGTATGCAAGCACATGATAAGTTTAAAGAATGCCAGAAGCAGAATTGGCCACACTAATGCCCAAATGGGTTAGATGTGCAGTTCTCAAGATGTGTCACAGGTGAAATATGTCATGGCACCTGACCCTATTGGACATGGTTCATCCCACTTCACTTCATCCAGCCTTTGTAAGTGTGCCCCAGTGCCACCATTTTTGAAGTCTCTGTAGCACTCAGGTGGAAGAAGCCCTGACCCAGAAACAAAGAGAGCTATATTCTAGAATTAGAGGTTCTTAACCTTTTTGTGTGTCTTGGACCTCCTTTGACAGCCTTCTCTCAATCTCACATCACTCACATAGCTTTCTTAGCTATCTTCTTCATCCCTGTCTAACACAAAGGGCTGGTCTTTTTTTTTTTTTACTTTCAAAGGCAAACCCCCTCTGCATGCATAAGCAGTCCTATTCCAATTTCAGCACTTTTCATTCCCACTCTCTTACTAATTTTTGGCAGTCTCCTGCCTGGTTTTTTTTTTTCCTTATAGACTACAAACATGTCCATATCTCTCCATTCTCAAACAAACAAAGAAACAAAAAGACCCACTTCACTTGATCTGTTCAGCTCTATTAGCTATCATCTTATTATATACTTCTAGTGATAAAAGATATTCCTTAAGAAGAATTTTTACAATCATTACCCCACATTTCCTTTCCCCTTGTTCTCTTCTTAACTCTCTATGGTATAATTTTTAGCCTCATTATTCAACTGAAATGGATATGTCCAAAATTATCTCTTGATCACCATATTTAATGGCCTTTTCTTATCATGCTTCTTGATCTCACCATAGTTATTGATATTTTCATAAGTCAATTTCAATCAATAAATATTTATTTAGCACCTACTACATACTAGGAGGTACAAAAAGGGCAAAAAACAGTCATCCTTAAGGATTTACAATTTATTGGAGATCGAAAATAAATAAATTATATAAAGATTAAATAGGAAATAATTAACAGAGGGAAGGTACTAGAAATAAGACAGACTGAGAAAGGTTTCCCACAGAAAATGATATCTTAATTGGGATTTATAGGAAGTCAGGAAATCCAACTGTTAAAGAAAAGAAGAGAAAGCATTACAGGCATGAGCGACAGAGAGAAGAAAAACAGCAAGTTCCAGATAAGCCAAATCACTATTACCCACCATTGCCTTGAATATTATTTCTTGTCAGAATGTGAGGACAACAGTGTAGAACTCCCAACCCAAGAGTCTTAGGAATAGTAATGTTTCCAGTTCAGTGCCCTCAGAATAGGGGCCAAACTTTGTAGAAATGAAGCCTGGTAGCAGCCACAGCAAATGAAGCCCCAGAAAGTTCTTGACACCAAAATTCTTGACACTGTTAAATAGTCCATCATTAGAAACTGTCATAAATTAACAATGCAGATGCTGTGAAAGAAGAGATAGATAGTACCATTTGCTTTGCTGCTGCATCCTAAAAACCATGGGACCTATCCATCTAACCTGCAAGTGAAACTTTCAATTATGTGTATATTTCTCCCATGAGAATGTGAGATTCTTGGGAGGAGGGGGTTTTCTTACTTTTTTTTTTAAGTTGAGCCTCGAGTGTTTTCACACAGAGCATGGACTAAAAAAATTATTTTTCCCTTATTTTCTTTCTTCCTTCATCTATTCATTCATTAAATATAGTCTCTTTGGGTAGTCATTTAAAGCCCTACAAAATCCAATTCCAGCCTAACTTTCTAGGCTTATTTCATACAGATTTTGTAACTAGTCAAACTTAATCTGTAAGGGAAACTCTATTTCAAAAGCCTCTTTATAGATGCAAAAGCCATTGAGGGAAGAGAAAGAATTACATTTGGAGAATGCATTTCCTCCTCATTTCCTTTTCTTGGAATTTGTCTTCTTCCAAGTCTCAATTCAGTTGTCACTTCCTGTGTGATCTCAATCTCCCTAGTATGAAGTACTCTCCCTCCAAAGTTCTTTCACTGATTGTACTTGTGAAAATGTGGTATCCTACCAGTAGAAAGCAACCTCCCCCAGAGCATGGCTGTGTTCAATATATGACTGTGTCCTTCTGTAGAAAATCTTTTCCTATGCCTAATCCTCTTCCTTAAAGACACCCTTTCCTCTTACCTCAACTATAATTTACTCTATGGAACTTTAAATAATGCTCTGTATATTGTAATATAATGTCATCTCCTTGAAAGCAATGACCATACCTTTGCTTTATCTTGTATCCACAATCTCTGATAAATTGTAAAGGTTCAATACAATTTTATTAACTGACTAATTGATCAATATCTACCATAGTGCTTTTTATCTAGGAGACAATAAGTAAATATTTGTAGAATTGAATTGAATTGAATTCTGGTTTTTTCTTCCCCCACTTCCTTCATTTCCTTCTAGTTTCCTTGTTTTTTCCCCTTTTTCCTTCTTCTTTTCTCAATACTTTAACTTTTTTTATTTCTTTCCTTCTTAAAAGTTCCACCATTAACCACAGACCCTCATCATAATCTTAATTGATGCTAGAATTATAAAGGGGAGAAGGACCTAAGTTCAATATCTCTAAATGCTTTCAGTTTTTTTTTCTACCTATTGTCATTTTCCTGTAGGCTTTCAGAAGAACAAAAAGATGAACAACATAGAAAAAAATAGAAAAAATGAATTTAGTAGGAGTTTGGCTTTTAGTGGGCACAATGAACAGGGAAAGCAGAGGGAACAAAATACTGTGGGATGGTAAAAAGAATACTGGGGACTGGAAAAGTAGTAAAGAAAAGCAAACAGAGCTGCTTTGTCAATTTTGAATTTCCTGCAGACTTTCAGGGGAGAAAGTATAACATAGTATAGTGGGGAAAAGTATAAACTCTGGAGTTAGAAAATCTGGATTGAAATTCTTACTTTTTGACTTACATGAATGAGTTGGACAAAGAGAACTTTGCAGACAGCAACAACAAGATTATGTGATGATCAATCGTAATATACTTGGCTCTTTTCAACAATGAAGAAATTCAAGCCAGTTCTAAGACTTGTGATGGAAAGAACCATCCATATCCAGAGAGGACTATGGAGATTGATCAAAGCATAGTATTTTCACTTTTTATTGTTGTTGATATTTGTTTGATTGTACTTTTTCCTCATTTTTTTCCCTTTCACCTTTTGATCTGATTTTTCTTGTGCATCATGATGAATATGAAAATATGTTTAAAAGAACTACACATGTTTAACTTACATTTGGATTACTTTCTATCTGGGGGAGGGAAAAGATGGAGGGGAAGACAGGAGAAAAAAATTGGAACACAAGGTTTTGCAAAGATGAATGTTGAAAACCATCGTTACATATATTTGGAAAAAATAAATACTATTGAGAAAAAAAAGAAAATTTTACTTTCTCTGTGATTTTTAGGTAAATCATTTAACCTTTGAAGGCTTTAGTTTTTTTATCCCACAAATGTGAGAGTTGGACTAAATGCCCTCTGACATCCTTTCCAGCTATAGAGCTTATAAAAAATAAGGTCAGATGAATATTTTCATAGATTTTTTTCCTATACAGACACTGTTAGAGAAAAAGGATATTTGGATGACCTCTGAGAGCAGGTGTTCAACAAGAGATTGTGCAGAGAGAGGTTATTATTTGAGATAGAATGAAGACAAGGGAAATGTCTGTAGTAATTCAAATACTATGATGTAAAATGTTTGCTGTGAATTTCAGTTCAGAAAAATGATTTATTTTAGAAGGGAAGGGGGAAATAAAGAAGATGGATTTTGGTTTGTGGCAAGGGAAAATTGAAGACAAAAACAGATTGAGAAGCAAGTTAAAAACAAGAAAATAAGAAATAAGTGGTGAGATGAGGCTATTTCTAAATCAAAAGTTTATCCATCAGTGGTTTTCTTTTACCTTTAGGATCAAATACAAACTCTTCTGTTTATTTTTAAAGGCTTTCATAATCTGGCTCCCACTCAGCACCACCACCTTTCCAATCACATAGTTTGATTTTTAAGCATTCTATGGTCCAAACAACAAAAGTACCTTTATTGCTTCTCATACATATCATTCCATTGTCCATTTCCATGCTTTTTCACAGGCTGACCTCCAAGCCCAGAATGCACTTTTCTTCTTAGTTATGCCTCTTAGTATGTCTGAATTGCTTGAAAGCTCAGTTTAAGTATCACCTCCTTCAGGAGACATTTCCTTATCTCTCCAGCTACCTGTGTCTTCCTGTAGCATCCTACTCTGTCTTTATTTTGCATATCAGTATATTTGTACACATTCCCTATCCTGATTGAATATAAGACCCTTGAGAGTAAAGTTTCCTTTCTGTTTTTGTTTCCCCAGCACAGTGATTAGCATTTATTAAATTCTGATTATTAAATTCAGATGATTAAAAACTGATTATTAAATCAGATTAAAAGGTAGCTTTTGAAGAAGACAGAGACACAGAATATTTATTTCCAAAGACAGACAGTTGCTTGAAATTCACAAAAGACTTTTTTTAAAGGAAGGAGAATTTAGAGAAAATTGTATTTTAATACTTCAATGAATCTTTAGCTTCTTTGATATGAAACACTCCTTCCCCCAATGGTACATATTGGAAATCATCTCTAGCTTCCCTTCTTGTGTGAATCTTCTTCATGTTTTGCCATTAAAATTCCAATAAAAAGTCTATACAATAAGTTGTGTTCATCCTTTTGCACTATAAATTTTCCATTGATACAAAATCATTGAGATAATTTGCCTGTTATACTTTGCTCTATGACTCTCCTATCCTATCTTTGTAGAACAAGTTTTTAGGTCATTTCCTCTACATAAAATATTTTTGTAATGAAACTTAGTCTACTTCTGTCTACTATATATTTCTGTTGATAGTATATATATATATACATATTTGAATATATATGGTTATGTACAGATAATATATAATGGATGTATATATATATATATAATATTGATATATGATGCATGTATATATAATTATATATGTTACATATATTAATATATACTTATAATATAAACACTGCACATATCTGAGTATGTATATACATTCAATGTGTGTATATACCATGTTTGTAGAAATGTGTATATTTATACAATATTTCATGTATAATGTGTACATATAAACATATAATTAAATGAAATGTGAACAAGTGAATATATATTACAATACACAATCTATGATAATATGTGTATATGGATATGAATACAATGCATATATATGTGTCAAATTGTATAGATACATTGTGTATATATATATATTATATAATATGTTTACATGTTAAATCCAATATATGTTTACATATTTATACAGTTATCTTGCTGCACAAGAAAAATTAGATCAAGAAAAAAGAAAAAGAAAAACTGAGAAAGAAAACAAAATGCAAGCAAATAAAAATAGAGAGAGTAGAAATGCTATGTTGTGTTCCACATTCTGTTCCCATGGTTCTTTCTCTGAGTGTAGATGCTTCTCTTCACCACTACACAAATGGAATTGGTTTGAATCATCTCATTGTTGAAGAGAGCCACATCTGTCAGAATTGATCATCATATAGTCTTGTTGTTGCCGTGTATAATTTCCTGCTTCTGCTCACTTAACTGAGCATCAGCTCATATAAGTCTCTCCACGCCTCTCTAAAACCATCCAGCTGATTGTTTCCTACAGAGCAATAATATTCTATCACATTCATATACCATAACTTATTCAGCCATTCTCCAACTTATGGGCAATCACTCAGTTTCCAGTTTCTTTTCACTACAAAAAGGACTGCCACAAACATTTTTCCATATGTGGGTCCCTTTCCCTCCTTTAAGATCTCTTTGGGATTAAATCCAGTAGTAACACTGCTGGATCAAAGGGTATGCACAGTTAACTTTTTCAGCATAGTTCCAAACTGCTCTCCAGAATGGTTGGATCTGTTCAAAGTTCCACCAAAAAAGTATCAGTGTCCCATTCTAAAATTGCCTTTTACTGATGTTTTTAGGAGCACATAGGAGAAAGGTGACTTGAGCAGACCAATGAAGAAGAAGTGTCAGCAACAATAATTTTAGAGTAGAAGCAAGAAATTAGAAATTAGAAAGCATTAATGTCTTTATTACTAAGTTGCTACTAGCAGAGGGTAGTCATAAAGCAGCCAAAATAGTTATCTGGTTATTGAAATAAATCACCAAACATGCCAAAATAAAGAGACAGAAAAGATATTTCATAAGATCATAGAAGGAAAGGCCCTTTAGAGTTTATCTAATCCAGTTCCTTTGCCATTGCTAATTAGGAAACCAAGGCTTGGAGAAAGAGTAACCTTACCAGAAATCACACAGGTGGCAAGTAGTAAAGTTAAATTTGGATGTAACACTTCTAATTCAGAATTCATTTCTCTTCCTACATCACCATATTGTCTACCTTTTGGTCCAAGAAAGTTGTTTCAGGTTAGACGTACTATAATTTTCCTTTTAAGACCATAGAAAGATATGACCTGTTAGATGAATTCCAGAAAGGGAAGGTTATATATCGGTGTGGTCAGTATCCTCAAGGACAAAGGATAACTGAGAAAAGAAAAGGTGAAGAGATAAGGGCAATAAGGCAAAGTTCTTCATATAACTTCCCCCATCATCAAATATGTGACCCATAGGATCTCTCATAAATATACATATAGATGTGTTTATATGTATACATATATGTATATGTACATGTACACATGTGCATGTATACACAAAATGTGAGGGAAATGAAATAGACAAGGGACAGCATTTATATGGCATAGTGCCTATAATATGCCATGCACTATGCTAAATATTATTATTTCATTTAATTTCATCTGATTCTCATGACAAGCCTGTGAGGTAGCTGCTATTATTAACTCTGATTTATTATTAAAGAAACTGAGGGAAGTCAGAAATTAAGTGACTTTCCCAGGATCACACAGCTAACAAATGTCTGAGGTTAGATTTTAATTCATCTGTCCCCATGCCACTGGCTGTCTAGCAAAGGTAGAAAGCTAATGTTAGCAGGTAATACTGAGGCTAGATATAGCATATCTGAATGACTTCTTTTTGGCAACAGGTAAGAAAAGGTAAAGAAACAAGAGCCTAAAATGTCAAAAATATCCCAAGAGTAAGTCATAGAAACTGGAGCCAGAGTCCACTAAACAAAAGGCAAAGAAGGCTTTGGAAAAGACATGTTCAGAGAAAGATTACAAATGTACAAGTAGAAAAAAGGCAGATAAAACAAACAAAAAAATCTCTAAATTCCTTCCAAGAAATCCTTGACATTTGTCACGTGTCTGAGGCCCAATCTGAACTCAGATCTTCAGTGTTCTATCTACTGTATCACCTAGCTGCCCTGGAATCCAGATATTCTAAGAAAGATGCGTGGCTATAAGAAATATCCCCAAAGGGTGAGAGAGGGAGGAAAGAGGAGCTTTAGCAAATGCATTGATCTAGTAAGTCACTTTCTTCTCTGGGCCTTTAGTTACCTCATACCTAAAAAAGGTGTAGATTACATGATCCTCCATGGTCATTCCAGCTCTAAAATTCTATGATTTGTTTTTAAGAAAAGTCATGGTGACAAGAGGGATAGATAAAAGGTCCAAAATGGGTGAAAAAAGAAAAAAAGTTATTGCATTAAATTGATGGCAAATCCTGATTACTTAGGAAATGGGAATTCCATAATAGTAAGTTTTCTGATGTATTGATTTTAACATCAGTCAAAAGACATTTTTGTGTTTATTTAAACCATTTGGGATAGAAAATTTTCTAAGATGTGTTACACAATGTTCTGTCTTGATAAACAGAGTACCGTGAACATTGGTAAACTTTTTTTTTGATGATTTATATCATCATGATGAACATCAATTATTTTTAATGTGCTATAACAGTGGTGCACACAGTGTCCATTGAGGCTTTTAGGACTTTTTGTTCCTACATTAAATATCCCAAAATATTTTATTAATAATAATGACATTTTTGTAAATATCTTCTTTCCTCTCTTGCTACCACATGGTTAAAAGTTATTTTTTCACTATCTCTAGCTACTTCTCTCCCTGTTTCAGAATTGCAATCTATCTGGATTTTAACCTCAAATAAATAAGATTGTTAAGACTGCATATAAATTGAGGAATATGGATTCTGAATACAAGGATCCAAAATTATTCAATGAGTTAAAATCCACAAGATTCTGAGAAGGATCTGCTATCCAAAATGTATAGGGAATTAATACAAGTAAATGACCAAAAGCCATTCCCCAGTGAATAAGTTCATCAAAGTATATGAACAAATAGTTCTCAAAAGAATTACAAAATGTTAAGCACCACAAGAAATAGACTCTAAATCTCCGAGAATATGAGAAATATGCAAATTTAAAATAACTCTGAACTTTTGCCTCACAATGAGAAATAAAAATGATAAAAATATTCAGTTTTGGAAGGGGTTTGATATTTTTATACTTTGAATTTTTCTATCCATTTTGTAAAGAAAATTTGAAGTATGTTCTAAAATAGATAAATGCCCATTGGAGATTCCACTTTTAGGTTTGTGAAATAAATCAGAAGTCCAAGAAAGATAATAATCTGAATATTTACTGAAATATATTTGTGATATTCAACTCTCCTAGGATATTTTCTGGGCAGAGAAGCAGTCAGGGTCCCACCATTCATATCATAAGAGGACAAAGGATGCCCAGCTTTAGGGATATATGTATCAGTGACAAGAAAGGGGAAAAGAAGAAAGAAGGAAGTCAGAGAAAGTCAAAGAGGAATTGAAGAAAAAGTTGAAAGAAAAAAAAATAAGCAAGAAAGGCTGGCTATAACTTAAATTTCTGAGAAGATAACCAATACTGAGACTCATAAAAACCAAAGAAAAAATGAGAATAAAAACAAATAAAGAGCATAATACATTGAACAAATTGTATACTACTAAGTAAAATAAAATTTTAAATCCCTGGTAAAAAATGACAATTCTTGAAATCCTTAAAAATATAGGGACAACAACAAGAAACTCCAAATAGCATAAAAGATAATTTTGTTAAGGTACAAATTGTTATGCTGGCCCTACTCACTTAAATCTTTACTAGTTAATAAATTTTTACAGGTTTCTTTGAAACTACCATCTTTATCATTTTATAGCACAATTTTTCCATGCCTTTCATATACCATAATTTGGTCAATGATCCCTTGGTATAGGAACGTACACACACTACACACACACACACACACACACACACACACACACACATACACAGACATACCTCCATTAACAGTGCCTACCTTTCCACAATTGCTCCAACATTTATCATTTTCATAATCTTGTCAAATTTGTCCATCTAATGTTGATTTGGGAAGTTGATTTTCAGCATTACTTTAATTTGCATTTCTATAATTGTTAGTGATGAATATTTTAATATGAAGATTAATACTTTGCATTGCTTCATCAGAAAACTAAATGTTTAAATCCTTTGACCATTTATTCTTTGGGGAATGGCTTTTATTCTAGTAAGTTTGACTCCACACCCTATACTGAGATAATTATCAGAGAAATGAGCTCAAAAGTAATTTTACCCAGTTACATGCTTCTCTTCTAATTTTTAGTTGCATTCATTTTGTATTATGCAACAACTTTTTAAAAATTATAATAAAAAATTTGACCTTATGTTTTTCTCTCAGTCATTTGTTTGGTCACAAACTCTTCTCATACTCATACATAGGAAAGACAATTTCTTTATTTCCTTTCTAAACACAAAAATAGTTTGGAAAAAATATGCAAATTCTATATAAGTCAAAATACTGATTTTGAAGGCAACATGCACAAAGATAACTGACAGATTTCATTTGTCTTAAATTAAACAGTAAATAAAAAGTGTAATGTGATGCTCCAAAAAATGATAAAATGAAATTGTCTATTTGAAAACACATAAGAAAGTTTTCATTAATTAAATCAATAGATCTCCTCTCCCAAAATACTTAAAACTCCAAGATATATAGAAGATAAATTTCAGAATTTCAGTACCAATTTTTTCAAGTATCCAGAAGAAAGAATTTCAGCTACAATGAACTATCAATTCAAATTCATTGGGATCACTCTAGAGATAATAAACAAAATTATAGAAAAGAGTGGGATATTCATAAAATAAAGGACCTTAAATCACAACACATCATTATGTCCCCTAAAAAGGATAGCCAAATAATTAAGAAAAATGAAAAATTAATGACAGTGACAAAGTGCTCACAAAAATAAAAAGGGGAATAAAAATCAATTGAAAAGAAACAAAAGGAGAAATATAAACTGAAACAGTATGTTATTAAATGTTAATGAATTAAATAACTCCATTAAAAAAAGAGATTGGAAGAATGTTTAAGAAAATAAAGTCCCCAAACATACTGAAGATACTTAACAACAATAAAAATATATAGCAAAAATGAAAATGCAGAAAATATCTTACTAAGCTTCAGATAAATAAAAGAATCAAACAGAAGTTTCAAATATAAGAAAAAAACAGAAGTAAAATTGTACAATATAGACATAAAAATGAAAACTACATTAGATTCTACTATAGATAATGAAATAATTTTATTACTAACTATAAATGTGAAATAGCATAGTATATAAAGAAAAGTTGCCTGTTTACAGAAAAAAAAGATATTAGTAACATCAAAATTATTGGAAATTTTAATATTCCTCTTTTAGAGCTGAAAAATTCTACCAGAAAAATATTGAAGAAATTATTGAAGAAATTGACAAGTTTGAGTTCAAAAACTTATAGCATCTCCTGAATGAGAACATGAAACTAATAATTCTTAGTATTACATAGTTCCCTTCCCAAAACCTATCATTTTAAGACAAAGAGAAATCATTAACAAATGTAAAGGACAGACACATTAAACAGCTTCATTGTAGATCATAACAATAAAATAGTAATTAATTTCTAATCCAGACAACAAAGTCATATGGTGGTGAATAAATGAAAACATAATGGTAATATAAATGATTCATGAAATTTCAAAGATGAAATCATAGAAACAAATAATAATTATATGAAAGAAAATTATCAAAATGATATCATGTACATAAATCTTTGAAATGCAGCTAAATTAGTCATTAAGCAAAAAAAAGTATCCTGGAAAATATACATTATTAAAATGGAAAAAGAAAGGTGTCATAAAAAAAGGTTCTTTAAAATAATTGGCAAATTGGTTGTAATTATATAGTTTTGTTACATTAAAACTAATTCATAAGATTGTTGAACTTTATCAAAATTTGCTTTCTCTGTATTTATGAACATTAACACATGGTTTGGAAAGTAATTGTTGTTAATGCGATTGATTATGTTTGTTTCCTAATATTGAACTATGCCTGCATATCTTGAGTAAATCCATTTTAAAATCTTTACCATAGTCATTGCTTTGCAATGATATCTTTCCAAATGTTTTCTTTTGTGATTGTTAGTAAAATTGGAGCATAGTTCTTTCTCTGTCTTTGTTTATCATTCCCTGGATTAGGCATTAGCATTATATTTGCCTCATACAAAGAATTTTATGAAGTGTTTTCTCTCAGTTTTTGAGGATAATTGATATAATCTTATAAGATTTCTTAGAATTTATTGGCAAATGTTCACACTCAAATACACACACACACACACACACACTCACACTAAATGGTACAATTAATAGCTTCAAAGATGTAACAAGGAGACAAAATGAAGAAGAAGATAGAAGTAGATAGTTTTGAAAATACGTGGTTTCAAATTTCGTCTACTAGCTATGTGTGGGCAACTTATTTAACCCCTAAATAAATGTCCTTCTTAATTCTTAAATTAATTCTTAAAAATTTCTTTTAAAAATTAAGATGAAAAGGAAATATCCATCTGCTTTGGTAGAACACTTTCCTCACTAGGATAAAATGATTTATTCAATTACAAGTTCTCTAATTTGGTTTTTTAAGATGGCTATTTCATGTTCTACTGATATATATATATATATATATATATATATATATATATATATATATATTAGGTTCTTGAAAGCAATCCTTTATTTCTTTTAAATTCTGTGCTTTGCTACGATATACTTCTCTGAAACTTCTTATGTTTATTCCTTCTTTGTTGTGATCTTACATTATTTTTATTTAGTGTAATTTAGTTGTTTGATTTTCATCCCTTTTCTTTAATCAAGTTAGCTAAATGTCAGTTGCTTTTCTTGATCCTTTTAAAAATAGATAAGATAAAAAAATAAATGCATAAACAATAACAAAAAGAGATTAAATTATCCCTGATATTTAACTGAGAATGAAAAGAATCAGAACACACATACACACACACACAACTTAAATAATGTAATTAATAACTTAGGAGAACAGAAAGACAATAAAGAATAGTATACAGCTGTTTTGAAAATACTTAGATTCAAATTTTGTCTATGTGTGGGCAACTCACTTATCTTCTAAATGGCCCCAGGAAATCCTTAAAGGCTTTAAGCTAAAGAAGAAATACCTGTCTGCTTTGGTAGAACACTTTCTTCACCAGGATATCCTAACAAGAGATGAAATCACAAATTTGGTCTAACAATAAAGGAAATCAGAAGAATAAAAAATTAATCAGCAAAAATCAACATCATTTTTATTAGTCCATTATGAAGCATTTATTAAGTGTCAGATGCTGAAAAGCACTGGAGAATAAATAAAAGCCAAAAACAGATCTTATTTCCAGTAGGAAAACCACAAAATGCATAAATGACCTGTCTTGGAGTCTACTACAAAAGGTCATTTTAGAATTTTAGAATTAGTACAAATTATAACAAAATCTATTTGAAAGAATAAAAGGCCAGAGATCTCAAGGGAATAATAGACAAAATGTATTACAAGACCCAGAGAAATCATTAATAGTAGTGTTTGATAAAGGTGCTGGAGTGAAAATTCAATATTCAAAGGAAAAAAATACACTTAAAAAAATCGGAATGAAGCCTCCCCTAAAAAAAATGCCTTAGACTAGTATCTTATACCATTGTAGCAAAATGAACTACAAATGGATCCATGACAGGGATACTGTCTAGGTCATATAATAAACAATTTGCAAGAAAAGGGAAGGAGATATCTTTCACAAATATGGAAGAAGAGTTCTTGACCAAAGGATAGAAGTTATGATAAAATGATTGAAAAATCACACAAAATTGAAAAGTCTTCTTTATACAAATAAAATAAACCCAGAATAAGAAAGGGAAAACAAAGCCAGCAATTTTTTTTCTGCTAAATCTCTACAACCCAAAGCTGCATAGTGAATTGACAAAAATACAGAAGAGTAAGATGAATGTCTGAATACATAAATGCTCAAAGGATGTAAACAACATCCAAAATAAGATATCAGCTATCAGCAACCACTTAAAAATTCTCCAGATTAATAATGAAAAAAGAAATGTAAATTATTACAAATCAAAATTCTATCTCATTCCCATCAGATTAGTACAGGTTTAAAAAGTAGAAAATGATTTTTAAAATTATGGGAAGCCACACATCCAAATGAGCTGTGAATTGGCTCAAATATTCTCTAAAGTAATTTATGATCAAATACAAAATGGCATTAAGCTTTTCACCTTTTTTGAACTAGTAAGATGACTACTAGGCACATATCCCAAAGAAAAAAAAAGATTTGATAAAGGCTCCAGCATACAATTTGAAATAGTATTTTTTTTTAATGTAGGAAAAGCTAGGAACAAAGTAGATAGTATCAAATGAAGAAAACATATGACATTTGGAAACAGGATGGCATTTTTACCAGAAAAATGACTAAAATAATAGATTCAGAGAAGCCTGAGAGAAGCTTTATGAACTGATACAGAGTAATGTGATCAGAATCAGGACAATTTAAACAACTACAACATTATGAAGGAAACCAACTTTGAAAGACTTACAGGCAGTTATCAATTCAATTCTCTTTACAGAGGTAATGGGATAGAGATTCACAATGAAGTAATTTTAAGACCCAGCTAGTGGTTGATATCTTTGTTTTGCTTTGTATTTGTATTTATTATGAAGAAAGACTTTAATTTTATTTATTTCACTTTGGAAAGAAAAAAAATATTGAAAGAAGTTCAATGAATACCAAACTACCCAATACTTGAATAACTTCACATTAAACAAGAACTGTGAAAAACTAGAAATAATTTGAAAGATAGAGCCAAGACAGCAAGATACTAGGAAGAATTACATTAAGGTCTATCTCATAACACTTTTACACTGATTAACAAAATACACATAAAACAGTCCTGCTCATGAAGTCAAAGGAAACAATTCAGAGGGAGTAATTTTTTTTCTAGCCCAAGTTATCAAAGGAAAATTGACAGAGTACTATTGACACTGGGAATCAAGTATTCTAAGAAGGGTTGGAGCTTTAATGAACAAAAACTTTATGTGCATTGAGTCAAGAAATTGTCCCTGATCTGGAAGAGGAGCTTGATCTTGTGCAGGATTCAGAAACAGTTAATGACTAATACCTCTGTTATTCATTACATAGTTCTGGGTCACACAGTCAGGATGGACGCAGAAGAAAATATTCAACTAAGAGTAAATAATCCAGAATGAGAGAGGAGCAAGTCCACGAGCAAACAATAATTCTGTGGCTCTGAACCTAAAGGCATAGTGGCCCATTCTGAAGCCTGCAGGGGAATAGCCAGGTCAATAATATCACCCCAAAGGGAATCAGTTTTGTCACTCAACAGAAGAAATATCAATTGGTTCATGTTGAATGAGTTCAGCAGCATTCCTATCCCAGATTAAGTCAATAGCTGGCAGAGTTCACACCAAGAGGGAAACAAATAGGAATTACTCAGGCAGGAAAGCTAAAAATTTTCATAGCAGACCATATGCAGTCACATCAAAAGTATGACAAATTACTGACCTTTGGGGCTTTTATGGACTCCAGAGCTTGGTTCAGATTCAATTTTAAGTGAATAAACAGTTGCTAACTCCACCTCCTGTCATTTACCTAAAATGTTCTAAAGGTTTCAAATGAAAACTATGTTTTTTGCTGTTGTTCTTTTCCTAGAGACTGAGTCTGTAATGAACTCTCTGGGTCAAAGGCAAAGTGTGGCCTATATTTCTGTCTCCGGAGTTCTCTAAGATCCTCCTTCTCTTTCTAGAAAAGGAACAGTGTTGAAAACTTTCTATTTTGTTCCTTGGTTCTGACTCCAATCCACCTCTGCTCCATTATTACTTCCTTGTAGTAGATTACTTCCCTTGTAGATTGAATTTGTGATGTGCTGCTACAATGATGACTCATTGTCTTCGATTTCCTATTCTGATACTTTACTTAGATTTTTGCTAGAATACTTTTGAAAAGTACTTTTTGAAGCTATATTGTTTTATCTTACTCTATCATTTGGAAACAGGAAACCATCCTGTTTCCAAATGTCAATGGATTTCTATTGAGGTTTTTAATGTCATGAGTAACTTCTGATATAAACATTTTATATAATATATATATATATATATATATATATATATATATATATATATATAATAATTGATGTTTAAAAACACTATTTAATCACAGTGACTCTCAGTCTGATGGAGCTGTCTTTCGGGGTTGTGGTAGAATGGTACAGGGTAAGAAGTCTCAGAATCACTGGTGTCAGACCTTCTAGATATATCAAGTTAATTGTTTATACTCTAAATGTAAGATCATTGTCCAGTGACCAATATATACTGCTTGAGGAACTTAATTTCATCAGTCTTTACATTTTACTATAAATGGAATCCAAAGGCAAAAGATATTTCATTTAAATGATATTATAGCTTAGACTTTCTTGCCATAGTCAAATAAAGAACCTGGCAATGTTGAAAATTCAAGGGCAAAAAAATTTAGATGAGATTATTAGATTTGATGGAATTAACTTTTTGTTGTTGTTGTTGTTGAAAACTGAGGCAAACAAGGTGAAGTGAATTGTCCAGGTTGGTGTCTGATTTAAACTCAGATCTTAACTCCAAGCCCAGGGTTCTACCTGCTATCTTATAAAAATTTAAAATCCAAATTAGATTAGGTTAAGCCTTTATAAAGTCCTTATTATATGCTTTCTAAGGTTCAAAACTATAAGAATGAAAATGTAATAAAAATGAATAAATAAATAATGAAATGTCCATGAGGAATATACATTTTAATGGGATTAGACAACACACAAAAGTACACGGGAAAATGGAAGTTTATAAGAACATGTAACTCAGAGGGAAGGTGAAAAAATAATTTGGAAATCAAAGAGCTAAATCTAGTTAGAAGTGAAAATGTATTTTCTTAAGTACTAAGTATTTTCCCAAAGAGATTACAGGGTAGAATTTACCAATCATGAGGACAGAATCAGATTAGAAGAAAACCAAAAATTTTGGTTAAGTGAGGGATGTTAAAGATTTGTTGTCATTACCGAAAATTCAAAACTATATACCATGAACACTTTCCTTGAGAAGGGAGTCTAGGGACCCAGAAAAAGAGTATACCAAATGGATTTACAAAACTGATATTAATAATAGAAAGCTGCACATCGATAAATGTAGAAACCAATTCTCAATCTGTGCACAGACAATTATCAATATGTTAAAACGAAGAAAGAAATATCAAATGAGAAGAATAATAACAAAAAATGAATCAAATAATACCTAATATTTATATGGCTTTACTAGTACAATGGCAAATATTGTCTTAAACATTTTGTAATTATTGTCTCATCTAATCTTCACAATAGCTCTGATAGATAAATATTATTATTATCTGCCTTACAGTTGAGGATATTAAAACAAACAGAGAGATTAAGGGACTTGCCCAGGATCACACAGCTAATAAGTATCTAAGGATTTAAACTTTAGGTCTTGTTGATTCCAGGCCCAGTAATGCATCCATTGTACCATTTAGCTGCTCCCAATTACAGCTTGAACTATTTAAATAAGCCGATGTTAACAAATTATAAAAACAGGAATAACAGACATTAACACACACTATTTACCATTTTCTATAGAAGTTTAACTGTTATAAATCAATAAGTAAAAGAAACTTTAAAAAATCATAGAAACCTCCTTAGTCATGAGTCAGTAAAATAGCATTTACTAAAACTACTTATTATATTCTAGGCTCTGTGCCAAAAGCTAGAGGAAAAGTGAAAAATGCTATCAAGAACCTTACCTTGTAATGGGCTTGTATGAAAGCCAAAGTTAACAATAGCTTAGATCATAAATTGATTTGTAATCTATCGATATATTACTTTAGGCAACTAGATTGACAGTGGATAGAGCACCAGGCCTGGAGTCAAAAAAAAACAAAAACAAAAACAAACCCAAGTACAAATCTAGCTATGTGACCCTAGACAAGTCACTTAACCCAGTTTGTCTCAGTTTCCTTAGAGGCAAAATGAACTGGAGAAGGAAATGGCAAACCATGCTATGTTTTTGCCAAGAAAACCCCAAATGGGATCACAAAGAATTGAACATGACCAGACAATGGAAGTGAGAGCTAGGCAAGAGAGAGTCAACAGCTTGGAAACGGAAAGCAATTCCTTAAATAATGCAATTGGCCAAATGCAAAAAAGAAATCCATTGAAGGAAACAATACCTTCAAAAGTAGAATTAACCAAATGGAAACAGAGATACAAAAGCTAACTGAATAAAATCATATGTTAAAATCTAGAATGGGACAAATGGAATTTGTCTGAAAGGTATGAGGTAGTATCTCACTGGATAGCATTCTTACAGATATCAACAAGAAAAACTGCCCCAGTATTCTAGAAACAAAGGGAGAAATTGTCATTGAAAGAATCCATAAATCACCTTCAGAAACAGATCCCACAAGGAAAACCCTGAGAAACAATGTTGCAAAACTCCAGAACTACAATCTCAAGGAAAAGGTTCCATTTGTCCCATTCTTGATAAAAGGTACAGTAAACAATGAAATAATTTAAATTTATATATACCGAATGATGGAGCATACAAATTCCTAGCGAATATATTAAGCCAGTTACAGGAAGAAATAGACAGCAAAACTCTTAGTTGGAGGGACTATATTAGAAAAAGGAAAGAAAAAATTACTCAGAAATTGAAGTTTTCATTTCAAAAGTTACTAGAAGGTAATAAGTGAAATTTTACACAGACTATTCAAAAGTATCAATTACCTTCCCTCTACATGTATCAAATAGTTTCTCATTATCGTTGTTGCTATTCAACCATTCCAACTCTGTTTCCCCACATCATAACACAATAACAACAACAAAAGAAACTATGTTTTTTCCTGTATTTTGAAAAGTTATGGACAAGAATTGTACAGGATGGATTAACATAGATGAGTTGTGATTTGCAGTCCTGGAGAGAAAACCTCCCTTGATAATAGCATAAATACTTCAGTCAGTCAAAAAGCATTTTTAAATGCTTACTCTGTTCCAGGCACTAAATTTAACAAAATGTATGCAATATAATTGATTGTTTTGACAATCTCATGATGACAAACCTTATAAGGTTTGAAATTAACCTCATAAGTGAGTATAGTGAGAAGTGTGCCTCAAGAGCAATCCTGCTGAAATATCTGTGGGGTACTATAAACTTTCTATGAGTTATCAGTGTGATATTGCAGCCAATAAAGCTAGTATAGTCTTGGACTTGGAAGGTAAATAGCACAATGGATAATGTACCAGTCCTGACATCAGAAGGACCTGAATTCAAATGTGATCTCAAACATTTTCTAGATATGTGACACTGGGCAAGTCATGTAGCTTTCTTTGCCTCAGTTCCACATCTGTAAAATGAATTGGAGGAGATGATAAACCACTCCAATATCTTTGTGAAGAAAGCTCCAAATGAGATCATCAAGAATCAGACATGACTAAAAAATGACTCAACAAACTTGGACTATCTTAAGAGTGGCATTGCATCTTAGACCATAGAACTGAGTGTTTCTCACTGTGTACCGGCTTCCCTGGTTTGACCAATTTGGAGTACATTTAATTCTTAGACTTATTTTAACAAGAATATTGACAAGCTGGTAAAAAAAAATCATAGTGCAAGTTAAATGGAAAAGTCTTTAAAACCACATCATATATGGATCTAGCATGAAGAAGAAATTGAAAGTATGGTATAGTGGAAAGAACTTTGAAATTTCTGTCAGAAGATCAGAATTCAGTTCCCATTCTACCTTTTATTACCATAGTAGCCTTTAACAAGTCACTTAAGCTATCTTAGCTAAAATTTCTCCATTTATAAAGTAAAGAGGTTTGATAAAATGTCATCTTAAGGACCCTTGCAGTATAATTTTATGATATTATGATCCTATGACCTTAGGAGGATCATGAATGAAATATTTCTATTCATATTTGAAAGATTATTATGTGAAGAGGAATTTAATATATTACAATAGGGATCAGAAAGTAGTAGGAGAATGAGATGAAGTAGGCACGATGTCTCCATTCAATATAAAGCCTTGGCTGTGGTCTACATTCTTACAATGCATTTTCACTAGATTTATTTGAGGAAATAAAAAAAATATTAAGAATATTACAAAAGCAAAAACATGCTATCAAGAAGGATTTGTTTGCAATCTTATTATGCATCTTCATAATATTGATCTGAGATTTTAAAAATACTCTGTGTCTTATAAAGGAGATGATTTTGAAAATGAGTGTTCATTCTCATGCCCTTTTTAGGACTCCAACTTTTTAAAAATTCTATTCACCTCTTTAAGTCTTTTCTTGTTTATTTTGAGGTTAGATTTAACTAGTTCTGATAGAAGGAGGTAAAGATCCCCCACTATTATAACTTTGCTGTTTATTTCTTCATATAACTCATTTAACTTTTCCTCTAGGAATTTGGATGCTATAATAACTTGGTGCATATGTGTTAGGCAAAGAAGTTTTGCCACGTTCCTTTTATGACACAAATACAGTGCTGATATCTAAACCAGGAGGACCCAAAACAAAGAAAAAAACTTTAGACCTATATCCCTAATGAATTTCAATGCAAAAATTTTAAATAAAATATCAACAAAGAGATTACATAAATTTGTCACCAAAAGGGATTTCAAAAGGGTTGGTTCAATATTATTTAAACTATCAGCATAATTGACCATATTAACAAAAAAACTAAAAGAATCATCTGATTATTTCAATAGGTGCTGAAAAAGCAGTGATTCACATTAAAAACATTAGAGACCATAGAAATAAATGGAGTTTTCCTTAAAATGATAAGCAATACCTATCTAGAATCACTAGCAAGCCTTAAATGCCACTGATGTAAGTTAGAAGCACTCCCAATAAGATCAAGTGTAAAACAAGGATGCTTAATATCCCCACTGTTATTTAATATTTTACTAGAAATTTTAGCTTTACTAGTAAGAGAAGAAAACAAAAATGGAATTAGAATAGTCACTGAGGAAACAAAACTATCATTATTTGCAGATGATATGATGATATACATAGAACTCCTATGATTTATGGGGGTTTACTTCAACCCCCATAAATCATAGAATTTCTATATATTACTAACAAAGCACAGCAGCTAGAAATAGAAAGCGAAATCCCATTCAGAATTACTATAGATAATATAACTACCGGTCAAGACAAACTCAGGTTTTATATGAACACAATTATTGCACAAATAAAGCCATATTTAAACAATTAAAAAATATCAATTGCTCATAGATAACCTGAGCTAATATATAAAAATGATAATTCTACTTAAATTAATCTTCTTATTCAATACTATATTAATCAAACTGCCACAAAATTATTTTATAGGGTTAAAAAATCATAACAAAATTCATCTGAAAGAACAAAAGGGCGAAAATATCAAGGGAATTAATTTTTAAAATGTAAAGGAAGGTTCCTAACCATACCAGATCTAAAACTGTATTATAAAGTGTCAATCATAAAAACCATTTGATACTATCTAAAAAATGAAGTGGAGGATCAATGGAATATGTTAGGTACACAAAACATAGTAGTTAGTAACTCTAGTAAATCAACTATTTGATAAACCTGAAGACTCCAACTTCTATGATAATAACTCTCCATTTGATAAAATTGCTAGGAAAACTGAAAAACAGTATGGCAGACACTAAGCAAAGACAAATATCTCGCACCCTGTGCCAAAATAAGGTTAAAATGGGTTCATGACTTAAACATTAATGGTAATACTATAAGAAATTTAGTAGCAGTCTATTTTAAAAAGGGGTAGTTTTATCTATCAGATCTTTATATGATAAATTTATATGATATAAATTATATGATGAATTTGTGATAAAAATAAAGAATATGAAATACAAAATGGATAATTTTGATTATATTAAATTTAAAAGGTTTTGCACAAACAAAACAATGAAGCCAAGATTAAAAGAAAGTAGAAAGCTGAGAAACTTTGTTTATAGTCAGTGTTGCTGAAAAAGGACTTATTTCTAAAATTTCTAGAGAACTGAGTCAAATTCATAAGAATATAAATCATATTCCAAAATGATGAGTGGTCAAGGTCTATGAACAGCAATTTTCAGATGAAAAAATTAAAATTTTCAGATGAAAAATATGAAAAAAATGCTTTAAATCACTATTGGTGAGAAATGCAAATTAAAACTACTCTAAGATACCATCTCACACCTATCAAATTGACTAAGATGATAGGAAAAGAAAATGATGAATTCTGGAAAAACTGGGACACTAATGTATGGTTGGTATACTTGTGAACTGATCCAATCATACCCAAAGAAATATAAAACTATGCATATTCTTTGATCTAGCAGTGGCACTACTGGGTCTGTATTTCAAAGAGTTTATAAAAAGAGGAAATAACAGACATGTGCAAAATTATTTGTGGCAGCTCTTTTTGTGTTTGAAATTAAAATCAAGGAATTTGAAATTGCATGTTAATCGATTATTGTTGTTTTGTCCTTCATTCTCAAAGAATACCATAACATCAGCGACATGATGCAATGACATGCAAGTGAATTTGGATTTAAATCAGGGAGGGCTGTGCAAGGTCACCTTTCCCCTCCAGAACCATTTGAGACTAGTGGCAAGATATAGCTCAGAATGACTGGGAATAGCTGAATGAGTTGGGCTATATGAATGCAATGGAATACTATTGTTCTATAAAAAATGATGAACAGGTGGATTTAAAAAACCTGGAAAGCCTTATATGAGCTGGAACTGAGTAAAGAGAACAGAACTGGAAGAACATTGTTCATAGTATCAAGATTGGGTGGTGATCAAGTATAATAGACTTACATCCTCTCAGTAATACAGTGATCCAATACAATACACTTACAATAAAAAATGTTAACCACATCCAGAGAAAGAACTATGAAGACTAAATCCAGAGCAAAACATACAACTTTCACTTTTTTAAATTATTTTTCTTTCTCACCATTTTTCTCTTTTGTTCTGCATTTTCTTTCACAAAATGACTAATATGGAAATATGTTTAAAATGATTATATATGTATAACCAAATCACATTGCTTGCTGTCTTGAGCAGAAGAGAGGGAAGAAAGGGAGAGAAAAAATTAGCTACTCAATATCTTACAAAAATGAATGTTGAAAAGTATCTTTACAAGAAAATGGACAAAATAAAATATTATTAAGTTTGGAAAAAAGAGTATTAAACGAAGGACATACATTCCATTAGTATCTAGACCAAGGCAAAAGAAGTACACAAAACTGCCCCAGTGTTTTGGGAGAATGATAGAAGAACATGGAAAAGAAGTACAAAATAATAAGATGGAAGGGATGAATTGAGTCCTATATCACTGGAGAGTCTTTATATCAATCAAAGGCAGGATGGAGTGTTTCAGATACCTTTCCAGATCTGCAAGGTCAAAACTATTTCTGTGTTAATACTAATATGTTATTTGTCTATTAAATTACTCTTAACTTTTCCAACTATTTATCAACATAAGGTCACATTTTCTTCATATATTTTTACCAAAACAACATGTCATAATAGGCTGAATGCAAAAGCAAATATTAAAATTCAAAAGTATTCTGTTAAATCAGGCATCAAAAGATAGTCTCAAAAATATGTAAAAGAATACCACTCTCCTCATTTTTTGTGTTTTGGAAAATGTATTTCTTTTTCATAAACATATGTTTATATATGTTAAGATGTAATGGTTTTTTAATTATTTTAAGTGAATAAATAGGGATTTTTAGGTTTAATTATTAACATAGTAAATGTTGATGGATAAAAATTTCTTTGGTCTTCAGTATAAAATGGTATGAAAACCACTGTGCTACATCAATGCGATTACAGGTCCATCAAATAGATGAAACATTTTGAAGAGAACCTTTAGGACAAATTTTTGTTCTGCCTAATTGTATTTTGTTTGTCTTAGAATCCTTATTTCCCTCAATTATTGTGTTATTGTTTTTTTAATGTGAGGTAGTCTGCTATACAAAATGCTTTGCAAAGTTTGTCTGCTTTTTTCTCATGTTTTTAGAAAGGATATCAACAATGCGTGCATAGATTCTCATAAAAATTTTATATAGATGAGAAATTAATCTTATGGGCCAGTAGTTATGAATGTCATCCTGATTGCATGTTTTTATTATTATTATCTTTCTTTATCTTTGTAAATAGATAACAATCATGATTTTTTTGTTTCTTTTGTAATTTCCTTTTTAAAGAAATCTTAAAATTCAATCCCTTTTTAAAAATTTTGTGTTGTTTGATATAGTTTATGTGTTTTGGTCAAATTTGTGGCTCATGTTGTTTGGCGTTGAAAGGTGTTCTTTATATCCTGATACAACACGAAAGTTACTGAGATGGTAAAGTAAAAATATTGTGATTTCTGTACCAAAATATTGAGAAGAGATCAATCAATCAACAAGCTTTCATTGGACACTTACTGTGTTGTGGACATTATGCTAATAAACTATAAAATCTCCTTAATCTGTTATATTTATGTTTATTGTTTATCAGTCCCCTTTCAGTTTTATCCAATAAAGCTCATATGAGATGCTTTTGATTAGTTGGCTATCAGGTCAAGCTGCTTGCTGGTTTATTTCTTCTCCTAGGCCATTTTTCTGTTGTTTTGTGTGGTAATATTCTTCAAAACTTCCATCATTGTCATGCTAACTAAAGTTTTACAAAAGAGCCAGCAATCTAAATCAGCCCTGCATTTCTCTAGCAAGTATCTTCACTTAGCCAGGAAAACAAATATTTGCTATGTAGATCAGTCTCTGTACTCTCTTGGCAATGTTATGGCAAGTGTTTTGCAATAGTGGAATACATCTAAAAGTAGTGATATGGAGAGTCAACAGCTTTACTTTTTGTCTTTTCTTTTCAACAACTCAACAGCTTCTTTCAATAGGTCAGGTTATACCCTCAATAATGCCCTACATTGTCTTTTTTTGTTTTTACCATTTCTTCTAATTTAGTGTTATTTTTGATTTATATATTAGTCAGTTGATAAAATGCCTATATATAAGTAATTATTATGAAGTGATTTCAACATTAACAATGATGACAACAACAACAATAATGTATGGTATATGAAATTTGAAGTTTTCCAAAGTATTTTGCATTAATTATATCTGATCATCACACCTTGGTAAACGAATACTATGTGTATCATCTTCATTTTGCTGATGGTCAAAGTGACCTACTCCCATCAACCTCCCTGGAATAGCTAGTAAGTATCAAACAGTCAATAAGCATTTATTAAGCACCTACTATGTGCCAGATACTATGATAATCATTGGGCATACACAGGATTCACACCTAGACCTCTACTAGTTCCAAGTCTAGTTCTGTTTCCACCATACCACTACCTTTCATTGACTAATCACTGGTACCAATTCAATTTAATTCAAAGAAAATATAAAAAGCCAACTGATTATAAGCACTGCTCTAGACATGGAAGATTCAAAAGTAGAAATTAAAGAGCTTTCACTAAGAACTTATAATCATGGGGATACAGTATGTCCACCAATAAGCAGGCAAAACATTTTTATTTGTTTATTTTTACAAAGGATTATTATCTCTTCCTCACATTGTCTTTCCCCATAGAACACTTTTTAAACACTCATAACAAATATATATAGTCTAACAAAATAAATTTCCCACAATGGTTATAACTGATAACTGTGTGAGAGAGACAGACAGATAGACAGAGACAGAGACAGAGAGATTAGGTACTTTAAGACCCTTCTCTTTCTGGTAAGATTTGCTCGTCATGATTCCTCTTCTGTCCTCTGTATGTATGTTTTTTTGTGCATCATTAAAAGTTCTAAATTCTTTCAAAGTTGTTTTTCTTTATAATGTTGTCATCATTGTGCAAAATGTTCTGCCTAGTTTGGCTCACTTTACTCTGCTACAAATCATAGTGATGTTCCCACTTTCCTCTATAACTGTTAATTTTGTGATTTCTGATGTAATAATAATATCTCACTAATTTTTATATCACAAATTGTCTAGCCATTACCCAATGGATGTGCATCTTCTTATTTTCCAATTTGTAATTGCTATTAAAAGAACTGATTTAAATTTTTTGGGCAAATATCAGTTGTTTTCTTCTTTCTTTGATTTCTTTGGGGGGTATAGATCTAGTAATAATACAGATGGGTGAAAGGGTTTGCATAGTTTAATAACTTTGGGAGTATAGTTCCAAATGCTTTCCATTTGCCTAGAATGGCTAGAACAATGCACAACTCCATGAACAATGTATCATTTTATGTTTTTTCTGGCATTTTCCTCTTTTGTCATTTTTATCATTGATGAATATGAGTTGAAACTTCAGAGTTATATTTAATTTGCATTTCTCTAATTATTAGAGATTAAAGCATTTTTTTCAAGTTGGTTATTGATAGCTAAGTTATCTTTCTCTGAGAACTTCCTTTTCATATTCTTTGACCATGTGGTATTTGTGGCATGGCTCTTAGTCTTATAAATTTGAACCAACTGTTTATATATCTACATATAAAACCCTTATCAAAAATTACTACAAAGACATTTTTCTGAGACTTGTTTCTATTTTAAATTTAACTGCATTATATTTGTGTGAAATTGTTTACATTTTGTATAATAAACATTTCTAATTTATCTTCTGTGATCCTTTCTATCACTTGTTTGGTCATGAACTCTTCCCCATCCATGAAATTGGAAAGGTAATTATTTCTTCCTTACTACTATAATTGCTTGTGTCATATATTTCAAGTATGTATCAAAATCTCTCTAAGAATCCTTATGCTGTCAGTCATCTCTTAGAGGCCAGGCAAGCTACTTCAAGAGCCATCCAAATAAGGTTTCTCACTCACTTTTTACTGTCACAAACAGGATAATAAATAAAATTTCCTCAAAAAATCCCCCAAAGAGATTTCAGTTTCCTCAACAAAATTAAACATATATATCTAATTACCAGAGATTCCCAGGGCAGCACAGAAACTTTATTCTACATAATTGTCATTCAAAACAGTCTCATTCAAGCTGTCTGGGTTGATGTTACAAATTACAAACACTATAAAACTACTTAAAAGTAAAAGAAAAATATGAACATTTAAAATATGTCATAAATGTATATGTTCTGGGTAAACAGTTAAGTACTAGTATTTTAGGAATGCAAAATCTCTATTGCTCATATATCCTGTAATATGCTATATATAATATCATAACAGATCTTAGTATATAAGCATTCAAACAAGCAAAAGTTATCATAAAGGAATTAGATGGACTTCTAAGAAAACAAACTAGGAAACTGATTAATGAACACTTCTGGTCTAAAACAAAAGAGCAAGAAATGCTAAAAACAAGGGTATCCACAGACAAAAACTCAACAAAACAAAACCTGAAACAAAAATGTCAGGTGAAGAATCTCTCCGGTAGATACTCACAAATATAAAAGACCCAAAATTTATCCCAAATTAGCATCCCATGTGTGGTATGTGATATAAAGATATCTTCTTAGACTCTATTCACACTGGCAGATTGACTCTCCAGAATCTAAGTAGCTATATCTGCCCTCAGAGTTCTAGAGATACCATTAAAAGTTTTGGGTAGAGGATGAGGGCAATGATTTTTAATGCTACAATTCATAAGTCCAGTGCAAAGTGGGTTCCAGCTTTGAAAGGCAAAGGAATCACTCACACAGCCTCATTGTTGGATGCCTTCATAAAGTTATCCTTAACTAGGGTGTAGCTTTTATGTTAGATTTCTTATAGAAACATTTGGTGCTTTTTCTCGATATGTCTAATTTTTCCTTGACTCCTGATATAAATAGACACTGTTTTCAGCTGCTGCTGCCACTGGGACACTGGTGGTATGATAGTTAAAAAGCCCAAATCCTATGGTCTTTATGAAGATACTGCTCGACAGGGTATTTATTTCTCCATCCAAAGATGGGGAGAGGATATTAAGAGCAAGGACAAGGAGGCCAGGACTCTTTTTCTCTCTAATAAATGATGCGCTCTCAGGTTTTGGCTAGATGCTCACTCCTCTTGTCTCCCAGACATTCAAATTCTCTATTCCTCTATATTATACATGAGATAAAGATTTGTTATAGACATTGGCTTTTTTGCATCAATGAGTGCCCACTAAAGAGTTTCTCAAATCTTCATTTTATACAATCCCCATAAAGGAGTGCTACTATCTTTAAACCACTCTGAAACTTCTAGTCTGATTTAGTTGCAATATCTTTGAATGACTGATTTTTCAGATGTACACATATTATTCACACTTCTTCTTTATTGATTTAAAACTCATTTGTTTAAGTTATCAGGGAATAACATCTTTTGTCA